>NC_090442.1:528007395-528354396 GCF_031143425.1 Pleurodeles waltl
AAAAGAAGGTTGCATTTCCCATGTTGATTTCCAAGAGATTCTTTAGGTACGAGTACAGGCTGAACCACTGGACAAAATGACACCACATTTGGCAGAAAGCTAGCTGTCAGTAAGCAGATTACGTGGTCACATATTTGGTATGAATCCGTTCAGCAGTTTTTGAGAAATTTAGGGAATTTCAAAATTGTATATCTCTGGCTGCGAAGTATTCACAAACAAAGACAAGCCCGCACAGGGAAATGCATAGCTCTGATTGGCTTCGAACACTTCACACCAGGACGTATTGGCAGCCATCTTGGGACTCGGCTTCAGTTCAAGAAAAAACAGTACAATTTGAATAAAGGGGCCAGGGTAGAGGCACCCTGACCCGTTAGCACTGGTGGGGGTGTCCCAGATCAAAAAAACATTTTTTTTAATAAATTATTTTTTTGCCTCGAGTTCACGATATTTGGGGATTAGTGACAAACAAAGTTTTTTTTTTTTTTAAAGTGCGGACTTCTCCGCTTGTTTTGTTTTTTTATAGGCGCCCGGGTGGGCTAGATCCTGGGGCATTAAAAATTTAGTGTGGGGGGCATTCCGGCCCCTCCAGTGCTCTGGTGACTACCACCTCCCTGGAGCTTTCATTTTTTTTTTATAAAAGTGGGGGCCCATGGCCCCCCACTGCCCTGGGGACCGTCATTTCCCCAGGGCTTTCAATTAAAATATGCGGGGGCCACAGCTCCCACCGCTGCTCTTGGGACCGCCACCTTCCCAGGGCTTCCAGTTAGATATATGCGGGGGGCAGGCTTCCCTTCCCCACACTGGGAACCACTATCCCCTAAGGCAAAGTGTAAAAAAAGAAAGGTGGTCCCTTGTTGGAGAGGGGTTGCACAGCCCCCCTTGTGGAGCCTCTGGTGGCCCTGGCACTGGCTCCTGCTATGTCCCAGGGTGCCCACCCCAGGGACATAGCTATTTGGTGTAGCTTGGCTGCAGCCAAGCCACAGCAAACACTCTGCTGTTTGACAACAGGATCTGTAAAACAGGTCCCGTTGTCAAACGGCAGAGCTTTCATCTCTGTCCAATTCACACGTGCAGGAGACAGAGATGAAATGCTTCAGCAAGTATGGAGCTGCTGTCAAAGCATGCTCTGTGCTTGCTGAAGCAATAGCACTACAGAGGAAGCCTTTTTTGTTTAGAAAAAAAAAATAATAAGGAAGGATTGCAGGGGTGTCCTTAATGGCTCCCTCACGGTCCCAGATAGCCATAAAGGGCTAAAAAAAAACACAACAGTTCAGTGTGAACTATGCAGAACTTCACACTTACTTTTAGGTGTTCGAGCCCAGCTGGACTAATTTCAATTTTGTTTTGTTAATAAAAAAATGATTACATTAAAACAATTCAACAAATAACTCTTTCTAAGTATATCAGACATCAAAGACTAAAAAAATTATCTCTCTACCTTTCTTTTTCTCTCTCTGTCTCTGCCAGAGGCCGTGCACAGCAGTGGTTGGATTCATGAATAGCAATGAAAATTACTATACGTAAAAATAATCATAGAAATTCACTGCAAAAAAACAAAGATTATAGGGACGTTGTAGTTAGGTTCTGAATTTAGTCATACAAGCCCATAGAAATTCAGCAATTATCATTAGAGTTCTTTCAAATAACTATAACTCCTGCCTTTGCCATGCACAGCTAGTTACTCCACATGTTATATCATTGATGACATATTCTATGCCATCTTTCATATTCTCACTGCAACATTTGCAATAAAAGTATTGACCAGACAACTGCTCATGGCAAATAACTATTGAATATCTATGGTTTTATACGAGTAACTTCAGAACATAACTATAACGTCCCTGTAACCTTTTATTTTTTTTCAGTGAATCTACATATATACATATTTAAATAAAAAAATCAAAGGTTACAGAGACGTTATAGTTAAGCTCACATTTTAAATGTAAAAACCATAGAAATTCATTTTTCATAGTTAGAGTTTTCTCAAATAACAAATTCATGCCCGAAGGTAACAATGCAAATGTTATATTGATATTATCAAAGATGTTATCAAAGATGTCATGAGTGCTGTAATTTGTAGGGTAATAAGCAGTACATAGTGAGGGTATGAGCTTTAGTTACTTGACATAAGTCTAACTATAACAGGTGAATTTCCATGGTTTTATAACTTTAAAATGTGAGCCTAACTAAAACGTCCTGGTGACCTTTGGATTTTTAAGTGAATTTCAATATTTTTTTAACTCTATTTCCTAACTATAACGTCCCTGTTACCTTTGTTTTTTAAATGAATTTCAATGTTTTTTTCAACATGAGTTAGCGTAAAGTAATTTTGATTACTATGCGTTAATTCAACTGTCGCCAATCCCTGCAGTCAACCCCCTATAATCACACAATGCCACATCATGCATGGACTTTGCCACTTTTTTGACCCCCCACACTTTTTACTCAGCCCCACTTCACGGATAACCTTAAAACCTTCCATACACAACAAGATTCTAGAAAGCACTTATATGGAAACTTTTGTGAAGATCCGTCAAGCGGTGCCAAAGATAGAGGAAAGTGAAAAAAATGCTTTTTCTATGGAAACAAGGTCCAAACTATAACTACCTACTGGCAGTAGGTTATAAATATGTATATATATTATATATATTGCTATGGCAGCTGTTACAGGACTCAGGGACATGGACCCCATTTGAATGCATTGTAGTGAATGGCAGGTGTGGAGGGCCACAGAAAGGAGAACGTATAAAGCATGATAACAGATTTTGGTTACATTATAAATCATTTGGTGATGTTACCATATTTAGTTTAGGAATTTTGGTGTGTTCTAAGGTGACTTTACCCTGTGAAAAAGCCTTCTGCTGGTATTTCATGAATCACGTTTGAGAGAAAACTGTTTCCTCACAATCTTCCCACATACTTTATGTAAGGGTCTCCAGAAGCTAAAATGAGAGCATGGTTTCTGAACATTCACACTCAGCCATATGGGAATGAAGTCTGACATTCTCAGTAAAACATGTACTTTCAACAGGAGCAGCTTATCAGTTGATTCCCTTGTGTTCTACTGCTGCCTACCACAGTGTTCTAGAGAGCAACTAGAATGCTAACAATCGATTATGACAAACATGTGACACACCTGAAGCCATCTTCATTGACTCAAACTGGTAAAACTTAAAACATTCAATTTAGAAAGGACAAAAATAAGGGGGGGGTCATTTTATCATAGGAACTATGGTTAGTGCTGTATAAAGAAAAATGAGGTCATGGTTTAAGTAAGTTCTCAAATATCTTTCTTTTCTATTACATTAAAACATTCTGACAAGTGGACTGAAATATGCAATTTCAACACCAGTAGCAGACTGCCAGTTAACTCCCTTGTGATCAGCAGCTTACAGTGTTCTACTGAGCAAGAGGAGTGATAACATTCTGAATTTGTGCGAAAAATGTAGCAAATCTGAACGTCATCTTGGTGGAATCGAAGTGGAAAACTTAAAACATTTTCTACTGAGGATACTGCAGTAAATAAGGAAATTATGGAGCTTCAGAGCATAAATCTCCCACAATGGCCACTGGAGAAAAAAAGAGCCCAAATGTAGCACAAATATCACCCAAATGTAGCATAAGTATAGCCCAATTACAAAAGTGTGCAAAACACTTAAATGGTTTGCTTTTTTCGCCCCTAAGTGTAACAAATACTTATGTGATTAACTGAATGAAAAAAACATAAGATCAAATAATTTTAAATTCCTTTGATGCTATTTGAGAACTCAGAAAATATGTCCTCATTTTAGTTTTTTAGAGCACTAACCATAAATCTCATGGGAATACGACCCTCTTATTTTTATAATTTCTAAAGGAAATGCTTTAGTTATTACATATTTAGTTAGATTCAGATGGCATCCGGTGTGCCACATAAATATAGAATATTAGCAATCGAGTTGTTCATTAGAATACGGCGGAAGGCAGAGGTCAGGGGCACAGACTCAGATAATTGAGGGCAGGAAGGAGGGTGCAGAGGCAACAAGCTGACAACACTGGGCAGACGGGAGGAGCAGTAGCAGTACAAGGGACCATGGTGGACAGGGGAAAGGGGGCAGCGGCAACAAACCCATCATGCAGGATAGACCAGAGAGGCTGTGGCAATAAAACAGACCATTGAGGGCAGAGGGAAGAAGCAGTGGTAGTACAACCATATGTGCCAACAGACCAGATTCAAGCATGAGACTCTTGATGTTTTTAAGCCCAAAAGGGCTTTATTTTTAATGCCTCTTGCCTAAAATCTCCTCTTTTACAATGTAAGTCAATGGACAAAATCAATTCCCCAAGTTTTTTTTTTAATCTCCTTCTTACCAAGTTCAAAATGTTGTCAAGTATGGTGCATTGGATATCTGAGGGCAGGAGGGATGGAGAGGGACATGGACTTAGATAACAGAGGGAAGGAGGGAGATGGGTAGAGGCACCAAACGGACCTTTCTGGGCAAGTGTCAGGGGTTGCAGCAGCATAATACACCACATAGGGCAAGCGGGACATCAGTGAAGCACAATAGACCATGGAAAGCCAGAGGGAGGGGACAGAGCCATGCACATGGACAACATATAACAGAGGGGAAAGAGGCAAGGGCAGCAAGTTGACGATACTGGACAGACAGGAGGGACAGTTTCAGCATAACAGACCATGAAGGGTAGGATGGAGGGAGTAGTGGCAGCACATCAGTCCATGCAGGGCAGGAGAGAGTGGAGCTGGTGCATGGACTCAGAAAACAGAGGGTAGGGAGGAGGTGGATGGGCCTGCAAACTAACTGTCCAGGGCAGACAGGAGCAGTGGTCGATCAACGGCCACACAGGCCCGTAATAAGGGAGCAAGGGCATGGACTTGGACAATGGATGTCAAGGAGCAGGGGGGTGCAGGAGCAGTAAGCTTGGGCGGGGGACAGCACAATGCCTTGCCAGGCCCTGCGTCCAGCCACCCCCCCCCACCATGCATTGTGAAGGGCATCCTACTTACCTTGAAAAAAAACCTTAAAATTCACAACAAAAAAAAATATATAGTTGGGACATAGAATTAAAAAAACTTAGAAATTCACAAAAAATCAAAACAAAGGCCACATGGGCGTTATAGTTAGGTTCAATTTTTACACAAACAAAACCATGGAAATTCAGCTGTTACTGTTACAGTTATTTTAACCCCTTCGCTGCCAGGCCTTTTCCCCCTCAGGTGCCAAGACTTTTTTTGGCTATTTGGGGCAGTTTGCGCTTAGGCCCTCCTAACTTTTTGTCCACATAAGCTACGCACGCCAAATTTGCGTCCTTTTTTTCCAACATCCTAGGGATTCCAAAGGTACCCAGACTTTGTGGGTTCCCCAGAAGGAGGCCAAGAAATTCGCCAAAATACAGTGAAGATTTCTTTTTTTTTTTCAAAAAAATGGGAAAAAGGGGCTGCAGAAGAAGGCTTGTAGTTTTTCCCCTGAAAATGGCATCAACAAAGGGTTTGTGGTGCTAAAATCACCAGCTTCCCAGCTTTCAGGAACAGACAGACTTGAATCAGAAAACCCAATTTTTCAACACAATTCTGGCATTTTACTGGGACATACCCCATTTTTACGATTTTTTGGTGCTTTCAGCCTCCTTCCAGTCAGTGACAGAAATGAGTGTGAAACCATTGCTGGATCCTAGAAACCGAAACATTTTTGAAAAGTAGACAAAATTCTGAATTCAGCAAGGGGTAATTTGTGTAGATATTACCAGGGTTTCCTACAGAAAATAACAACTGAAAAAGAAAATATTGAAATTGAGGTGAAAAAATCTGCAATTTTTCTCCACGTTTTACTCTGTAACTTTTTCCTGCTAAGTCAGATTTTTTAAAGCAATATACCGTTACATCTGCTGGCCTCTTCTGGTTGCACGGATATATCGGGCTTGTAGGTTCATCAAGAACTCTAGGTACCCAGAGCCAATAAATGACCTGCACAGGGCATTTCTCAAATAGGCGTCTTTTTTACACGCTCTCTTATATTTGGAAGGAAAACATTTAGAGAAAGACAAGGGGCAATAACACTTCTTTTGCTATTCTATGTTCCCCCAAGTCTCCCAATAAAAATGATACCTCACTTGTGTGGGTACGCCTAGCGCCCGCGACAGGAAATGCCCCAAAACACAACGTGGACACATCCCAGGTGTTTTTTGCAAAGTGCCTACCTGTAGATTTTGGCATCTAGCTCAGCCGGCACCTAGGGAAACCTACCAAACCTGTGCATTTTTGAAAACTAAAGACCTAGGGGAATCCAAGATGGGGTTACTTGTGGGGCGCTGACCAGGTTCTGTTACCCAGAATCCTTTGCAAACCTCAACATTTGGCTAAAAAAACACATTTTCCTCACATTTCAGTGACAGAAAGTTCTGGAATCTGAGAGGAGCCACAAATTTCCTTCCACCCAGCGTTCCCCCAAGTCTCCCGATAAAAATGGTACCTCACTTGTATGGGTAGGCCTAGCGCCCACAAAAGGAAATGGCCCAAAACACAACATGGACACATCACATTTTTTCACAGAAAACAGTGCCTACCTGTGGATTTTGCCTCTAGCTCAGCCGGCACCTGGGGAAACCTAGCAAACCAGCACATTTATGAAAACTAGACACCTATGGGAATCTAAGATGGGGTGACTTGTGGGACTCCGACCAGGTTCTGTTACCCAGAATCCTTTGCAAACCTCAATATTTGGCCAAAAAAACACTTTTTTCCTCTCATTTTGGTGACAGAAAGTTCTGGAATCTGAGAGGAGCCACAAATGTCCTTCCACCCAGCATTCCCCTAAGTCTCCCTGTAAAAATGGCACCTCACTTGTGTGGGTGGGCCTAGGGCCCACAAAAGGAAATGGCCCAAAACACAACGTGGACACATCACATTTTTTCACAGAAAACAGAGGTGTTTTTTGCAAAGTGCCTACCTGTGGATTTTGGCCTCTAGCTCTTTCGGCCCTAGGGGGGGCAGCAATGGCCAAAAATAAATTTGCCCCCCACCTCCCCCCGGGGAGCGACCCTTGCCTACAATGTCGCTCCCCTTGTGTGACAGCGCAAAAAAAAGATCCCCGGTGCCTAGTGGTTTCTGCCCCCCCTTGGGGGCAGATTCACCTAAAATCGTCTGATTTGCCCCCATGGGGGGCAGAAATGGTCTAAATACAATTTGCCCCTCCAGGGGAGCGACCCTTGCCTAAGGGGTCGCTCCCCATCTCTAAAAAAAAAAACAAACAAACAAAAAAAAACATTTAAAAAAAATTTGGCCTGGCGTCTAGAGGTTTCTGCCCCCCCGGGGGCAGATCGCCTAATAACAATAGGCCGATCTGCCCCCAGGAGGGGCAGAAATGGCCTAAAATAAATGTGCCCCCTGCCCCTCCCCCGGGGAGCGACCCTTGCCCTTGCGTGACGGCGCAAAAAAAAAAAGGTCCCTGGTGCCTAGTGGTTTCTTCCCCCCTTGCGGGCAGATTGACCTAAAATCAGCTGATCTGCCCCCAAAGCGGGCAGAAATGGCCTAAATACAATTTGCCCCTCCAGGGGAGCAACCCTTGCCTAAGGGGTCGCTCCCCATCTCTAAAAAAACAAACAAAAAAAGAAAAAAAACAAATTTGCCCTGGCGCCTAGAGGTTTCTGCCCCCCCTGGGGAGGCCGAGAGAGGCTTCAAAGGGAAGGAAAGTTATTTCCTTCCCTTTGAAGTCTCTCTCTGTGTTTTGGCAGCCGGATTGAAAGCAATCCGGCTGTCAAAACACCCACTAGACACCAGGTTTTTTTTTTTTATGAAACTGACATAAGGGAGCAACCTCTTGGGGGTTCAAGACTCACTCAGGCTGGGTCCAGGTGTGGGTTCAAGATGATGGATGCCTGTTATGTCCCTGTGGCTCCAAACAGAGGGACAGTTAAACTAGCCATTGGAGTCACTTCTGAAGTTCTGGGTGCAGGTGAAGATGTAGGGCTCTACAGCAAGACTGTTCTCTGAAGGTTCAAGGCAGGCTCCAGGCAGTAAAGCAGTCCTTCCAGATACAACAGCAGTCTGGTAGAATGCACAATAGATCACAGCAAGTCCTCTGAGAGTCCTTTCGTGTGTCCAGTAGTGAACTGAAGAGTAGGTCTGAGAGCCCTATTTTTCTATCCTGGTACCCTGCTTATAGATGTTGTGAGATGTGTCCTGAAGGGCTCTCTGAAGTTCTTGAAGTTTCCTGCCTCCCCTTCCCTGATTCCTAGCTGGCAGCACTGGCTGTTTTGCCTATTGCGTGGTGGCAGAGCTCAGCCTATTCAACTGTAAGCGGGCTGTGCTTAGCTCCGCCCTCCCATCAAAACAGGTAATGGCCTATTCAGCCTCTGCTAATCCCACTATTGTGTAATTGTCTGGGGGTGAACTCACAAAGTTTTAAGAGTTAGGTACATCCAGTCATGTGAACTCAGGCAGGCTACAAATGCAAAAACAACAGATGATGGTAGGCTACAGGCACAGAGATCCAAAGGCAGGAAAATGGCAACTTTCTAAAAGTGGCATTTTCAAATTTCTAATGATAAGTCTGACTTTACCATTAAAGAGGGTTTTCGTTACAAGTTCATAGATACCAAACGTGATAATCTACCACCTCTGGTTTAGGAGGTATAGCTTATTATTAAATATAATAGGGAATCCACAATGTTATCCTATCAGAGGGGCAAGCCTCACAGTATAGAAAAACAAACTTTGGTGTTTTTCACCACTAGGACACATACAACGAAAAGTACATGTCCTACCTTTTAATTACACAGCACCCTGCCCTATGGGCTACCTAGGACCTATTTTAGGGGTGACATATGTAATAAAAGGGATGTTTAAGATCTGGCAGGGTTTTAAATACCAAGTCGACATGGCAGTGGGGCAATGCCTTTAGACTGCAATGGAAGGCCTGGGACAAGCTTTAAGGTGCTACTTAAGTGGGTGACACAATAAGTGCTGCAGGCCCACTGGTAGCATTTAATTTACAGGCCCTAGGTATATGGTATACCACCCTACAAGGAACTTACATTTAAATAAAATATGCCAGTCAGATATATGCCAATCAAATCATGTTTTAGGGCGACAGCACAAGCATATTAGCACTAGTTAGCAGGTGTAATGTCCTAAGGCCAACAAGCAAAAAGCAAAAATGCTGCAAAAGGTAGGAGAAGGAAGGCATAAAGATTTGGGGTGACCCTGTAAAGAGGGTAATTTCCAATACCACCATTAACTTGAATGGCACCACCTCAGATCTTTTCCACTTAAACAGGTTCACTAAACTTACTTCTACCGTGCTGTACATGGACAGCAGCCTTAATGCGAACCATGTTACCAACCTTA
This sequence comes from Pleurodeles waltl, assembly GCF_031143425.1. NCBI lineage: Eukaryota > Metazoa > Chordata > Amphibia > Caudata > Salamandridae > Pleurodeles > Pleurodeles waltl. The sequence continues at coordinate 528,016,739 of NC_090442.1, forward strand.
AGTGTGACCAGTTTGACACCGTTCTTTTTATCATACCAGTCTTTCTGCTTCCCCTCTGTTTCACTCACAATTTTCTTCACCAAGGCCATCAACTGTTGCACATTCGACTCACTCTTGAGCCACTTAGCCACCCATGCAATCTGAAGCTGGTATTGCCCTTCCTACTCTTAATGGTTCAAAGGTAGAATCGTTGGTGGCTGAATGCAGTGTAGTTATGTAGAAGCATAAGATGCTACAAAATAGACTTTACAACATGGTTTACATTTGAGGCCTGCTTGATGCATTCAGCCACCATTTGGTTCATCCTCTCCATAAGACCATTAGTCTGTGAGTGGTATAAGGAACTTCTTAGATGTTTAACCTTATAAGACTCAACAAAATAATGCAGTTCTTTACTAATAAACTGTTTGCCATTGTCTGAAATAGGAAATTCAGGAAATCCTTTCTCCAGAATGATTTCCCCAACAAATTCCAAAATTACACTTGCACTTGGCTCTTGAGCTCAGGCCATTTTGACCCATAACCCACTAAGACAATAAGGTATGTGGTACCACCTACAAGGAATCATAAGGACCAATGATATCAATAACAAACTTGACCCATGGCCCAAAGGGACCCTCAATTGGTATGAGGGAAGGTGTAACCTTCAGGCTCTTGCCAGCCGATTCGCAACCAAAACAGTTTTCCACAACTTCATCAGCATAAGCATCCACTCTTGGCCACCAAAAAGATTTGCAAATGTGAAGCTTTCTTAAAGATGATCCAAGAGGTTCCTCATGGACTTTCCTAATAATAGTGCTTCTCACAGAACGAGGAGGAATCAACTTGTCTGATCGTAGAAGCAGGCCATCTTCAAGTGAAATCTCATTTGCCCTCTTACAATACGGTTGTGATAAAGCAGAGACAATTTTCTCTTTGTGTTACATTCCTTTAACTGGGGCAACCACCTGTTGCAAAACCTGATCACCTTCCACAGCTGCTACCCATTCTTCTTCAGAACAGACTTTTGATTCTGGTATTTCTAGTGAAGCCACTAAACAATCTTCAAAATCTTCGTCAACCAGATCTGACGACTTCACATTACTGTCATCACCACCTTTGTACGTCAATACGAGAAAGGAAATCAGCTCTGCTATTCCTACCACCTGGATTGTGAACCAGATCACATTGGTATTGCATCAGCTTTTTGAAGAGCCCCAATATCCTAGGAGTACAACACTTGCTTGTACCCCCTCCCAAAATATTAACAAAAGGCTTAAGGTCTGTTTGTAACACAAAACGCCTTTCCCACACATATGGCTAACATTTCTCAATGGCCCACCAGCATGCCAAGGCTGTTTCTCAATGACCAAGTACTGGGGTTCAACTTCCCTCCGCACTCTGGATGCAAAGGCTACAGTGTTTTCACATGTCCATCCTTATGTGTGAGAGAAACCTCCAGACCAACCTCACTGGCATCAGCTGTGATGCAACATAGCAAACTCAGGTCAAAAGGCTTAAGAGCTTTGCTCTGACTCAAAAAAAGATGTAATTTGTTCAAATGCAATGGCACAATCATTACACCACACCTTGTTAAGCAAATTGCTGATGGGCCTCCCTCTGGTTACAAAATTGTGGATGAAACAAAAGTTGAACTCACATAAACCAGGACTTGACTCCCACTTTGTCAGTGGAAGGCAGAGCATTTACAAAAGATTCAACTAACCCAGGCCTGGGTTTAACATTGTCATTTGGGCCATGTGTCCTAAATATTTTACTTCACTGCTTAGAAATGTACACTTTTATTTTTTAGAAAAACTCCATGTTCTGTAAACATTTCCAGAATTCTTGGTGTATGGCATCATGAGAGCCAACATCATCTGTGAATATTAAAACATCATTAAAACATCATCCTGGAACACCAGAGCACCTTCTACCTCTTTCAGCAAGCTGGACAACACTCTCTGAAAAACAGAGGCTGCTGAGGCCAGATAAAAAGGAATGCAGCAGTAGTGGAAGGTGCAAATGAGTGAAATAAAAGCAGTCAGGTGTCTTGAATCCGGATGGAGTTCCACCTGATGGTAGGTATAGGCTAGAATGAGTTTTGAGAATACATTGACTCCCACTGTGAATGCAAACAAATCATTGATCTTCGGTAACAGTTGTAAATCTACCCATATTTCTTTATTTACGTATCTAACACACAAACACACACACACACACAGTTGTCCACACCTCTTTTGTGCCACAACTAAAGGAGAGATCCACATTGACTATTGAGCTGGTTCAATGATACCTCTCTCACACAAGCTCCTAAGATCTTTTTCCACATCTCCCCTTACTAAAGGGTATTTGTCTTAAAGTGTGCTTAATGGGCACCACCCCTTACTTTATCCTGATCTTGTGTTTACAGGCTCAAATCTTGACTAAATCATCACTGAAACTAGCAGGAAATGTCTTACTCCACTCCTGAGCCACATCATTGCAATCAACCAAATGGATTTGTTCATTGGCACCAAGCTTCAAAATCATCCTAAACAACCCTTGATGAAACCATCCTAGAATGTTTAGGCCCTTAACTGCCACATACATTTCTCTTTGAACTCCAGTTCGTTCTCAATATACCCCAGAAGCTCAAGATTGCACCCTTCATATCAAACAGGGGAACGGTCAGGAGTCATAAAAAGTCTATTCCCCATGTTTCTGTAAACAGATGATGTGTGATCCTGGCACCAGAATTCACTAAAAGTTTCAAAACCTTATCATCAACACTAATATCAGCAGTGGGATCTACACACATAGAGGGTTCACCCACCCTGGGTTAATAATCCATGAAAGTGGCACTAGGCACTTGTGAATTAGAATGCTCATCACTAGCTGCCATTACTAAATCCTGCATACCTCCTGCTTCAGTACCATACTCCACTTCTGTCAAACCTTTGCAAAATCGCCAATCTCTTCACAATAATTGCAGGTTACATTGACTGTGGGACATTTAGTATGTGTAGCATTACCACAGCAGAAACATAGGCAGCATTACCTGAGAAGAAGCTCTCCCCTTTCACATGCTTGGAAGATCCTATACTTCTATTGTGAATAACATTTGGGTGTGACTTTCCTGCACGTATAACATTAACAGCCTCTACTGGTTTGTCATCCAGCTCTCTTACGGAAATGTGCAAAATGTCAATATTTTTTGCTACCTTGATAGATTCTTCCAATGAGGGATTACCCATAGTCATCAACTTCTGATGTTTCTGTTTGCCTTTACAATGACAAACAAAATAATCTTTAACAAGCTGGTCTGTGAAGTTCTCAAACTGACAGTCATTTATCAACCTATGCAACACCGAAACATATGTGTCAAAATCCTCTTCAGCATTCTGTTTTCTCTTGAAAATGTGTGCCTTAACACCATCAAACTAGGCTGTTTGTCGAACCTAGTTTTGAGTTTCATTTACAGTTTCTGAGTATTCATCTAAATTTTCTGCCACCTCCGGCGCTAACGGTTTTAAGATAGATCTTCCTTCAAACCCCTGAGAGTGGAGAAGTAAAACATTTTTCTCTCACCTCTGAATTTTAAGGCTCCTATTGCCCCCAAATAGGTTTCAAAGGCATCAAACCAAATTCTCTACTTGACCAAAGTCACACCAATTGTAAATGTATTAGAAATAATTGTGTGCACATCACTTCCAACTGCAATTATTAAAAGGGATGGGCTTTGTACAAGCATGACCTGGCCTACTTTATTTGCATATGTTACCAAGTGGATTAGTTTGTTTTAGTACAGCTAGCTTCTTAGTTGGAGCAGTAAGGGTCAGGGAAGAGACAACCCACGTTAGTGACGGGCTTGTAGACTCATTCGATGTTATTATAGGGAGAAGGATTGGTATTTAATTCACTGGTTGTATAGATTGGAGTTTATTTATTGTTATTTCTCTTTATTTTGTAACTTGCATGTAAGGTTTATATTTTTAGGATACTATAATTGTTATCTTTGTCTTTTATAATTTGAATTAATCGAATAAAGACATTGACTGACTGGATGCCTACATCATGCATGTATGGACTTAAGCTCAGCTTTTGACAATGATGACAGAGGAAGACCATGGTCCAAAATGCTGGCTATGGGTGCTAAGGATAGTGTGCATATTATCTAAATTAAACAAGGATATGGTGGGCAGTGTCAGATATGGGCCCAACGTAGAATGCACATCCCCCATTATGATCAGACAGGGTGTAAGGTAGGAATGTGCACTTGCCCCGTTTCTGTTTAGTCTGTACATCAATGATGTGTAGACCACCCTGTCAGAGGTGGTTTCTGATCCCCCTAGGGTTGGTACAAAAGGCCTGCCTGTCCTCATGTAAGCTGATGACTGTTTACTTGTCTAGGACTGGGGTCGGTTTACAGAAACTGTTAGACAGCTTTGTAGGTTATATGGATAGTCTGGGGCTACACACAAACAAGTCAAAATTGTATTCCCTGATATGCGGTTGCCCTAGGCGTGAGGTGAGGGCGTTCGAGCTCAGTGGTATCAAACTACAGACAGTATCGACCTCCACCTATCCTGGAATCCCTTTTGCTAACAATTGCACCTGTAATCACCTCATAAAAGTGAGATGTACACTTTTTGATCAGAATAGGGCATCCATATTTAAGTTTGTAAAGAAACTGGGTTCGATCCCCCTCCCCCCTTTGAGACAATTGTGATACAATTGTGGAAAATTTTGCATCTACCTCAATGTGTACCTGCCATTATATGCCAGGAGGAGTTGGGACTAAGATATCTGGAAGACACAAGTAAGATAGCCCCAACACTATTATGGATTTCCATCTGGTTCCAACCTGAAACCATACTCAACAAGACCAGGCATACCATATTCAGTGGCTACAGCATGTTAAGTTGCAAGTGTACTCGATTGGCATTCATGATTACTTTGATAATCCCTAGTCTTTAATGAGGCACACAAAAGCACTCACTAAAAAATGAGCTGTTAGTCTTTGTGGCACCAATAGAGAGGTGCATGAGTGTGGTAAAAGGCTGGTAGAGACCTATGCCCCATTCAGAACGACCATCTGTATAGAACCGTATACGCTTATTATCCCAGTACACAGAGGTATTATTTGGTAAAATGTTGCCTCAACATGGACCATCTGATGGTCGCCTATCCATCACATGCTTATTGTGATAAAGATCTTACAGTATATCACCGACTTCGTAAAAGCACATTTGTCCAGGAGCCGATGACAGTGTTTTTCTTTTTTTATTGTTTTCAAGGGTGGTATACCGTTGAGTCTGACTTTGGCATCTCATTAGCAAAGACTATGCTAGCTGTGGGCTATAGTTATACATGGTCACATAGGAACCTGAATTATAGGCCCAGGACACTAGTTTTATTGTAATTGTATGTTGCAACTTACACAGTTACTATGCTTAATGATACTTTAATTCATTGCATCTGCAATTATATGGCACATTTCCTGGAGCCAAAAAGGTTATTAGTTTTATCTCAATGTTATGTCGCATTTTGCACCTTTGCTTTGCTTAACGTCACTTTGATCTTTCTTGAAGACACACGTGCCTGGACATAGCAGACCGGGGGAGGGTCACTGTTATCAAAGATTCCACTATACAGTATCTAGGTTTGAGGATACCCCAAACATGTGCACAGTGGTTGGCACTGGTTTTTACTAGTCCTTATGCGCTTTATCTTATCCTCTTTCCCTGCCATTCATGGCAACGGTATGTCACCCCATGTGGGATTTTATCATGTGTGAAACTTGTGTACGAGACTGGTAAAGTGTTTTTTTTTTCTTTTAATTGCTGATTGGCCTGTCCGCAATGATATTATTGATTTACCTTGCTATCCCCGGCACTGAAGTATCTCACTTTTATGATTTTATTATGTAGGGGGTCTGTCAAATAAACTGGCGAGTCGTTCTTTTTTAAATGATGATTGGTGTATCTGTAATGATGTTATTGAATTTGTTCTACTTTGGACATAATGCGTGTATTGTGTGCTTTTATGGTTTCACAACCAACTAAAGATTGTATACTACTTCTAGACAGTGCTTCACACAAACTGGCTCCAAAGTCTAAACATCAAGCAATATTTGTGAAGAACTCAAAAGAATGGCAGGTGACTCCCTGCATACTGAAATCTGTCAGAAACAATTCTCACACTTTTAAATACTATTCCACTCCTTTTGACAACCTTGAGTAAAGGTTCTTATGTTTCAGTCCTGACATGACCCGAGCCAATCTTGGAGAAAATGGCTCCACCTAGGGAAAGACCCCTGTTGCAAAATGTAATTGGCCCACTAATGTCTGCAGCTGCAACAAGGTAGTTGTTTTGTCGTAGATAAAATGACACCAGAACTATGAAAGGTGCATCCTTGTCCCTGGGCAATCTGGATTTTTTATTGTCAAAATCCAGCTTAATACTTAAAAACTGGAGCTGCAAATCAATTTCTCCACTACCTGAATTGGTGTGTTGACCACTGAACAACCCTACCTTGCTATGGAATTTTTAATGGTATAGCTCTCTTGCTGTGATAAATGAAATATTATGTACAATTTAACAGGCTACTTCTTAGGCAACAATCCCAAAAGAGACACCCTGGAATTGGACAAGAGGATGAATCAAATTAGCTAGCAATTCTTCCCAAAGCTCTCTCCTTCCCACTTGTTTGGTTCAATATTAGTGACATCTCTCTAGCTGGCTGTAGCTTGTGTGCAAAGCCACTGCCCATCCCCCCACCACAAAAATGAATAGCAAAACCTTTCCATCAGAAACAATGCATTATTCTACTTATCATAACCTGACAAGGCCTTGTACTGCTTATTCACTTTAATGTGGGGTGCTAAAGTCAGTCCACAAGTTATTTCACTACTTCTTCTTCATCTGCTCATCTCATTGAGGAACAATTTCGTTCCTTGGGTTATCCTTCCATGCCCTTCTTTTATCTCTCTATTCTATTAAACATTAACCTCACCTCCATTCCCAGACCCTGCTTTTCCAGGACTTGCACCATCAGCTTCATCCTCACATAATTATGCACTCCCATTTCCCTTCTGCCCTCAACTCACTCATTCCCCTTTACCTTTGTCTTCCTCTTCTTTACCCTTATGCTTTCCTAAATACTTGTTGCTTACCCCAAGGTTTCGTCTGGATCTGAATCATTACCTACCTTCACTGTCTCCTCCCCTTCTGACTCCTCCTGTGCCATTTTTACCACCACCATTTCTGTCGAACGTGTGCAACTGCCTAGCTACCGTCTTATGATTTGCCCTAATCTCTGTAGCAGCTAACGGTGATGCGAGGGCCTCCAAACCTTCAACCTTTTCCACTACTGACCGCTTTTTTTGTTGTTGCTTTCCCCACCATTGCTACCCCTTAAATCATCCCTACGCTTCTACTGTGTATGTCCTAGGAATATTCCACTTTTAAACCTCCCTTACTTTTTGAAATGCCCCTAACTCATCTATCAGGTATTACGTCTTATCACTCCCAAGGATGACAGGAAAACACACCCGAATTGCAGGCACTTGACCTGGTACTGGATTAATAGGGTCAGAGGGGATTAAGGAAGTAAGTATTGTTAAAAGAACACTGCCCAATGTCAAATCTATAAGCAACCATCCCCTCATCACACCCACCTTGTTCCATTATTAAGCCATGTGCTTGGTTCACCGAGCTCCCTAAACTATAAATCCTGAATTAGCCAGTACCAGTCAGCTCCTAGAGTTGGGCAGGAACAGTGCATTATGGCTCACCTCCCTGTCCCCTGAGGGATCAGAGAGGATGATACCGTAAGCCCGATTTTCACTCCTCCTCTCCTTTGCTTACATTTTCTCCTAGTGGTGGGGACAAACCGTGCATGTGCTAAGAGTTCATTGCGCCGTGTCATTTTTCTCACTGTGCTAGGGCCGAAAAAGAAAGGCTCATCTCTCCTCTGGCTTCCTTTGTTCACCTTTCCCTTCTTGAAACATGCTGGATCATCCATATTTGTGACAATGTGTCCCCCGTCCTTCCTGCTCTGTGCCACACTTTAAACTGTAACCTGTCCACAAAGAAAACCCTCGAGGCTAGTGCTCTGCACCCAGGGGGGTGCATTTCTACTGTATATGTGGGTTACAATAACGAGTGTTTTTTAGGTTAAGTCTACCAGCCAATAACAGCCTTATGGTTGCAAAAGACCTAATGTCAGTTTGCAAAGATCATACAAGGGGCTCAAAGTGCGTCTGAAGTTTACCATTGGTTGGCTTTATTCTCCCTCTCCATATCTTTCTTTGTATTTGAAGGTTTTCTTTGTCCATCGTGTGTTTGTCCTTCCCCTAGATTATAACATATTTTCTTGTGTCTTTCCTGTTCGTTTTAGAGAACTACATGTTTCTTTTTACTTGAGCACTCCATAAAATTGCATGTTTTTTCCAGTGATCTCCCTCATGTGGTTCTCTCCTTCCTCCCGTTCATGTTGCTCTATCTCATCCATTTTCTCTTCCCCCGCTGCACTCTTTTGTTTCTTTTTGTTTAAGCACTACAAATGAATATGAGTTTTCTCTCCCCTGATGCTCAGTGCCACTCTCTCTCATCTATGTTGCTCTCTCTAGTCTGTTTGCTTCCCTTCCGCATGATGCTCTCTCTCTTTCATGTGCTTCTCTACCCCCATACTGCACTCCAAATTGCTCTACCCCACCTATTTGCTGCTATGGCATTCTCTACCTCTTGCGCTTCTCACCTCTGCCCTTCATGTGCTGCTTTCCCCCTTCCTCACCTACTGACCAGGTCCTCCATTGCCATATTAACATTGTTTTAACTCATCAATTCAATTTTGGACTGGTAAATAATCATTAAAGACAATGATTCACGTGTCAGCCCTGCCAAGTACCACACATCTCGAGTTACTATAACACATTTTAGTTCCCGTGCCTGCATCATCGCACTAAAATGCTGTCACACATAATAGTCATTGGTATAACCTCATATGTGCAATTTGACGTAGTGCTGCACTTTAGAACAGTGAGTGTTTGTAGGAGGCTGGCCTGGCTTGGAGTGGGTACCAAAGGTACTTACACCTTGTGCCAGGTCCAGTTATCCCTTATTAGTAGAAGAGAGATGTTTCTAGCAGCTTAGGCTGATAGAAGGTAGCTATGGCAAAGAAGCTTAGGCTGAACTAGGAGACATGCAAAGCTCCTACTATACAACTTATAACATATGCACAATATCATAAGAAAACACAATACACCGAGTTACTAAAAATAAAGGTACTTTATTTTTATGACAATATGCCACAAGTATCTCAGTGAGTACCCTCAGTAAGAAGGTAGGTAATATACACAAGTTATATGTACACAAACCAAAATCAGGTAAGAAAGAGACAGAAAAGTAATGCAAACAGTGTAGAATTACAATAGGTTGCAATAGGCAAGCATAGGTATAGGGGCAACACAAACCATATACTCCAAAAGTGGAATGCGAATCATGATTGGACCCCAAACCTATGGGAGCTGGTCGAGGGTTGCTGGGACTGTAAGAAAACAGTAAGGATGTCGTAGATACCCCACCCCAAGACCCAGAAAGGTAGGTGTAAAGTGCACCTACTACCCCAAAAGAGCACAATAGTCGTGATAGGGGGATTCTGCAAGAACAACAAACACCAGCAGTGCACTGACAACGGCGTTCCAGACCTGAGGACCTGCAAGGCAAGGGGACCAAGTCCAATAGTCGCGATAGTGTCCGGGGGGGGGGCAGGAGCCCAGGAAACCCCGTATGAAGGTGCAAGGAAGCTGCCTCTGGATGGAAGAAGCTTGGAATTCTGCAAGAAAGAAGAGGACTAGGAACTTCTCCTTTGGAAGACAGATGTCCCGCATCGCGATGAAGCTTGCAGAGGTGTTCCCACGCAGACATACCACAAATAAGCCTCGCTAGCTGCAAGGGTTGCAGTAGAGGTTTTAAGGTGCTGCTGAGGACCAGTAAGGACCAGGATGTTGTCTTTTAGAGGAGGAGACAGAGGGGGCACTCAGCAACTCAGAGAGCCCCCACAGAAGCAGGCAGCACATGCAGAAGTACCCCAACAGGTACTAAGAAGAATAGTGAACCAGAGTCCACACAAAGTTACAAAAGAGGGTCCCAAGACATTGGAGGCCAACTCAGAGGGTTGTGCACTGCAGAAAAGAGTGCTGGGGACCCAGGCTAGACTGTGCACAAAGGAAATCCTGGAAGAGTGCACAGGAGCCGGAGCAGCTGCAAATCACGCAGTACACAGCTTTGCAGTCTAGCGTGGGGAGGCAAGGACTTACCTCCACCAAACTTGGACTGAAGAGTCACTGGACTGTGGGAGTCACTTGGACAGAGTTGCTGTGTTCCAGGGACCACGCTCGTCAGGATGAGAGGGGACCCAGAGGACCAGTGATGCAGTCTTTTGGTGCCTGGTTAGCAGGGAGAAGATTCCCTCGACCCACTGGAGATTTCTTCGGAGTTTCTGCTGCAGGATGAAGGCAGGCTACCGCCAGAGCATGCACCACCTGGAAACAGTCGAGAAAGCCAGCAGGATTAGGTGCTACAATGTTGCTGGTAGTCATCTTGCTACTTTGTTGCGGTTTTGCAGGCGTCCTGGAGCAGTCAGCGGTCGATCCTTGGTAGAATGCAAAGAGGGAGATGCAGAGGAACTCTGGTGAGCTCTTGCATTCGTTATCTGAAGAATTCCCCCAATCAGAGACCCTAAATAGCCAGAAAAGGAGGTTTGGCTACCAAGATAGGAGAATTGGCTACCAAGAGAGTTAAGAGCCTATCAGAAGGAGCCTCTGACATCACCTGCTGGCACTGGCCACTCAGAGCAGTCCAGTGTGCCCCCAACACCTCTGTTTCCAAGATGGCAGAGGTCTGGGACACACTGGAGGAGCTCTGGGTACCTCCCCCTGGGAGGTACTGGTCAGGGGAGTGGTCACTCCCCTTTCCTTTGTCCAGTTACGCACCAGAGCAGGGCTGGGGGATCCCTGAACCAGTGTAGACTGGCTTATGCAGAGATGGGCACCATCTGTGCCCATCAAAGCATTTCCAGAGGCTGGGGAGGCTACTCCTCCCCAGCCCTTCACACCTATTTCCAAAGGGAGAGGGTGTAACACTGTCTCTTAGAGGAAATCCTTTGTTCTGCCTTCCTGGGCCCGGGCTGCGTGGCCCCCAGGCGGGCAGAAACCTGTCTGAGGGGTTGGCAGCAGCAGCAGCTGCAGTGGAGACCCCGTAAAGGCAGTTTTGCAGTACCCGGGTTCTGTGCTAGAGACCCGGGTCTTAGACATGTTACATGGCCATGTTCGGAGTTACCATTGTGACGCTATACATAGGTAGTGACCTATGTATAGTGCACACGTGTAATGGTGTCCCCGCACTCACAAAGTCCGGGGAATTTGCCCTGAACGATGTGGGGGCACCTTGGCTAGTGCCGGGGTGCCCACACACTAAGTAACTTTGCACCCAACCTTCACCAGGTGAAGGTTAGACATATAGGTGACTTATAAGTTACTTAAGTGCAGTGGTAAATGACTGTGAAATAACGTGGACGTTATTTCACGCAGGCTGCAGTGGCAGGCCTGTGTAAGAATTGTAAGAGCTCCCTATGGGTGGCAAAAGAAATGCTGTAGCCCATAGGGATCTCCTAGAACCCCAATACCCTGGGTACCTCAGTACCATATACAAGGGAATTATATGGGTGTACCAGTATGCCAATGTGAATTGGTAAATTTAGTCACTAGCCTGTAGTGACAAATTTGGAAAGCAGAGAGAGCATAAACACTAAGGTTCTGGTTAGCAGGGCCTCAGTGATACAGTTAGGCATCACAAAGGGGACACATACAGGCCACCAACCTATGAGCACGGGGTCCTGGCTAGCAGGATCCCAGTGACACATAACAAACACACTGAAAACATAGGGTCTTCACTATGGGCACTGGGCCCTGGCTGGCAGGATCCCAGTGAGACAGTGAAAACACCCTGACATATACTCACAAACAGGCCAAAAGTGGGGGCAACAAGGCTAGAAAGAGGCTACCTTCCTACACAACAACCCCCCCCCCCCAAACGAAGGACAATAAGGCTAACCTTGGACAGTTGAGTCTTTATTGTCTAAGTGGTGATAAGTAGAGAGTAGCTCTGCAGTAGCTTGGTTACTCCCTTTATCATCCACTATATGGTTACTTCCTTGTGGGGATGTAAACCACCCTGTTTGAAGTTTTTTAGCTAGCCAGCAATGTGAAGTTATATTTTCAGAGTTCCTATTAGTATGTTTTAGTTTAGAGCACTGTGATTTGTCCACTGGACCTATATCAAGTGATGAGAATGCCAGACAGGGATGCTGTCTCAATAAAGCCATAGCTGGGCAAAAGCTTTGTCCATATGGCTGTAAGAGAGAACAGGGATGCTGTTTCTCTTGAGTTGGAGCAGGGGAGGGATGCTGTCCTGTGAGCTCCACACTAGGGCAGGGCTGCTGTCCTAAGTGTTGTGAGGCAGTGCAGGGTTTCTACACTAAAGTTTCTCTGGGAGGGTTGGAGGGATGCTCCATGTTAACTAAAATGGTGCACTTTTCCTCACCAATATTAGTTATCCCACTGAGAGGTACTTTTACCTCAGGGAGTTCAGCTGTGCCAGCTGATGATTCCCTTGGTAGAGGTGCCACCCCAGGAGAGGTTTCTCCCACCACAGGAATGGTATCCTGATTGGCAGGGTGGGTAGGGGATATTTTGATACCCTTTTTATCTGTTGTTGGAGAAGGATCCTGAGTTTTCAGGCCTTTTTCTCTCCTTTGCTTTTTCATTTCAGTTGAAATGAGAGGAAGCAATTCCTCAGGGATACCCAGCATGGCTGCATGGGTATGAAACTCTACCTCAGCCCAACCTGAGGCCTCTAGGTCATTAACTAAGAGACAGTTTACAGGTAAGCTAGGTGATACTACCACCTGCTTAGGGCCAGGAACTCCACCCCAACAAAGCTGAACTATAGCTAAGGGAAGCAATTTAGTGGAGTTATGGACATCAATAATCTTGTACTGTTGTCCAATGATGTGTTGTTCATGAGATACTAGGTTTTCAGTCACCAAAGTGATACTGGCACCTGTGTCCCTGTAGGCCTGGGCATCAACACCATTTATTGAAACTGTCTGCCTGTACTTATCCATTGTAAGGGGACAAGCAGCCAGTGTGGCAAGGCCAATGCCACCAGGTGTGACAAACTGTCTTGGGACTGACTACCCCAGTTTCTATGATGGACCCATAAGTGAACCCAACTACACCCTTATTTTGACTGTTGCCAGCAGTCCCACCACTATTACCACTACTGCTAGGGGCACTAGAATTTGATGTATGAGTGGTGGTAGGCTCAGGGGGTTTACCTGGACAGGACTTATCCCCTGGCCTATGGCCTTTATTTTTACACACAAAGCACCAATTCTTTTTAATGTGTGTGGGTTGTGAAGAAGAGGAAGAATTTGATTTATCCCCACCCCCTGAAGAGTGTTTAGGATTTGAAGAAGGATCTTTGGTTTTACCCTTATCCCCATGCTTATCCTGAGATGCCTCACCATCTTTCTTCTTGCCATCCTTGTCACCTCCTGTATGAACTTTTCTGTTCATTCGTGTTCTGACCCATTTGTCTGCCTTCTTTCCCAATTCTTGGGGAGAGGTCAGATCTGAGTCTATCAAGTACTGGTGTAACAAATTAGACATACAATTGTTAAGAATATGCTCTCTCAGAAAGATTATACAGGCTTCCATAGTCAGATACCTTACTGCCATGTAACCACCCTTCCACAGCCTTCATTGAACAGTCCACAAAATCTGTCCAGTCTTGAGAGGACTCTTTTCTGGTGTCTCTGAACTTAATCATGTATTGTTCAGTGGTTAAGCCAAATCCATCTAAGAGTGCATCCTTCAATACTGTGTAGTTGTTAGCTTAACTTTCTCTAAGAGTAAGGAGCCTGTCCCTACCCTTTCCAGTAAAAGAAAGCCAAAAGATAGCAACCCAATGCCTTTGAGGGACCAACTGTACCATACAGGCCCTCTCAAATGCAGCAAACCACTTGTTGATGTCATCCCCCTCCTTGTAAGGGGGGACTATCTTGTGCAGATCCCTGGAATCATGCTCTCTAACAGGATTCCTATCAGGAATACTGCTGCTGCCACCATAGGGTCCTAACCCCATCCTCTGTCTTTCCTTCTCAATGGCCAGGTGTAGGAAGTTGGCTCTGTATGTGCTATTTCAAAGTAAGGAATAGCATGCACAGAGTCCAAGGGTTCCCCTTAGAGGTAAAATAGTGGTAAAAATAGATAATACTAATGCTCTATTTTGTGGTAGTGTGGTCGAGCAGTAGGCTTATCCAAGGAGTAGTGTTAAGCATTTGTTGTACATACACATAGACAATAAATGAGGTACACACACTCAGAGACAAATCCAGTCAATAGGTTTTGTATAGAAAAATATCTTTTCTTAGTTTATTTTAAGAACCACAGGTTCAAATTTAACATGTAATATCTTGTTTGAAAGGTATTGCAGGTAAGTACATTAGGAACTTTGAATCATTTCAATTGCATGTATACTTTTCAAGTTATTCACAAATAGCTTTTTCAAAAGTGGACACAGTGCAATTTTCACAGTTCCTGGGGGAGGTAAGTTTTTGTTAGTTTTACCAGGTAAGTAAGACACTTACAGGGTTCAGTTCTTGGTCCAAGGTAGCCCACCGTTGGGGGTTCAGAGCAACCCCAAAGTTACCACACCAGCAGCTCAGGGCCGGTCAGGTGCAGAGTTCAAAGTGGTGCCCAAAACGCATAGGCTATAATGGAGAGAAGGGGGTGCCCCGGTTCCGGTCTGCTTGCAGGTAAGTACCCGCGTCTTCGGAGGGCAGACCAGGGGGGTTTTGTAGGGCACCGGGGGGGACACAAGCCCACACAGAAATTTCACCCTCAGCGGCGCGGGGGCGGCCGGGTGCAGTGTTAGAACAAGCGTCGGGTTCGCAATGTAAGTCAATGAGAGATCACGGGATCTCTTCAGCGCTGCAGGCAGGCAAGGGGGGGCTTCCTCGGGGAAACCTCCACTTGGGCAAGGGAGCGGGACTCCTGGGGGTCACTTCTGCAGTGAAAGTCCGGTCCTTCAGGTCCTGGGGGCTGCGGGTGCAGGGTCTTTTCCAGGCGTCGGGACTTAGGTTTCAGAGAGTCGCGGTCAGGGGAAGCCTCGGGATTCCCTCTGCAGGCGGCGCTGTGGGGGCTCAGGGGGGACAGGTTTTGGTACTCACAGTCGTAGAGTAGTCCGGGGGTCCTCCCTGAGGTGTTGGTTCTCCAGCAGCCGAGTCGGGGTCGCCGGGTGCAGTGTTGCAAGTCTCACGCTTCTTGCGGGGAGTTGCAGGGTTCTTTAAAGCTGCTTCTTGAAACAAAGTTGCAGTCTTTTTGGAGCAGGTCCTCTGTCCTCGGGAGTTTCTTGTCGTCGTCGAAGCAGGGCAGTCCTCAGAGGATTCAGAGGTCGCTGGTCCCTTTGGAAGGCGTCGCTGGAGCAGAGTTCTTTGGAAGGCAGGAGACAGGCCGGTGAGTTTCTGGAGCCAAGGCAGTTGTTGTCTTCTGGTCTTCCTCTGCAGGGGTTTTCAGCTGGGCAGTCCTTCTTCTTGTTGTTGCAGGAATCTAATTTTCTAGGGTTCAGGGTAGCCCTTAAATACTAAATTTAAGGGCGTGTTTAGGTCTGGGGGGTT
This sequence comes from Pleurodeles waltl, assembly GCF_031143425.1. Lineage (NCBI taxonomy): Eukaryota > Metazoa > Chordata > Amphibia > Caudata > Salamandridae > Pleurodeles > Pleurodeles waltl. Next base: position 528,032,445 of record NC_090442.1, read on the forward strand.
AGTAGCCAATGGCTACTAGCCCTGAGGGTGGGTACACCCTCTTTGTGCCTCCTCCCAAGGGGAGGGGGTCACAATCCTAACCCTATTGGGGGAATCCTCCATCTGCAAGATGGAGGATTTCTAAAAGTTAGAGTCACCTCAGCTCAGGACACCTTAGGGGCTGTCCTGACTGGCCAGTGACTCCTCCTTGTTATTCTCATTATTTTCTTCGGCCTTGCCGCCAAAAGTGGGGGCCAGAGGGGGCGGGCAACTCCACTAGCTGGAGTGTCCTGCGGTGCTGTGACAAAGGGGTGAGCCTTTGAGGCTCACCGCCAGGTGTTACAGCTCCTGCCTGGGGGAGGTGTTAGCATCTCCACCCAGTGCAGGCTTTGTTACTGGCCTCAGAGTGACAAAGGCACTCTCCCCATGGGGCCAGCAACATGTCTCTAGTGTGGCAGGCTGCTGGAACTAGTCAGCCTACACAGATAGTCGGTTAAGTTTCAGGGGGCACCTCTAAGGTGCCCTCTGGGGTGTATTTTGCAATAAAATGTACACTGGCATCAGTGTGCATTTATTGTGCTGAGAAGTTTGATACCAAACTTCCCAGTTTTCAGTGTAGCCATTATGGTGCTGTGGAGTTCGTGTAAGACAGACTCCCAGACCATATACTCTTATGGCTACCCTGCACTTACAATGTCTAAGGTTTTGCTTAGACACTGTAGGGGCACAGTGCTCATGCACTGGTACCCTCACCTATGGTATAGTGCACCCTGCCTTAGGGCTGTAAGGCCTGCTAGAGGGGTGTCTTACCTATACTGCATAGGCAGTGAGAGGCTGGCATGGCACCCTGAGGGGAGTGCCATGTCGACTTACTCATTTTGTTCTCACTAGCACACACAGGCTTGTAAGCAGTGTGTCTGTGCTGAGTGAGGGGTCTCTAGGGTGGCATAATACATGCTGCAGCCCTTAGAGACCTTCCCTGGCATCAGGGCCCTTGGTACCAGAGGTACCAGTTACAAGGGACTTATCTGGATGCCAGGGTGTGCCAATTGTGGAAACAATGGTACATTTTAGGTGAAAGAACACTGGTGCTGGGGCCTGGTTAGCAGGGTCCCAGCACACTTCTCAGTCAAGTCAGCATCAGTATCAGGCAAAAGGTGGGGGGTAACTGCAACAGGGAGCCATTTCTTTACACAAGCCCCCCACAGCCCACAGGCCAGGAGACTCAGCCAAAGCTGGGAGAGTCTTCCTAGTCTGTCAGGCGAGGAAGAGTAGAGGAAATAGGCTGGTTTGTTGCAGGGCCTACTCTGCCTTACATCCTCCTGTTCAGGTCACTCCCTCTGGGGAACTGACCTACTTCCACAGTGATAGGACCTAGTCTGAACTGCCTCTTGTCTGTTCTTTTTATGTCTTCACCCATTCTCTCTATTTTGGGTTTAGAGGTATCCACCTCTGCTAATCTTATCTTAGCCAGGGTCACCCCTAGCTTACCCAAAGAGGTTACCCAGAGCTGGAGTAACCCCACCATGACCAACAGGGTCAGGGGGCCTAACTTGCTATTTGGCATGGGGTCTGACCACCATGCCAAGGATAGTGCAGCCATAAAGGCTAACACCCAGCAGAGGCCACTGACAGCTGTCAGTGCCCAGAACCACACCTTTAGCTCTTCACCTACAAGGGAAGGGGCTAAGTTACAGGCTTCTTTGGGTTCAGGGTGCCTGTCTGCTGTATTAGACGGGGGGGTTACCACATCTTGTAGTAAACACCCTTCTTCCACTCTTTCTTCTGTTAGCTGAGGAGCCACCCACTCAGACTTAACAGTTGCCTGACTAGCCAGGACTTCTTGTGGGTCAGGTTGGACTTTATCAGAGCCACTTTTGGAGTTCTCCTCTACTGGAGCAGAATCTCCTTGGCTTGCTGGAACCTTGGCTAAAGGTTGTCCACCTTTCCTACTCTGTTTCCTTTTCTTTTTCTTCTGGGGCCTACTGGCATTTACTGCAGAGGCAGGCACTCCAGAATCCTTGGGAGAGGACTGGCCCTGGACCAGTTCTTCTCTTAGGCTCTGACTAACCTCAGGGTAGTCATTTCCAAGGAGACAATCAAGGGGGAGGTCTGTACTGACTACCACCCTTCTCCAGCTAAAAGTTCCACCCACTTCTATGGGCACAAGAGCCACAGGCCTTTTAGTGACCCTGTCTGGGCTAACTCTTACTCTGGCCATCTCACCTGGGATGTACTGGTTTGAGAGCACCAGCCTGTCATGCACAATAGTGTGACTGGCACAAGTGTCTCTCAGGGCAGTGGCTGGGATTCCATTCACCTGTAGGTGGTGGAAGTGTCTACTTTCCTCTGGAATCTCCAACTCACCTGTTGGGCCCTTTTTCCAGTTGAAGGCTATGAAGACCTCCTCATCTGAGGAGTCATCCCCATTGGCTACACTGGTCACCCCTGGGATTTTGCTAGGGGGTTTGTTTGTGGGACAAGAAGTGTCCTTGGTGTGGTGCCCTGTCTGTTTACAGTTATGGCACCATGCCTTAGTGGCATCCCAGCTCTTACCCTGGTACCCACCTTTGTTTTGGGTTGTGTCTCTGGGCCCACCCACCTGGTCTGGTTTTTGGGGGCCTACAGGGGACTCTTTTTCTTTGTTTCTAGTGTCACCCACTTTCTCCTGGGGAGGCTTTGTAACCCCTTTCTTTTGGTCACCCCCAGTGGAAGTTTTGGTTACCCTAGTCTTGACCCAGTGGTCTGCCTTCTTTCCCAATTCTTGGGGAGAAATTGGACCTAGGTCTACCAGATACTGATGCAACTTTTCATTGAAGCAGTTACTTAAAATGTGTTCTTTCATAAACAAATTATAAAGCCCAACATAGTCATACACTTCATTTCCAGTTACCCAACCATCCAGTGTTTTCACTGAGTAGTCAACATAATCAACCCAGGTCTGGCTCGAGGATTTTTGAGCCCCCCTGAATCTAATTCTATACTCCTCAGTGGAGAATCCAAAGCCCTCAATCAGGGTACCCTTCATGAGGTCATAAGATTCTGCATCTTTTCCAGAGAGTGTGAGGAGTCTATCCCTACACTTTCCTGTGAACATTTCCCAAAGGAGAGCACCCCAGTGAGATTTGTTCACTTTTCTGGTTACACAAGCCCTCTCAAAAGCTGTGAACCACTTGGTGATGTCATCACCATCTTCATATTTTGTTACAATCCCTTTGGGGATTTTCAACATGTCAGGAGAATCTCTGACCCTATTTATGTTGCTGCCACCATTGATGGGTCCTAGGCCCATCTCTTTTCTTTCCCTTTCTATGGCTAGGATCTGTCTTTCCAAAGCCAATCTTTTGGCCATCCTGGCTAACTGGATGTCCTCTTCACTGGAGTTATCCTCAGTGATTTCAGAGTTGTTGGTCCCTCCTTTGAGGGAACCAGCATCTCTGACTATTATTTGTGGAGTCAGGGCTTGAGAGGCCCTGCTCTCCCTAAATAGGACTGGTAGGGGGGAATTTTCCTCCAAGTCACTATCTTCATCCTCTGTGTTGCCATCCTCAGAGGGGTTGGCCTTTGCAAACTCTGCCAACAGCTCCTGGAGCTGTAGTTTGGAAGGTCTGGGGCCCATTGTTATTTTCTTTATTTTACAGAGTGACCTTAGCTCCCTCATCTTAAGATGGAGGTAAGGTGTGGTGTCGAGTTCCACCACATTCACATCTGTACTAGACATTATGCTTCTAAAAGTTGGAATACTTTTTAAGAAACTAAAACTAGTTCTAGAATCTAATTCAAACTTTTAACAAACTTTTAAACTCTAAAAGAAATGCTAACAGGGACTAACACAAGGCCCTAGCAGGACTTTAAAGAATTTAGAAAACTTTTCAAATTGCAAAAATCAATTTCTAATGACAATTTTGGAATTTGTCGTGTGAACAGGTATTGGCTGAGTAGTCCAGCAAATGCAAAGTCTTGTATCCCACCGCTGCCACCAATGTAGGAAGTTGGCTCTGTATGTGCTATTTCAAAGTAAGGAATAGCATGCAGAGAGTCCAAGGGTTCCCCTTAGAGGTAAAATAGTGGTAAAAATAGATAATACTAATGCTCTATTTTGTGGTAGTGTGGTCGAGCAGTAGGCTTATCCAAGGAGTAGTGTTAAGCATTTGTTGTACATACACATAGACAATAAATGAGGTACACACACTCAGAGACAAATCCAGTCAATAGGTTTTGTATAGAAAAATATCTTTTCTTAGTTTATTTTAAGAAACACAGGTTCAAATTTAACATGTAATATCTTGTTTGAAAGGTATTGCAGGTAAGTACATTAGGAACTTTGAATCATTTCAATTGCATGTATACTTTTCAAGTTATTCACAAATAGCTATTTCAAAAGTGGACACAGTGCAATTTTCACAGTTCCTGGGGGAGGTAAGTTTTTGTTAGTTTTACCAGGTAAGTAAGACACTTACAGGGTTCAGTTCTTGGTCCAAGGTAGCCCACAGTTGGGGGTTCAGAGCAACCCCAAAGTTACCACACCAGCAGCTCAGGGCCGGTCAGGTGCAGAGTTCAAAGTGGTGCCCAAAACGCATAGGCTATAATGGAGAGAAGGGGGTGCCCCGGTTCCGGTCTGCTTGCAGGTAAGTACCCGCGTCTTCGGAGGGCAGACCAGGGGGGTTTTGTAGGGCACCGGGGGGGACACAAGCCCACACAGAAATTTCACCCTCAGCGGCGCGGGGGCGGCCGGGTGCAGTGTTAGAACAAGCGTCGGGTTCGCAATGTAAGTCAATGAGAGATCACGGGATCTCTTCAGCGCTGCAGGCAGGCAAGGGGGGGCTTCCTCGGGGAAACCTCCACTTGGGCAAGGGAGCGGGACTCCTGGGGGTCACTTCTGCAGTGAAAGTCCGGTCCTTCAGGTCCTAGGGGCTGCGGGTGCAGGGTCTTTTCCAGGCGTCGGGACTTAGGTTTCAGAGAGTCGCGGTCAGGGGAAGCCTCGGGATTCCCTCTGCAGGCGGCGCTGTGGGGGCTCAGGGGGGACAGGTTTTGGTACTCACAGTCGTAGAGTAGTCCGGGGGTCCTCCCTGAGGTGTTGGTTCTCCACCAGCCGAGTCGGGGTCGCCGGGTGCAGTGTTGCAAGTCTCACGCTTCTTGCGGGGAGTTGCAGGGTTCTTTAAAGCTGCTTCTTGAAACAAAGTTGCAGTCTTTTTGGAGCAGGTCCGCTGTCCTCGGGAGTTTCTTGTCGTCGTCGAAGCAGGGCAGTCCTCAGAGGATTCAGAGGTCGCTGGTCCCTTTGGAAGGCGTCGCTGGAGCAGAGTTCTTTGGAAGGCAGGAGACAGGCCGGTGAGTTTCTGGAGCCAAGGCAGTTGTTGTCTTCTGGTCTTCCTCTGCAGGGGTTTTCAGCTGGGCAGTCCTTCTTCTTGTTGTTGCAGGAATCTAATTTTCTAGGGTTCAGGGTAGCCCTTAAATACTAAATTTAAGGGCGTGTTTAGGTCTGGGGGGTTAGTAGCCAATGGCTACTAGCCCTGAGGGTGGGTACACCCTCTTTGTGCCTCCTCCCAAGGGGAGGGGGTCACAATCCTAACCCTATTGGAGGAATCCTCCATCTGCAAGATGGAGGATTTCTAAAAGTTAGAGTCACCTCAGCTCAGGACACCTTAGGGGCTGTCCTGACTGGCCAGTGACTCCTCCTTGTTATTCTCATTATTTTCTCCGGCCTTGCCGCCAAAAGTGGGGGCCGGGGCCGGAGGGGGCGGGCAACTCCACTAGCTGGAGTGTCCTGCAGTGCTGTGACAAAGAGGTGAGCCTTTGAGGCTCACCGCCAGGTGTTACAGCTCCTGCCTGGGGGAGGTGTTAGCATCTCCACCCAGTGCAGGCTTTGTTACTGGCCTCAGAGTGACAAAGGCACTCTCCCCATGGGGCCAGCAACATGTCTCTAGTGTGGCAGGCTGCTGGAACTAGTCAGCCTACACAGATAGTCGGTTAAGTTTCAGGGGGCACCTCTAAGGTGCCCTCTGGGGTGTATTTTGCAATAAAATGTACACTGGCATCAGTGTGCATTTATTGTGCTGAGAAGTTTGATACCAAACTTCCCAGTTTTCAGTGTAGCCATTATGGTGCTGTGGAGTTCGTGTAAGACAGACTCCCAGACCATATACTCTTATGGCTACCCTGCACTTACAATGTCTAAGGTTTTGCTTAGACACTGTAGGGGCACAGTGCTCATGCACTGGTACCCTCACCTATGGTATAGTGCACCCTGCCTTAGGGCTGTAAGGCCTGCTAGAGGGGTGTCTTACCTATACTGCATAGGCAGTGAGAGGCTGGCATGGCACCCTGAGGGGAGTGCCATGTCGACTTACTCATTTTGTTCTCACTAGCACACACAGGCTTGTAAGCAGTGTGTCTGTGCTGAGTGAGGGGTCTCTAGGGTGGCATAATACATGCTGCAGCCCTTAGAGACCTTCCCTGGCATCAGGGCCCTTGGTACCAGAGGTACCAGTTACAAGGGACTTATCTGGATGCCAGGGTGTGCCAATTGTGGAAACAATGGTACATTTTAGGTGAAAGAACACTGGTGCTGGGGCCTGGTTAGCAGGGTCCCAGCACACTTCTCAGTCAAGTCAGCATCAGTATCAGGCAAAAAGTGGGGGGTAACTGCAACAGGGAGCCATTTCTTTACACCAGGGATTCCCTATCTAAGGCCAGCTGTTGCTCTTTAAGCTTCAGTCTGGTCTCTTCAACCCTCAACCTTTTGAGTTCCCTTTCTAACAAGTTATCCTCAGGGTGGGTGGGTTGGGAATGCTTTGACACAGATGACAAATGGGAAACTTCAGAGGGGGACCTTTCCCTATCTGTCTGGACCCTGGTAACCTGGCCTCTAGGAATAAAGGATGCCCTTCTGTGATGGGAACCTCCATTACTACCAGCATTACTAGATGCCCTGCTAGGGGTCAGACCCTTATCAGAACCCTCCCCAGCTTCCTCAAGGGGTTCCTCTGAATCAGACTGGGAAGCTTCTACTAACCTCTCATTGGATGGGCCAAACTGGTTCTGGTCATCCACCATAAGCATGTTAAACAGAAACTCTTTTGTAGGACTCCTTAGGCTCTTGTAGTTCAAAATGTCATAAGAAGCATTGACAGTTTTGAGACCACAGACATGAGAGTAAAAGGTTTAGAGATAGGGAGAAGAAAGAAAAAGTTTTAGAACTTTTGAAAGCACAGAGAAAATTGTTTTTCTAACTTTTAGAAAACTTTTAGAAGTTTTAAGAAACTTTTCAGAACTTTGTAAAACGTTTTAGAGAAGAAAAGCAAACTTTTTGGTTTAAGTGTACATACACTGAACTGTTTGGTATATGATTCTCTTATGAAAAGTACAAAATGACAAAGTGGTAAAGCAGTTACAAGTACTTATCCCACCGCTGCACACCAATGTAGGAGGCTGGCCTGGCTGTCGTGGGTACCAAAGGTACTTACACCTTGTGCCAGGTCCAGTTATCCCTTATTAGTAGAATAGAGGTGTTTCTAGCAGCTTAGGCTGATAGAAGGTAGCTATGGCAAAGCAGCTTAGGCTGAACTAGGAGACATGCAAAGCTCCTACTATACCACTTATATCATATGCACAATATCATAAGAAAACACAATACACAGAGTTACTAAAAATAAAGGTACTTTATTTTTATGACAATATTCCACAAGTATCTCAGTGAGTACCCTCAGTAAGAAGGTAAGTAATATACACAAGTTACATGTACACAAACCAAACTGAGGTAAGTAAGAGGCAGAAAAGTAATGCAAACAGTGTAGAATTACAATAGGTTGAAATAGGCAAGCATAGGTTTAGGGGCAACACAAACCATATACTCGAAAAGTGGAATGCGAATCACGATTGGACCCCAAACCTATGGGAGCTTGTAGAGGGTCGGTGGGACTGTAAGAAAACAGTCAGGGTGTCCAAGATACCCCATCCCAAGACCCTGAAAAGTAGGAGTAAAGTGCACCTACTACCCCAAAAGAGCACAATAGTCATGATAGGGGGATTCTGCAAGAACAAACAAACACCAGCAGTGCACTGACAATGGATTTCTGGACCTGAGGACCTGCTAGGCAAGGGGACCAAGTCCAATAGTCACAACAGTGTCCAGGGGGGCAGGAGCCCAGGAAACCCCGGATGAAGGTGCAAGGAAGCTGCCTCTGGATGGAAGAAGCTTGGAATTCTGGAAGAAAGAAGAGGACTAGGAATTTCTCCTTTGGAAGACAGATGTCCCACGTCGCGATGAAGCTTGCAGAGGTATTCCCATGCAGAAATACCACAAACAAGCCTTGCTAGCTGCAAGGGTCGTGGTAGAGGTTTTTGGGTGTTGCTGAGGACCAGGAAGGATCAGGATGTCGCCTTTTGGAGGAGGAGACAGAGGGTTGCTCAGCAACTCAGAGAGCCCTCACAAAAGCAGGCAGCACTCGCAGAAGTACCCCAACAGGCACTTGGAAGAATAGTGAACTGGAGTCCACGCGAAGTTACAAAAGAGGGTCCCACGACGTCGGAGGCCAATTCAGAGGGTTGTGCACTGCAGGATGGGGTGCTGGGGACCCAGGCTATGCTGTGCACAAAGGAAATCCTGGAAGAGTACACAGGAGCCGGAGCAGCTGCAAATCACACAGTACACAGCTTTGCAGTCTAGCGTGGGGAAGCAAGGACTTACCTCCACCAAACTTGGACTGAAGAGTCACTAGACTGTGGGAGTCACTTGGACAGAGTTGCTGTGTTCCACGGACCAGGCTTGTCAGGATGAGAGGGGACCCAGAGGACGAGTGATGAAGTCTTTTGATGCCTGCGTTAGCAGAGGGAAGATTCCGTCGACCCACTGGAGATTTCTTCGGAGCTTCTGGTGCAGGGTGAAGGCAGGCTACCCCCAGAGCATGAACCGCCAGGAAACAGTCGAGAAAGCCGGCAGGATTAGGCGCTATAATGTTGCTGGTAGTCATCTTGCTACTTTGTTGCGGTTTTGCAGGCGTCCTGGAGCAGTCATCGGTCGATCCCTGGTAGAAGGCGAAGAGGGAGATGCAGAGGAACTCTGGTGAGCTCTTGCATTCGTTATCTGAAGAATTCCCCAAAGCAGAGACCCTAAATAGCCAGAAAAGGAGGTTTGGCTACCAAGATAGGAGGATTGGCTACCAAGAGAGGTAAGAGCCTATCAGAAGGAGCTTCTGACGTCACCTGCTGGCACTGGCCACTCAGAGCAGTCCAGTGTGCCCCCAACACCTCTGTTTCCAAGATGGCAGAGGTCTGGGACACACTGGAGGATCTCTGGGTACCTCCCCTGGGAGGTACTGGTCAGGGGAGTGGTCACTCCCCTTTCCTTTGTCTGGTTTTGCGCCAGAGCAGGGCTGGGGGATCCCTGAACCGGTGTAGACTGGCTTATGCAGAGATGGGCACCATCTGTGCCCATCAAAGCATTTCCAGAGGCTGGGGGAGGCTACTCCTCCCCAGCCCTTCACACCTATTTCCAAAGGGAGAGGGTGTAACACCCTCTCTCAGAGGAAATCCTTTGTTCTGCCTTCCTGGGCCAGGGCTGCCTGGACTCCAGGAGGGCAGAAACCTGTCTGAGGGGTTGGCAGCAGCTGCAGTGGAGACCCCGTAAAGGCAGTTTGGCAGTACCCGGGTTCTGTGCTAGAGACCCGGGGGATCATGGAATTGTCCCCCCAATACCAGAATGGTATTGGGATGACAATTCCATGATCTTAGACATGTTACATGGCCATGTTCGGAGTTACCATTGTGAAGCTATACATAGGTAGTGACCTATGTATAGTGCACGCATGTAATGGTGTCCCCGCACTCACAAAGTCCGGGGAATTTGCCCTGAACAATTTGGGGGCACCTTGGATAGTGCCAGGCTGCCCACACACTAAGTACCTTTGCACCCAACCTTCACCAGGTGAAGGTTAGACATATAGGTGACTTATAAGTTACTTATGTGCAGTGGTAAATGGCTGTGAAATAACGTGGACGTTATTTCACGCAGGCTGCAGTGGCAGGCCTATGTAAGAATGGTCAGAGCTCCCTATGGGTGGCAAAATAAATGCTGCAGCCCATAGGGATCTCCTGGAACCCCAATTCTCTGGGTACCTCAGTACCATATACAAGGGAATTATATGGGTGTACCAGTATGCCAATGTGAATTGGTAAATTTAGTCACTAGCCTGTAGTGACAAATTTGGAAAGCAGAGAGAACATAAACACTAAGGTTCTGGTTAGCAGAGCCTCAGTGATACAGTTAGGCACCACACAGGGAACACCTACAGGCCACCAACTTATGAGCACGGGGTCCTGGCTAGCAGATTCCCAGTGACACATAACAAACACACTGAAAACATAGGGTCTTCACTATGGGCACTGGGCCCTGGCTGGCAGGATCCAAGTTAGACAGTGAAAACACCCTGACATATACTCACAAACAGGCCAAAAGTGGGGGTAACAAGGCTAGAAAGAGGCTACCTTCCTACAGTTTTTAATTGGCAGCCTGTCATTGAAAGAATGTGAGCAGGGCCCAGGAAGAGGGGGACTGGTTGCTTTGAGGACCTCTCCGTCTGGGGCCAGATACATTGTTTCCTTTACTTTGTTACAGCTCTTGTATCTTCCCACTTGTTCCAGACGGCCTCAGCTACGCTGATCGGGATCTGAGAATAATTCTTCCTGCCCCGCCCCAGCAGTGCTGCAACCTATCTAAATGCCTGCACAGATATATCTTCATACATCGGAGAACCCGCTTCAAAGTCAGGACCCTGGACGGGAGCCCAATCACTTAATAAATCCCTATGCACAGGCACCACAGGGCCAACTGTGCTACCACACCACCACAGGAAGACTGTGCACTATACAAATGACACCAGTCTGTCAATGTTACGTAGCAAAGGGAAAAAAGGCGCATCTGCAAAGAAAGGAACCTTAAAGAAAGAGAAGACGTGCGAAAAAGGAACCTCAAGCTACAATCATATTTTTGTCCTCGAGTGACTGATTTTACCGAAACTTGGTACTTCCCGATGGTGCGTCAGATGTACTTCTTATATCAGTAGGCAGGAATGATCATTTCAGCAGCATTCAGTTAGAGTTCAGGACAACGCTTCAGACTTTAAAGGTAATGAAGCCGTAGTACTGAAACCTTTTTGCGTTTTGCCTCTCTCTCAGGAAGGCAGAGGTCGCAGGCAGCCCGGGATGTTTTCAACAGCAGAAAGGAGCGTCAGCAGTCTCTTTATTCAATGAACTATTTGCCGACGCTGGTCTCATGTAAACTGTGCAGTGACTCGTGTTTTAGGTGGAGCTGCAGCCCCATCCTCCAGGTTCGCTCGTGATAATTAGGCATTACAGTGGCGACATTGAGAGCTATCAGCCCTGAGCCTCTCTGCCCCCACAGAGCCGGTCTTACTGGCACTCCTACGATTTGTGGAGATACGAGGCATACTTGAGAATCGGTCTGATGCCTGTTTTTGAGAAGAGGTCAGTGACGTGGGAGAGCATTTATTGTCTCAAGGAATTCTTATTTGTGTATTTCTTTTAGGGGTTTTGTAAATAACTGGTTAGTGATGGATTGCCAGTTCCTAGAGGTGAGAACAGTGACACGAGATGTATATTCGTGTTTATTTAATACGTTGTCTCATGCACTAACGGCGAAAGACCTGGTGCATGCACAGTGAAAGCACTGATAAAAACATTATGAAAGGCTTGCTGCGTATTTGGGGAATGCCCCGAATCGTATTTGAGGCACATACCTACTTTTCAAGGGGACGGGAGAGAAGAGTTGCTGTGTGGTGCATATTTGGGAGACAGACTGGATATTTTAGAAACAGCCTCACCCTTGTAGTCAAAGTAGTCGGAGTATTTCAGGACATTGCGATGCATGTTTGGGGTTCAGCTTAGTGCATTTTGAGGCACAGTCATTTGCAGGGTTCCCCAAACTGTAGGTGCGGCCCACTGGTGGGTCACAAGCTGATTTTTAATGGGTGAGGAAAGTGGGTACAATAAATGAAGATGCCTTTAAATTCTGTATATAACTTCTTAACATTAAACAGTGCTTCGAAAACATAGGTCAAGTGTCAGCTATGTCTTCTGATAAGATGCTAAAGGATTGACGTGAACGTTTGTTTCTCTGAGGGAAAGAGTCTTAAGTGAATTATCTGATCATCTCGCTGGAGTACAGAGAATGTGAAAGGAAATGTTCTAGGGTGCTGTTTTTGCAACACACTACAAAATGTAAACACCTGTAAGTGAACTATATACAGGGAGTGCAGAATTATTAGGCAAATTAGTATTTTGACCACATCATCCTCTTTATGCATGTTGTCTTACTCCAAGCTGTATAGGCTCGAAAGCCTACTACCAATTAAGCATATTAGGTGATGTGCATCTCTGTAATGAGAAGGGGTGTGGTCTAATGACATCACCCTATATCAGCTGTGCATAATTATTAGGCAACTTCCTTTCCTTTGGCAAAATGGGTCAAAAGAAGGACTTGACAGGCTCAGAAAAGTCAAAAATAGTGAGATATCTTGCAGAGGGATGCAGCACTCTTAAAATTGCAAGCGTGATCATCGAACAATCAAGCGTTTCATTCAAAATAGTCAACAGGGTCGCAAGAAGCGTGTGGAAAAACCAAGGCGCAAAATAACTGCCCATGAACTGAGAAAAGTCAAGCGTGCAGCTGCCACGATGCCACTTGCCACCAGTTTGGCCATATTTCAGAGCTGCAACATCACTGGAGTGCCCAAAAGCACAAGGTGTGCAATACTCAGAGACATGGCCAAGGTAAGAAAGGCTGAAAGACGACCACCACTGAACAAGACACACAAGCTGAAACGTCAAGACTGGGCCAAGAAATATCTCAAGACTGATTTTTCTAAGGTTTTATGGACTGATGAAATGAGAGTGAGTCTTGATGGGCCAGATGGATGGGCCCGTGGCTGGATTGGTAAAGGGCAGAGAGCTCCAGTCCGACTCAGACGCCAGCAAGGTGGAGGTGGAGTACTGGTTTGGGCTGGTATCATCAAAGATGAGCTTGTGGGGCCTTTTCGGGTTGAGGATGGAGTCAAGCTCAACTCCCAGTCCTACTGCCAGTTCCTGGAAGACACCTTCTTCAAGCAGTGGTACAGGAAGAAGTCTGCATCCTTCAAGAAAAACATGGTTTTCATGCAGGACAATGCTCCATCACACGCGTCCAAGTACTCCACAGCGTGGCTGGCAAGAAAGGGTATAAAAGAAGGAAATCTAATGACATGGCTTCCTTGTTCACCTGATCTGAACCCCATTGAGAACCTGTGGTCCATCATCAAATGTGAGATTTACAAGGAGGGAAAACAGTACACCTCTCTGAACAGTGTCTGGGAGGCTGTGGTTGCTGCTGCACGCAATGTTGATGGTGAACAGATCAAAACACTGACAGAATCCATGGACGGCAGGCTTTTGAGTGTCCTTGCAAAGAAAGGTGGCTATATTGGTCACTGATTTGTTTTTGTTTTGTTTTTGAATGTCAGAAATGTATATTTGTGAATGTTGAGATGTTATATTGGTTTCACTGGTAATAATAAATAATTGAAATGGGTATATATTTTTTTTTGTTAAGTTGCCTAATAATTATGCACAGTAATAGTCACCTGCACACACAGATATCCCCCTAACATAGCTAAAACTAAAAACAAACTAAAAACTACTTCCAAAAATATTCAGCTTTGATATTAATGAGTTTTTTGGGTTCATTGAGAACATGGTTGTTGTTCAATAATAAAATTAATCCTCAAAAATACAACTTGCCTAATAATTCTGCACTCCCTGTATATCTCTATCTCGATCTATATCTATATGTATAATAATTAGGCCCAAGCATCAAAATAAAAGGAGCACCCCGTTAGTGAATTAGAAAGCTAAAAACGAGGCCCTTGTTTGGAAACTGGGGCACGACTTAACTTTTAAAGACACTGTGTAAGTGTTATGCGAGGTATGGGAGACAAGATGGATTTCATATTGGTGCAGGCAATGTTTGTTTTATTATCAGGGAGATCAACAGTAAAAACTGACCCAGAAAACAGGCCCATAAACAGCCACAAAACTGCTCCACACAGTGACCAGTCAGACTAGCTCATATGGCATTGCCTGATTTTCCTGTAAGCCGGTTCGACGTTGTGTGCTAGAAAGAGAGATTTGAATAGGACCAAAACAAATCCAGATACTTTACTTGATGTTGCAGAAATGCTAAATATATGGACATAATCCCAGTCTTCATACAAATACCAGTTGTGTGCTATATACTTTTATCAGTAAAACTGTATGTCTGTGTAAAGTTAGGGGCAATTTAAATTAAAAATGTGCTGTCTGTAAATGCATGCGCTCCCACACAAAGCTTTAGTTACATTTAAAAATTGTTCTTCTCATGTCCATTAAAGATAGGTGGGTCTCAAAAGTCTTTCATTCTAAAAAGTGTTTCAAGGTTCTATAAAGTTTGGGAAGCACTGGTCTACTGCATAATTTGAGGTGCTGTTTGAAGAATACTTGTTGTGCATTTAGACTTATTTTAGGCATAGCCTTATGTATCATGTGAGCCTTATGTGTTTTGTGACATATTTAGGGGCCGTGCACCTGTTTTCACTTGATGTTCATATGGAGATCTTTCGATCAGCAAATGTGTGCTACAGGAAGTAAACTTCCATGTGGTATACTGCATGTATAGAACATTCACATAGGCTTTTTTTGTCATGAAACTTTAAAAGTATTTGAATGTTTTCAGAGTTGGAATGTGTGCCACTCTCGGACAAATCTGCCTTTTAGACCCAAACCAACTGCATGTCAACACAGACAAGCTCATGTCTTTAACAGGAAACCAAAGCTACATGTCCCTGCATGCTACGAGGTCTTGGCAGTCAAGGCAGGACTGCCTGGTGTCGGCCTGTTATACCACTCAGAACAGTGATTCTGTACTGCGTTTTGTACAGACATATCATGTTTTAATGTTGCTTCCATGAAGTTTGCAACAGGTATGATATGTTTATACTTGTTTATGCTGCCTCTTTTAAACATTGCAGCCCCTGTTTAAGAAATCTATGTTGTAATTCTCATAATTTAATTGAAATTTGCTGAGATAAATTCTCAGGTGGTGTTGTTGTCAAATGCAGGGCCCAATACGATTAAAAAAATATATATATATATTCCAACTTATGTAGGTTTGGTTACTTCATTTGAGCTATTAATGTGCACGATAACAATTGTTTCTGTGATACCAAATACTGTTCGCAGGGTCTATATTATGCAAAAAACACAACCTAACCAAAAGTTTGCAAAATGTGAAAGTATGATGGAGTAAGTGAGAGAGGGAGATATTTGAAGGGAAATGGGTAAGCTCATGACATAATTGCCAATCAGTTCCCTGTCTTGTGTTACTGATGACCTTTCAGTCATTACCTTTTAGCCGAGATCACTGAGAACTGTGGGCAAAGTGTGTATCACAATATTATTTTTATTATATGGACTTAACTGCTTTGCTCTACTCGCGATAAAGTGTCACTCAGAGTGCATATATAAGGCTTTCAATGGCACACACAAGAATACTGAAAACATGGAAATGTCACACACACAGACTGAAAACCTGACAGCTGTGATGGGTTCTGACAGATGCGCATATCACTATGTGCCCTTCTATTTAATTTTTGACAATACTGCATAGTGGCCCGAAACTGTACACACTGCCAAAGGCAACTAACAAAGCCAATAGGCCCCAAAAGTGAGACAGACCGTCTTTCCCAATGCTTGTCTTGTGGGAGAATAAGAAATGTTAAAAGTGAAACAGCTATGAGCATAAAAATATGGACTAGTTTTGCAGCGTGGGAGAAATAATAGCCGGTTAATTGTGGGAAGTAAACTACTGCGCTGTGATTTTTCATATCTAAAGGACACATTTAGACCTCAGATTCTGAAGTTATTTGTAGTTTCAGGTTGTGAGTTTCTCGAGCAAGAACGGACCGAAAAATGAATGAAAACTGCAATTCCACCTTGACTTTCTTGAGGATCCAGCTGCCCCAAAATTATAACTTTTACAGTAATTTTGATTTTAATAATTTACACATTTTCAAAGTATATGGAGTTTTCATTCTCATCAAAGCTACAAAGGGACATTGTCCAATGTTTAAAATTACTGATGGGTTTTACCGTTTGGAGCGCTACGCAAATGCGAGTCTGAGGACGTTAATGAAAAGTACTTACAGTATAGTAGGAGATGATCCATCTGTTTACAGTAAACATAGGAAGCAAAGTTGTCCCTAGCCGACGTGAAAAGAGAATGGTAAGTAAAACTTTTATTAAAATCTTCATTGTCCTGCTGGGGATTGATTGCTCTTTACGTCCCCAGCAAAATTCCTGTGCGAATTCGGCAACTCAGACGGGCTGATGAACGCTCGCCAGTTTTGCAGGATTTGATCGGTAAAGTAAAGATCTTAGTGAGTGTCACCTGGGCCTACTGCCGATAAATTAACTCACTCAATTTTGATATCAGCTGAACAGAAGTCATGAGGTTTGTGGTAGGTGATTGATTAAAAGGACAATGTTATCAAATTCCTCCTCTTCACATACAGTACAAATTTTAAGGTGAAGCAGTTTTGTTTCCTTAACAAAAGTCTACATTTTTAGGGGCGAGCGCAAAGCGCTCGGTCCCCTATAGTAATCTCTCTTTGGGCTTCCAACCACGCCCATGTCACGTCAGTCACTTTCATTGGTTTGTGGGCTTGCCTCTTAAAATCTGCACGCTTTCATTTGTGAAAGGCATACATGCATCATGCCTTTTCCGGTGTTTAGCCCACCTACACAGCACCTGTAAACTACTAAAAACATACGAGGGTCGATGTTTTTAGCATGATTTCCGGACTACTTTATCTGTTTATTTTCCACGCAGCACGATTGCGCTAGGGTTTACATAGCACGATTGTGCTTGTTTTTTCCATTTTCAATTTCAGCACGATCGCTCTGCATTTTGTTTTCTTTGAATTTGTTTGGCAAGAAAAGTCCGGTTAAGAGTTTACAACGCTAACAGCTCTAACTCGAGCAAATGCAAGGCCCATTGCATTGAAAATGCTTGTTTATCTTACGATTTAATATGGCTTCTTCAATTTACACAGCCCTTTGGGACCAATTTATAAATACAAGGCATGTTGTACATAAAGATTTTTCAAAAGGCAAAATGGATACAAACTTAATTGTGTAAGTTAATGGTGGGTGTAAATGTCAGTTTGAAAAAAGAACAATGCTTTTACTCAATAGACTTGCGTTTAGTGCTGATGGCAGTGTATTTAATGAGAGGCGTCAAGCAAAAAAACAGTAATGCTCAAAAGATTACATGCACCTGTCCTAACCCAATACAAATGCAGCTCCTCAACTCATTTGATCTGAATTGAATAATATTTCAATGGATGCATGTGGTATTTCTATAGCGCAAATCTAGCCAAAAGAGAGCGTCAAAGACAAGCATGAAGTGAAGGAGTGATAGGGAAGGTAGCTTGTTACAGACCAGTAATGCATTGTGGTGCATTGCACTTTAAAGAGGTGCTCTTTTTGGAGCAGCTTTGTGGTGTCCCTGGTAGATATTGGGATGTTGTTCCAGATCCTTGGTGCATAGATGGAAAAGGCCTACTGCCTTGATTTACATTTTTTTACTCTTCTTAATCTACAGTCTGGTTGTGTACTGACACCAGGTGTGATGAGAACCCAAAGAGATGGTGAGCCTGACTGCAAGATAAGCAGGGGCGTTGGTCCTGATTATTTTGTAAATGATGCACTGTTTTGAAGATGGTGGAGGCCACCAATGGGAGACAATTGAGTTCCCTTAGGATGGGCTGATGTAATCATATTTCTTCAGGCCCTATAACAGATATCCAGCGGCATGTACGATGTCCTTATGGGGTACCGGTAAAGAATAGTATGGGAGATAATAGAGCAGGGCACTAACAGCATCCAGACAGGAGTGTGTGAGGGCTTGATTAGCAGTGCCAAAGAAGCTGTCTGGAAGAAATGTTTTCACTTTATTTAGAAGAGAGAGCTGGTGCCAGGCCGTCTGTTTTGTTTTTTGTTTTTAGCAATGTTTTTTTATTGTATGGGTGGTGTTGATGGTGAATACAAGTGAATTGGCATTCAGTAAAAGTTAGGGCTTGAAGCTGTCAAGATTAGTGTCATTTAGCCACTGCCATGGATTAGGCGCTCATCTGTGGCCCCCAATGCTGGGCCACTAGTGTTTTAGGTAGGAGTAGTGCTAGGGCAGTAACTTTATAACTGGGGTATGGAATTTCTTGCACCCATTGCAGGGGCGCCATTTGTAGCACAGAAAGAAAAAAATTTTAACTGGAAAATCTATTACATTTTGTATTATTTCCATCATGTTTACCCCAAATTCTTGATTGTTTGCACATCACATGCAGGTGCAGAAAACCAGCTGCCTCCGCCCCACATTACTCACATTTCAAATTGGGTATTAGTCCCAATTTGTGCAGCACTAATAAAGTATGTGTTAGACTTTTCATCCTTGGAGTGGTCTCCCTTGACCTTTTGCCTCTGTTCCCCAGGTTGTTGATGTGTGCTAGACTTTGATTTTGCTGTTTTTGTTACTCTGGGCACTTTACCACTGCTAACCAGTGCTAAAGTGCAAGTGCTCCTGTACAAAATGTGTATGTAATTGGTTTATCCATGATTGGCATATTTGGTTTACTAGTAAGTCCCTAGTAAAGTGCATTAGAGGTACCAGGGCCTGTAAATCAAATGCTACTAGTGGGCCTGCAGCACTGGTTGTGCCACCCACATAAGTAGCTCTGTAATCATGTCTCAGACCTGCCATTGCAGTGTCTGTGTGTGCAGTTTTAACTGTAAATTCGACTTGGCAAGTGTACCCACTTGCCAGGCCTAAACCTTTCCTTTTCTTACATGTCAGACACCCCTAACGTAGGCCCTAGGTAGCCCCAAGGGTAGGGTGCAGTGTATGGTTAAGGTAGGGCATATAGTAATGTGTTTTATATGTCCTGACAGTAAAATATTTCTAAATTCGTTTTTCACTGTTGCAAGGCCTGTCCCTCTCTTAGGTTAACATGGGGGCTACCTTTAAATCTGATCAAGGTGTAGATTCCCTTTGAAAGCGGATGGACATGTGGAGTTTGGGGTCTCTGAGCTCACAATTTAAAAATACATAATTTAGTAAAGTTGGTTTAAGATTGTGCGTTTGAAAATGCCACTTTTAGAAAGTGAGCATTTTCTTGATTATACCATTTCTGTGACTCTGCCTGTTTGTGGTTTTCCTGTCTTGGTCAGTTTGACAGTTGGGCTGGTTGCACCTCACTCTAGACAGTGACACAAAGGGAGCTGGGGTGTAGTCTGCATATCTTGATGAGCCATCTGTGCTGGGAGGGAGGGAAGAAGTGGTCACTCACACCTAAAAGGGCTGTGCATGCCCTCACACAATGCAGTCTCCCACCCCCTGGTGAGAGTCTGGGGCCTGGCCTGGGCAAGGCAGGATTTCACATTCAAAAGAGACTTTACTGTGAAGTAGGCCTACTTTAAAGGAGAAATTGGGTAATTAGGTATAAGAAGGGCACCAAAAACCACAGACTAGAAAAACACTTCTGGAAACAAGAGGAACCTCTGCCTGGAGAAGAACTGAAGAGCTGAGGAAGAAGAGCTGCCCTGCCTGTGACTGTGCTTTGTGGAGCTATCCTGCAGTTGCTGCTTCTGCCAGAATAAGAGGGCAAAGACTGGACTTTGTGTGCCTTCCATCTTGAGAAGAAAATCTCCAAGGGCTTGATTTAGAGCTTGCCTCCTGTTGTTTGAAGTCTCAGGAACAGCAAAGACTTCTCTCTGCCAGCATCTGGAGTCTCTGGAGAGACTTCTACTCTGCCCTGTGGTGCCCATCCAGTTCCTGGGACCCTGAAAGGAGAAGCTGGCAGCCTAAAGACAAGGAAATCCATGCACAGAGCGCCGTGCGGGGAAAAGATCGACGCAACTCTGATCTGCAGCTGAAGAAGCAATGCGCCGCCGGCTCTGCAGCTGAGAATCGACGCTCGCAGGAAACGCGACCGAAGAATCTACGCACGGAGCAGGAGAAACGACGTGCAGCATCGCTGACGGAGGCTGAGAGATCATAACCCTCGCTGCGGGGTTTTCGGATCATCGTGCGGCAGGATTTCTGATTCAAGTACCGCTGGGCGTGGAAAAACGACGCAAGGCGTGCCCGGACCCGAGAGTGCTGACCGGATCGATGCATCGCTCTCCTGTTGAGAGAAGAAACAACACGCCCGACCCTGCGAAAGGAGAAACGACGAAAGGTCCCGCTCGTTAGTGGAATCAATGCTTCGCAAGCCCTTTTTGAGGTGCACTCACAACGTGTGGTTTTTTTTGAACCGCACACAAGGTACTTTTTCACGCTGACAGCGTTAGTGTGTGTTTGAAACTACTTAAAGGCTCTTTTTGATTTTTAACCTTTTTGATGCGGGTGTCGGCCACTGGCCGACGCCCACACACCCTCCCTGGTGCGGGTCACGACCAGTGGCCGACACCAGGAAGGGTATTAATAAATCCTCGGGTGCGGCGCACCCGAGGATTTTCTTTTTTTTTTAACTTTCCCCTGGGAGACACGGAGGCTTCCGTGTCTCCCCCACACCCGTCCCTTTGTGTGCGCTGACGTTTCAAAGGTGTTTTCCCCATCAAAGCAGGAAGCAGCCTTGCGGCCGCTTCCTGCTTTGATGGGGAAAACGGCCTTTCCCACGTTCGGGAAGGTCTCGTAAGAAAGGGGAGAGTCTCCCCTTTCTTACGAGGCCTTCCTGAAAGTGTTTCCTGGCCCCCGGTCGCAGCTGTGCTGCGATCGGGGGCCAGGAAACACTTTCAGGTTTCCTGGCCCCCCGATCGCAGTCTCCCCTTTCTTACGAGGCCTTCTGAAAGTGTTTCCTGGCCCCCGATCGCAGCACAGCTGCGATCGGGGGCTAGGAAACACCACTAGACGCCAGGGATTTCACTTTGGGGGGGGCGGCCCCCTCGGAAAACGGGCCGCCCCCCCCGGGCATATTTTTTACAAAAAAAAAAGGTAGGTGCCCCCTGGGGGGGGGGGGGGGGGGGGCGCGATCGCGCCCCACCCCAGGGGATTTTATTATTTTTTTTCTCAAAAAAATAATAAAAAAAAATAAATAAAAATAAAATGACAGGGGGTCGCCCGTGGGCAGGGTGACCCCCTGTGGGGGCAACATTTTTTTTTAGATGTTATAGGGTTTCCCTGGGGGGCATTTTGGCCCCCAAGGAAACCATACAACAACTAAAAAAATAGATGTATATATAGATCTATATATATATATCTATGTAGATAGATATATCTATGTACATTGATATATATCTATAGATATATCTATGTAGGTAGATATATATATATATATAGAGGTAGATCTATATATATCAAAGATTTATAAAGCGCGACACTCACCCGTGAGGGTCTCAAGGCACTGGAGGGGGGGACGGGGGGAGGGAAAGGGGCTGGGAAGTTCACTGTTCGAAAAGCCAGGTTTTGAGGCCCTTCCTGAAAAGAAGTAGGTTTTGGGTCTTGTGAAGGTGGGTTGTGAGGGCGTTCCAGGTTTTGGGTGCAAGGTAGGAGAAGGATCTGCCCTCGGTGGTGGTGTGTTTGATGCGGGGGACAGAGGCGAGAGAGAGGTCAGCTGAGCGGACGTTTCGTGTGGGGGTGTGGAAGGTGACTCTCGTTGAGGTAGGCAGGGCCTGTGTTGTGGAGTGATTTGTGTGCGAGGATGAGGATCTTGAAGGTGATCCTTTTGTCAGTGGGGAGCCAGTGGAGGGATTTGAGGTGTGGAGAGATGTGTTCGTGTCGGGGGAGGTCGAGGATGAGTCGTGCTGCTGAGTTCTGGATGCGCATAGTTTGCGCTTGAGTTTTAGAGTGGTGCCGGCGTAGAGGGCGTTTCTGTAATCAAGCCTGCTGCTGATGAGTGCGTGAGTGACAGTTTTTCTGGTCTCTGTGGGGATCCATTTGAATGTTTTTCAGTATACGGAGTGTATTGAAGCATGAGGAGGTGAGAGCGTTGATTTGTTGGGTCATCGAGAGGGAGGAGTCTAGGATGATGCTGAGGTGGCGTGCGTGGTTGGCGGGGGTGGGTGCAGGGCCTAGCGTGGTGGGCCACCATGAGGGGTCCCAGGTGTTTTTGTGTGGGCCAAATAGGATTATTTCGGTTTTGCTTGAGTTGAGTTTCAGGTGGTTGGCTGTCATATATATATCACTTTTGTCAATATGTGTGTGGTTTCCCTGGGGGGAAAAGGGTCCGACTTGTCTAGTGGCAGTTTTAGTGCCATAAAGAAGCGCAGAAGGTTTATATGCCTACTGCAAAGAGCAAATCTGTATTTTATGTAAATAGCTGAGTACATTAGTAAAGTCAGCCATTACCTGCGCTATAATACCGATGAAATGTATGTGCGGGGTGGAGGGCGGCTATGGAGAGATGAAGGGCACTTTTGCTGGGTGGTAATGAGGGAATCCGAGGAGGAGGGAGTGGGAGCACCAATAAAGATAGTTGGACTGGGCGCAGGAGGTGCTAAAGACTGTGACGAATGGTATGTGACAAGGTGTTTTTCGAGTGTCTTGAAAGTACATGCTGATTGAGGGAAGAAGCGCAGGTAAGGTGGCCTCTACTGTTGCACGTATCTCACACACACCATCGATTTTGTGACTGTCTACGTAGGCTAGTGTTTTAGAGCAACAGTTTAGCCTATAGCAGAGATGGCATCTTGATGGATGACTGCTGCCTGCACTCGGGTTATAGAGGACCGCTCTGACATAGGATCAGAGACTGAGACATCAGATACTGAGACAGCATCTGAGGGATAGGACAATGGCGCAGACTCTGGGAGTGATTTTTCAGTCAGAGGAGTCCCATTCGATAACTCCTCTTCCAGTACATTATGAGGGAGGTGATGAGGACAGTCCTGCTGTCCCTTCGCAAGCTGTTCGTGCAACTGGGTAATAGTGGGTTAGGCCAACCCAGAGAGCAGGTGAATGCGGCGGTAAGCAGAGAGAGAGAGAGAGTGCTCTCTTGGGAGCTCCCCAATTTAGTTCAGCCCCAAATTCCACCACCCAAATCATATTGTGGAGACATCAAAATTATCTATGGCAAAACAAACTGGTTTTGTAAGGCAGGCACCTGTGTTTTTGGTCCTGGATTCGGCGGCCATATAGAGAAACACACTAAACCCAAACATTTCTGGAAACTAGACATTCGGGGGAGTCCACAGAGGTGTGACTTGTGTGGATTCCCCAAAGTTTTATTACCCAGAATACCCTGCAAAGCTGCAATGTTGGGAAAAAAACTCAATTTTTCTTGCATTTCTGTCACACAAACTACAGGAATATGCTGGGATCAACAACATTCCTACCACCCAGTGACTCCTCACCTGTCCTGATAAAAACACTACCCCACTTGAGTGCCTACACCTAGTGCCTGTGTCAGGAATGGATCACCCCAGGGTCAACAGCTGCCTCACGTAAGGACCAACATTGACCGTTGTGTGATCTATTCCTGTCGCGGGCACCAGGCCTAACCACACAAGTGAGGTATCATATTTATCGGGGGACTTGGGGGAACGCTGGGTGGAAGGAAATTTGTGGCTCCTCTCAGATTCCAGAACTTTCTGTCACATAAATGTGAGGAACATGTGTTTTTATAGCCACATTTTGAGGTTTGCAAAGGATTCTGGGTAACAGAACCTGGTCAGAGCCCCACAATTCACCCCATCTTGGATTCCCCTATGTCTCTAGTTTTCAAAAATGCACAGGTTTGGTAGGTTTCCCTATGTGCCGGCTGAGCTAGAGGCCAAAAGCTACAGGTAGGCACTTTGCAAAAAACAGCTCTGTATTTTGTCAAAAAATGGGATGTGTCCACGTTGTGTTTTGGGGCATTTCCTGTCGCGGGCGCTAGGCCTGCCCACACAAGTGAGGTATCATTTTTATCGGAAGACTTGGGGGAACGCTGGGTGGAAGGAAATTTGTGGCTCCTCTCAGATTCTAGAACTTTCTGTCACCGAAATATGAGAAAAACTTGTTTTTTTAGCCACTTTTTGAGGTTTGCAAAGGATTCTGGGTAACAGAACCTGGTGAGAGCCCCACGAGTCACCCCATCTTGGATTCCCCTAGGTCTCTAGTTTTCAAAAATGCACAGGTTTGGTAAGTTTCCCTATGTGCCGGCTGAGCTAGAGGCCAAAATCTACAGGTAGGCACTTTGCAAAAAACAGCTCTGTATTTTGTCAAAAAATGGGATGTGTCCACATTGTGTTTTGGGGCATTTCCTGTGGCGGGCGCTAGGCCTACCCACACAAGTGAGGTATCATTTTTATCGGGAGACTTGGGGGAACGCTGGGTGGGAGGAAATTTGTGGCTCCTTTCAGATTCCAGAACTTTCTGTCACCGAAATGTGAGGAAAACTTGTTTTTTTAGCCACTTTTTGAGGTTTGCAAAGGATTCTGGGTAACAGAACCTGGTCAGAGCCCCACGAGTCACCCCATCTTGGATTCCCCTAGGTCTCTAGTTTTAAAAAATGCACAGGTTTGGTAGGTTTCCCTATGTGCCGGCTGAGCTAGAGGCCAAAATCTACAGGTAGGCACTTTGCAAAAAACAGCTCTGTATTTTGTCAAAAAATGGGATGTGTCCACGTTGTGTTTTGGGGCATTTCCTGTCGTGGGCACTAGGCCTACCCTCACAAGTAAGGTATCATTTTTATCGGGAGACTTGGGGGAACATAGAATAGCAAAACAAGTGTTATTGCCCCTTATCTTTCTGTACATTTTTTCCTTCCAAATATAAGAGAGTGTGTAAAAAAGACGTCTATTTGAGAAATGCCCTGCAATTCACATGCTAGTATGGGCACCTCGGAATTCAGAGGTGTGCAAATACCCACTGCTCCTCAAAACCTTATCTTGATCCCATTTTGGAAATGCAAAGGTTTTCTTGATACCTCTTTTTCACTCTTCATATTTCAGCAAATGAATTGCTGTATACCCAGTATAGAATGAAAACCAACTGCAGGGTGCAGCTCATTTATTGGCTCTGGGTACCTAGGGTGCTTGATGAACCTACAAGCCCTTTATATCCCCGCAACCAGATGTGTCCAGCAGACAAAACGGTATATTGCTTTCAGAAATCTGATATCGCAGGAAAAAGTTACAGAGTAAAACATAAAGAAAAATGGCTGTTGTTTTCAGCTCAATTTCAATATTTTTTTATTTCAGCTGTTATTTTCTGTAGGAAAACCTTGTAGGATCTACACAAATGACCCCTTGCTGAATTCAGAATTTTGTCTAGTTTTCAGAAATGGTTAGCTTTCCGGGATCCAGCATTGGTTTCACACCTATTCCTGTCACTAACTGGAAGGAGGTTGAAAGCACCAAAAATAGTAGAAATGGGGTATGTCCCAGTAAAATGCCAAATTTGTGTTGGAAAATGTGGTTTTCTGATTCAAGTCTGGCCGTTCC
Organism: Pleurodeles waltl; assembly: GCF_031143425.1. Taxonomy (NCBI): domain Eukaryota; kingdom Metazoa; phylum Chordata; class Amphibia; order Caudata; family Salamandridae; genus Pleurodeles; species Pleurodeles waltl. Next base: position 528,057,927 of record NC_090442.1, read on the forward strand.
TGAAAGGTGGGAAGATAGTGATTTCAGCACCAGAAACCCTTTGTTGAAGGCATTTTCAGGGAAAAAACCACAAGCCTTCTTCGGCAGCCCTTTTTCCCCATTTTTTTGGAAAAAACTAAATTTTCACTGTATTTTGGCTATTTTCTTGGTCTCCTCCAGGGGAAACCACAAACTCTGGGTACCATTAGAATCCCTAGGATGTTGGAAAAAAAGGACGCAAATTTGGCGTGGTTAGCTTATGTGGACAAAAAGTTATGAAGCCCTAAGCGCGAACTACCCCAAATAGCCAAAAAAGGGCTCAGCACTGGGGGGGAAAAGGCCCAGCAGCTAAGGGGTTAATTGATAACTTGACTTGTGTATTGTGGATTTTTGTTGTTTTGGAGTTGTTTTGTTTAGATAAATATTTCCTATTTTTCTAAACCTGTGTTGTGTCATTTCGTAGTGTTTTCATTAAGTTACTGTGTGTGTTGGTACAAATACTTTACACCTAGCACTCTGAAGTTTAGCCTACTGCTCTGCCAAGCTACCAAGGGGGTAAGCAGGGGTTAGCAGAGGTTGATTCTCTTTTATCCTGACTAGAGTGAGGGTCCTTGCTTGAACAGGGGGTAACCTGACTGTCAACCAAAGACCCCATTTCTTACACTACGTACTCTGAATGTATTTGAAGTGCATTAGTCTTGAACTACAGTTTGAGAAATGTTTGTCTGTCTGAGCACAGCAATACATCCATTCAAGGGGATTCCAAGTCCGAATCTCACTCTGCTCTAACTAGGCAGTTTTTTGTAGGTAACTCCCCTTGCATTTCTTGGTATAACATGGCGAGAAGTCTACGAGGAGTTGTAGTCACGAGTGACTTAATTGGTATGAATCACTCTGGTTATTGAGGAAAGTCAGGTATGATTCGTCTGAATGTTATTGTTACACTATTGTGTAGAGTTTTCTTGAGCCGGTTTTCATGTCTATAGTGATGAATGTACTGTTTTCATAAAGGTCCCCCAAGTTGTGATGATGAATGCGACAATGCATTATGTTTGTTAGCGCGTCTGACCTTATTTAGTTTCTTATCATTAGTTTACAAGGGGACGCATTAGATGTTCGATAGAGCGTTTGACTGCGCTTAGAGTAGTTCCCACCATAAGACTCAGTTTCAATACAAATCAATAGCAATACCAATCGATAACAGCAATAATCTTGGGAGTCAATAATTTTCACTAACCATGACCCCTTGGCCATGAATAACTACACCTTTATGTAAAAGATAAGAATGTTTATTTCCCTATATTAACAATGCTAATATAACGTAATAATATCAAAATCAAATGATAACCATACACAAACAACATTGGTTGACCGAATCTTCTAAAGAATCTCAATTTATTCAAAGCATGGAACACTACACATTCTAGTGTTACAGTACAAAACAAAAGCAAGAATAACTGTGCAATAGAAATGGCATACATTTAGATTCAGCAAAGAAAAGAATTCAACTGTTGTAAATATTTACCAAGCATCATCAGTGAGAATCCTAACTAACCTTCGGATTAGAATAGCATGTTTGGGCTTCATGCAAAACAATTTAGTCAACACCAATTTGGAAAACATCTAACTATGGCTCCATTAAAATTAGTGGTTGGTACTTAAAACAAAAGCAAATAGATGTAGTAATCAGTAACATCGTCTTATACCTTGCCACAACTTGGTTCAACAAGCGGTAACAGTTTTTGTCACTTGGACATCTGTTCAGTCAACAAAGCATCAGAATTCAGCAATAGAGTTCAAGATAGAAATATCTCAGGAATGGGCATAATAGAATGTCGCCTCTCAGCAACAAAGTCAAGGAAAAGGTTAAGAGCGTCTACTCTCGGCATGGTCAAGAAAAAGTGCGGAATGCCTTCTCTCCTCTCTGTGCAGTCTGGCTAAGTTAGTTCCCTGAAACTACTTCCCACATTGTTATTGGTCAAATAATTGTACTTTTACATTTAGTCCAATGAAAGTAGAACCTAAAATCTAAGAATTTACTAAACCATTGCTCACATGTCGATGATTGTCTCCTCTTCTCCTGTTCCCATTGTTGTGCTCATCAGGTAACAAAATTGTATCAGCTTATACTCCAGTCAGTGCTTCCATTGTCCGCTCCTGGGAACCTCACCTTTATACACAGTAAGTTATACAAAGTATCCGGATCTAGTACAACATTTTCTAGCAAGCAGTTCTCATGGGAAAGAATTTCAACTACTATCATTCAGTCAACGCAATGGAAAATTTCAATTTTATTCTCTATGCAGCCATTTTATGATTAGTCTAAGCAATGCAATCTGACATGAGGCCGTGCAACTAGGCCCAAGACCTCGCTAGATTTAAGGCCTATGTTTAATAAAGCAAATACATACTACATAACCATTAATATGACATACTACTATGCTAATCCAAACATGAGCACAACATTTTACATTAATAAGCTGTCAATAAGTACACTTCGTGATTATTGATGGCCACTCAAGTAGGCACATTTTCAAACTTGTGCATTCATTTTATATATTAAATCATTCTCTATGCAGAGTTAACATTCAGAATACATGAATATTCTTTAGTAAAATGTCAGCGTTAACAATCCCTCCTATGATGACTAAATATGTCATCACATTTAAATCTTCCCACACAAATTTTTCCTCAGCTAAAATTTGTCATCTCTATCCCTTTTAATCTTCGTTCCCTCTTTGAATTTTACCTAAACAAATTTTCCCTTTTCATTTCTTCCCTCCTTTGATTATTTTTCATTTTCTTTGATCTAATCCAATGAAACAATTTACATATTCCCCATGTTCCAATTATGCAAATCACAATAATCAATATCCCTTGTATTATTTTCAATATTATCCCTTTCCCAATGCTGATGAGCCAATTTCCCACAGAAGAAAATCCTTTGCCAACGTTCTCCCAAACATCTGGTTCTTTCAGCTCTTTCAAATCAGCATTATTATTAGTCAGATTAGTAAGTAAGCTTCTAATTTCTTTGCTATTATGAGGAACATATGAACAACAATGCTTCGAGTACAGCATTTTACAAACTCTGCTATCCTTTGCTAAAAGAATGTTTAACACAAGGCGGTTCTGAAGAGTCATATATCTTACCACAGCCATTTCTGTATCCATTAGGATCATGACTCCTGAAAAATTTGTCAGCATGTTATCCACAATAACAGACAACTTTTTAAACTTTATAGAATTCAGAACAACTCCTACTGAAGGAATCATTGCTCCAAATATTTCTCCCACTATACTAGAAGAAGACTCTCTCTTTTGTTAAATGTGATGTAACTTAGTCATTTTCGGTAATCTTGTCAAGTCATCAAGTTGAAATATCTTCGGGAAAACTATCCCCAAGTAACATGTGCCATACCATCCTCTCGGAAGACGGTAATAAGCATTCGGCCCACAGATGTAATAAATTCTAGGAATCGCTCGATCCTGTCCATTCAACATGAACGTCCACTTACTCTGAAACAAAAACACATTCACTTGTTCCACAATCAGTACTAGATTTAGGCCTATATATACAAAGCTTTCCTACGTGTTGTGCATCTAGAGCTAACCTTCCTTGTGATTTTATCTCACTAAATGCATAATCATTTCTAAATGTTCTCTTCTCTAAGCCCTTTTCTAATTTCTCCTTTAATGCCTTTCTCCTGTCATTGGTCTTATCTAATACAACTCTTCTCTAGTGCTGTAAGCAAAATTGTTAGATTGTTTCTATGCACATATGCAGTGCCAAAGGTTAATGTGGGCTTAAAGAATCCTCTCACTAATTCTATTGTGTTCTGCTTAGCTACTCTACTCAGGTACTTAATCATAGGGACAAACGAAAACACAACTTCATAATTGGAATAGAAATACTTGATGCTGGTTATAGAACCTTGTTAGTAAACTACAGCTTATCCCATAAGTGAGGGGTCAACTATGATAGGTAACTCCCTCCTTGACTGATGAAGCAATCTTCATGCAAATATAACAGTTTCTCGCATCCATTGTCTCAACATTCTCACTTAATAAGCAATAGAAAACATTAGAAGAAAGTTTCCTTGTGCATTATCTATGTGAAAATATTTCTCATCTAAACTAAACCTCTCTATTTCTGTGATTGCAGTAGTTGTCTCTAAAGCTGAAGTATGGTTGGCTTTACTCTTGTCAAGAACAGTCATTCCCACAATCAATATCAGGTACAATATCATGCATACAATAGCCAAACCAATACCCAAGTATTTACAGCACCTATTCTTCTTACCTAGCTGGCTAATGTTACTCATGATCTGTGAAGAATCACAAAGTAGAAGAGAAAATAAAAACTATGCAGCAAAATCAAAAACAAAATCTTCAATCTTCTTTCAGCAATTATTTACAGCTTTCAGTGTTATTGCAAGTATCCTTTAGTCAAAATTGGTAAGATTGTCAAAATCAGCTTTAGCAGCTTGTCAAATCAGGTTAGCTTTTTCAAATCAGGTTATAAAAAAGCCTTTTCCGGATTCCTTCAATAGTCTCTATTTCTCCTTTGCACTTTTCTTAGCAAATAGTTTCAACAGTTCAGTTCATTTGTTTTCCTCAAGTGCCAAAATACTGACCTGGAATGTCTCGATCAAAACAAAAGGACAAAAATTATCTTTGCCATTCACTCATTGTTGCATACGCCCATTCAGGACCAGCGTACCTTCAACTTGCAGTTATCATTTTTTTGAATTTTCAATCTCCATTTAACTCTTCTTCACTCATATCTTCTCTCCTTGTCATATCTACTTCCTCCTCAAGAGTTGTCACTACAATTGCTTCTTTTCTCTTTGCTTGTGACTCCAGCCACGTATCTCCTTTTAGTAGACCTTTGGTCAATACTCTTTTCAGTATCAAAATTGTAACTTCTTTTTCCTCTGCATGACTTTCTCTTGCGGACCTGTAACTGGGTCAGGAGGAATCAGACCACAATGGCTTTGATCTGCCTCAACTCCTTCCCCCTTGGGGTCTGTCATTTGCTCTGTTTGTCTCTCAAGATGGAGTACTTCTGGGAGAGTTCCTTTGACTAGACTCTCCTGGTGTCCCAATTGAGATTGGTTCACTTTCACTTTCCTGTAGATCTTCTCCTTCGTCTCTCACAGGAGTGGCTGAACCGCTCTTGATTTGCTCAGGTCCGGTCTCAGTTCCTCTTTCTCCTCTTTTGGGCTCTGCAGTTGGTCTGGTCGTTGTCAGTACTCTCAACAACTCTTCTTCATTGTCCAAAGGACATGCCACTTTTCTCTTATGGCTTGCGTGAATCTAGTTTGGAACTCCAGGGCACTTCACAGCTGTGGTAGTGATCAAAGCTACCTGGAAAGGGCCTTTCCACTGAGGCTCCAAACACGTCTTCTTCACTTGTTTTCTGATCACAACTCAGCCACCTGCTCTCAGGTTGTGTCTTTGATCTTGAGATGGTTGCTGTGTGGCGGCTTCCACCTGATGAGAGAAAGAGTGAACCACATCAGCCAGACCCTTGCAGTATATCATCTGGTATTTTCACAAGAACATTTGCAGGAACCGCTGGCAACCTCATTGCTCGGCCCATGAGGATCTCATGCGGTGACAGTCCTGTCTTCCTGTCGGGTGTTTTTCTCATTGTCATCAGAACTAGCAGTAGTGTATCGGGCCATTTCAGATTTGTGGATGCACACATTTTCGCGATTCTTGATTTCAAGGTACCATTCATCTGTTCCAAAAGTCCTGATGCTTAAGGGCGGTAACTACAATGCAACTTCTGTTCAATGTTTAAGGTTGAACATAGTAATTTAATTACTTCATTATCGAAGTGACTTCCCCTATCTGATTCGAAAGAGATCGCGACCCCAAAACATGGTATCAGTTCCCTAAGCAGTAGTTTTGCTACTGCAAGACTGTCATTTCTTCGTGTGGGGTAAAATCAAATCCAATGACTAAAGATGCAGACAATCTCCAACACATATCTCAGTCCACCACACACAGGCGGATCAATAAAATCCATCTGCATTCTGCTGAATGGACCTCCTGCTCTTCCAGTGTGGCCCAAATTGACCACTGTCCCTTTACCCACAAACATTTGTTGGCAAATGATGCAACAATGGCAAACTGCTTCAACAACCTGTCTAAACTTTGGATTGAATCAATTCTGCTTGAACAATCGAATCATTGCATCCCTCCCACATGTGCTTGACCATGATAAAATCTAGCCATTTGAGCCAGCAAACTGTTCGGCAGTACCAATTGACTTTCTTCTGAAATCCACTGTTCAGCCTGATGCTCTACACATTTCATTTTGGCCCATGGCCTTTTCTCCTCCCTATCAACATTATTTTGCAGTGTCTTCAGATCTTCCAAGGTATCTATAACATGTAATGCATAACTTGGACATGTCTAATCTTTCTCAGGTAACAATTCACACTTATCTTTGAACAATATATAGTTCAATTCGCGAAACCTTGCGACTTGATCCACATATCCATTTCCAATTGACACAAAATCTTGTGATTTCAGGTGTGCACTGCATTTTACAATGCCAATCTTTTCAGGCACTTTCCCAGCTTGCAACAACTCCTGAATTCTCTCACCATTTCTTACTGGTGAACTAGAAGAGGTCAGGGAACCTCTCTGATACCACAACTGACCAAAGTCATGCACTATTCAAAATCCATACTGGCTATCTGTATTGATGGTAAGTTAAAGCTGCGCAGAAACATGACATGCTCTAGTAAGGGCTAACAGTTCTGTTACTGGTGTGGAGTATACTCCTCAAAGCCAGGCTGCTTCAAGTATACCAGAAATCCTGCACACAATATATACTGCTCTCAGTGTTCCCGTATTGTCCCTTAGACAGGAATAATCAACAAAGAATTTAATAATTTTCTTCCAATCGGGTGTCTCTAATATCGGATCTCGGTTTTGTGCACAGATCAGTTACTTCAAGGCAATCATGGTCAATATCTTCCAATTTTTCAATTTCAACATTTTCATTGTTGAGTAAGGTTGCCGGGTTAGGCCATGTACATTTTTTTAATGACACGTTCAGTGACCCCAGGATGCTAATTTTATAACGAGGCAGCCTGTCACCTGTTAGATATTGTGTCTTGTTTTATGTAAGTAAAACTTCAATGAAGTGAGGGACCATTATAGTCAGGGGATGTCCCATCACAATGCCTTCACACTGTGTGCGCCTCTGTCCGACCGCAGTGACTGAATGCAAATAGCCTGGTAAAGCTGCTGCAACTGGGTCCAAAGTAGCTGAAAAATTTGCTACTGGATGTTTTACATCACCATGGACTTGAGTCCAGACAGACAAGAACATGCACCATGCTCATGACAGAACAACATGAAGGGTTTTGTGTATTCAGGCATTCCCAAAGCCGGGGCTTTGCACAAACTTTCTCTTAACTCAGAAAATGCTTTCATACAGGCCTGACCTAACACTAGGGGATCGGTAACTTCTTTGAGAGTCAGCTTCTGCAATGGCTTCGAAATGTCTAAAAAGTTAGGAATCCACTGGCGACAGAAGCCTACTATCCTCCAAAACATCCTGACATCTATCTGTGTGGCAGGGGGTACTCATTTACAATATGGCGGTGACCCTTTCTCTGGATATTTTCCTGATTCCCTTCTCAATTTGGCGACCAAAATATTGGACTTCTTTCTGACAGTACTGTAATTTAGTTGGGGACACTTTATGGCCATTCTTTCCTAAATGGTTCAGCAAAGCAATTGTATCATATTTGCACTCTTCCTTCGTTGTGGACGCTAATATCAAATCATCAATATACTGTACCAATGTCGATTGGAAAGGCATTTCCAATTACTTCAGGTTCTTTTTTAAGATCTGGTTGAATATGGAAGTGATTCTGAGAACCCTTGAGGAATTCTACACCAACAATAAACTTGATCTAAAAATTTGAAACAGAAGTAAAGTTGACTATCCTCATGTAGAGGCACAGAAAAGAATGCTTGTGACAAGATTATAACAGTGAACCATTCAGTATCACATGGAATTTGAAACAAAATCACAGCTGGATTTGGCACTATGGGACAACATTTAATCACAATGTAATTTATCTTCCTCAAATCTTGAACAATTCAAACTTTCCCAGAAGGCTTTCTCAATCCCATTATCGGTGAATTAGATGGACTGCTCAACACGTCTTTCAAAGCCACTTGGTTCACAAATTCTGCAATTATAGGAGTGACCTTTTCAATGATGTCCTGTGTCATGTGGTACTAGGGAATTGGGAAAAATTGCATTCAGCTTTACTGCAACCTTAACTGGCTCAACTCCTTTTATCAGGCCAATGTCTTACCCTGTCAAATCTCACACACTCTCTTTCTGTTCCTTGTAAGTCAGGAGGGAGATCTTTTACTGTGAAAACTGGAAAGAAGCTAATCAGCTCATTTATTATCTCACACCCTATCTCTGGAGCTGGGTCATCCTCATCATCACTGTTCATCTATATCTCAATCCTATCATTTGAGCAAGTAATCAAGCATTTATTTTTTCACAGCAAGTCTCTTCCCAATAGGGATACCGGACTTGAATCACAGACTACAAATTTGTCCTTTAAAGTTGCCAATTTTAACCTGAACTGGTTCTGTAATTGGGTTGGTCAAATACTGATTCGCTACACCTACAATCTGGACTTTTTTTCCGGAAAGGGGCAAGTTTGGAACTCACGCAGTCTTCACTGTAGAGCGCGTTGCTTCTGTGTCAACTAAGAATTAAACTTTGTGACCCATTGCTTTTCCGTTCACATATGGACCCTTCTGATCTACCTGTAAGGAAGCTACAAGCAGCAAAGTCAAGAAAAAAGTTAAGCTCTTCTCCTCTCAGAATGGTCAAGAAAAAGTGTGGAATGCCTTCTCTTCTCTCTGTGCAGACTGGCTAAGATAGATTCCCTAAAACTACTTCCCACGTTGCATTGGACAAAGAATCGTACTTTCATGTTTAGTCCAATGAAAGTAGAACCTCAGAACTAAGAATTTACTAAAACATTGTTCACATGTCGATGATTGGCTCCTCTTCTCCTCTTCCCATTGCTGTGCTCGTCAGGTAACATAATTGTATCAGCTTATACTCCAGTCAGTGCTTCCATTGTCCGCTCCTGGGAACCTCGCCTTTACACACACTATGTTTACAATGTATCCTGAGCCAGTACAACATTTTCTAGCAAGCAGTTCTCACGGGAAAGAATTTCAACTATCATTCGGTCAACGCAATGGAAAATTTCAATTAATTCTCTAAGCAGCCATTTTATGATTCGTCTAAGCAATGCAACTTGACATGAGGCCATGAATCTAGACCCAAGACCTCACAAAATTTAAGGCCTATGTTTAATAGAGCAAATACATAATACATAACGATTAATATGACATACTACTACATTAATCCAAACATAAGCACAACATTTTACATTAATAAGCTGTTAAAAAGTACACTTTGTGATTATTGCTGGCCACTCAAGTAGGCTAATTTTCAAACTTCTGTATCCATTTTCTATATTAAATCATTCTCTATGCAGATTTAACATTCAGTCTACATGAATATTCTTTAGTAAACTTTCAGCGTTCACGTGTTCAAAAGCCATAACAAATACCATGTGCATTATCAGGGGTATAGTTGGTGCATAAAGTAGTTTTAAACGTGCTTTTTGTCTGATCTTGTCCCAAGCCAGCACACTGCCTTTGACCATGTTGATTTCAGATCTTATCGAGGATTGTTTGGCCCAAATGGTGGTCTCTAGAAGGTCTTGGCTTACTAGGACATTTCTACTGCTAGATAGATGGAGTTCCCTGCAAATGGAACCAATAGTGTGCAAAGTGCACTAGATGCAAAAGCAATAGCGTTCTTTCTGAGGATGAAGAGGACTCCCATATTAATAAGCAGAGTCATCATATTCCAATGGATTCTGTATCTCCTGCCTGACCAGGTCAAGAGAAAGAGCTGAGTTGTCAGCATTTTAAAGACACTTTTAACGGAATGAAAATTAGTTTAAAAATTCAGACAGGACCACCATTTCAATAAGTCTTATGCAGCTATCCATTGAGAATGGAGGTTTAAGCCACCCAGCCTTTTGTTTTTTGACTTTGCTAACTGCTTGGCCATGGCTGAGTCATTTCTAATATATTGGGACTGAGTCATACACTGTATTTTATTCGGACATACACCACTCCAGTGAGCAATCAAGCTCAAATCTGAGATTAAACGATTGTTGATTTGCATCAATTTATAATAGGGCCTGCTATATAATTCATTTTGATGATTTTTACATCACTGGATTGGGGCATTCCAGGAAAGTTCTAATATAAAGTGCAATATTATCAGCATATTGAAAGAGCAGGAGAGGTATGCTTTTAAATCTTAGTGCATATTGTGAATAGTGCTATTTCAGTTTAGCTGTGAGAGGTTAAGGTGTTGTAGGAGGCTGGCCTGGTTTGTAGTGAGTACCAAGGGGTACTTACACTCTGCACCAGGTCCAGGTATCCCTTATTAGTGTAAAAGAGGTGTCTAGCAGCTTTGGCTGATAGAAAAGGGTAGCTTAGCAGAGCAGCTTAGGCTGAACTAGGAGACATGCAAAGCTCCCACTATACCACTAGTGTCATATGCACAATATCATAAGAAAACACAATACACAGATATACTAAAAATAAAGGTACTTTATTTTTATGACAATATGCCCAAAGTATCTCAGTGAGTACCCTCAGTATGAGGATAGCAAATATACACAAGATGTATGTACACAATACCAAAAATATGCAGTATTAGCAATAGAAAGCAATGCAAACAATGTACAGTCACAATAGATTGCAATGAGAGCACATAGGTATAGGGGCAACACAAACCATATACTCTAGAAGTGGAATGCGAACCACAAATGGACCCCAAACCTATGTGAGCTTGTAGAGGGTCGCTGGGACTGTAAGAAAACAGTGAGGGTTAGAAAAATAGCCCACCCCAAGACCCTGAAAAGTGGGTGTAAAGTGCACCTAAGTTCCCCAGAGAGCACAGAAGTCGTGATAGGGGAATTCTGCAAGGAAGACCAACACCAGCAATGCAACAACGATGGTTTTCCAGATGAGAGTACCTGTGGAACAAGGGGACCAAGTCCAAGAGTCACACTCAAGTCGGGAGTGGGCAGATGCCCAAGAAATGCCAGCTGAGGTTGCAAAGAAGCTGCCACTGGATGGTAGAAGCTGTGGATTCTGCAAGAACGAAGAGGACTAGGAACTTCCTCTTTGGAGGATGGATGTCCCACGTCGTGAAGAAGCTTGCAGAGGTGTTCCCGTGCAGAAAGACGGCAAACAAGCCTTGCTAGCTGCAAGGGTCGCGGTTAGGGTTTTTGGATGCTGCTGTGGCCCAGGAGGGACCAGGATGTCGCCAATTGCGTGAGGGGACAGAGGGGACGTCCAGCAAGACAAGGAGCCCACTCAGAAGCAAGCAGCACCCACAGAAGTGCCGGAACAGGCACTACGAAGAAGAGTGAACCGGAGCTCACCTGAAGTCACAAAAGAATGCCGGATGTCCCACAATGCCGGAGGACAACTCAGGAGGTCGTGCACTGCAGGTTAGAGTGTCGGGGACCCAGGCTTGGCTGTGCACAAAGGAAATCCTGGAAGAGTGCACAGGAGCCGGAGCAGCTGCAAATCACGACGGTACCAAGCAATGCAGTCTAGCGTGGGGAGGCAAGGACTTACCTTCACCAAACTTGGACTGAAGAGTCACTGGACTGTGGGAGTCACTTGGACAGAGTTGCTGAGTTCCAGGGACCACGCTTGTTGGGCTGAGAGGGGACCCAGAGGACCGGTGATGCAGTCTTTTGGTGCCTGCGGTTGCAGGGGGAAGATTCCGTCGACCCACGGGAGATTTCTTCGGAGCTTCTAGTGCAGAGACGAGGCAGACTACCCCCACAGCATGCACCACCAGGAAAACAGTCAAGAAGGCGGCCGGATCAGCGATACAAGGTTGCAGTAGTCGTCTTTGCTACTTTGTTGCAGTTTTGCAGGCGTCCAGAGCAGTCAGCGGTCGATTCCTTGGCAGAAGGTGAAGAGAGAGATGCAGAGGAACTCTGATGAGCTCTTGCATTCGTTATCTAAAGAATTCCCCAAAGCAGAAACCCTAAATAGCCAGAAAAGGAGGTTTGGCTACTTAGGAAGGAGGATAGGCTAGCAACACAGGTAAGAGCCTATCAGAAGGAGTCTCTGACGTCACCTGCTGGCACTGGCCAATCAGAGCAGACCAGTGTGCCAGCAGCACGTCTTTTTCCAAGATGGCAGAGGTCTGGAGCACACTGGAGGAGCTCTGGGCACCTCCCAGGGGAGGTGCAGGTCAGGGGAGTGGTCACTCCCCTTTCCTTTGTCCAGTTTCGCGCCAGAGCAGGGCCGGGGGATCCCTGAACCGGTGTAGACTGGCTTATGCAGAGATGGGCACCATCTGTGCCCATCAAAGCATTTCCAGAGGCTGGAGGAGGCTACTCCTCCCCAGCCCTGACACCTTTTTCCAAAGGGAGAGGGTGTAACACCCTCTCTCTGAGGAAGTCCTTTGTTCTGCCTTCCTGGGCCAAGCCTGGCTGGACCCCAGGAGGGCAGAAACCTGTCTGAGGGGTTGGCAGCAGCAGCAGCTGCAGTGAAACCCCGGTAAAGGTAGTTTGGCAGTACCTGGGTCTGTGCTAGAGACTCAGGGGATCATGGAATTGTCTCCCCAATGCCATTCCTTGGGGTGACAATTCCATGATCTTAGACATGTTACATGGCCATGTTCGGAGTTACCATTGTGACGCTATACATATTTAGTGATATATGTATAGTGCACGCGTGTAATGGTGTCCCCGCACTCACAAAGTCCGGGGAATTTGCCCTGAACAATGTGGGGGCACCTTGGCTAGTGCCAGGGTGCCCACACACTAAGTAACTTAGCACCCAACCTTTACCAGGTAAAGGTTAGACATACAGGTGACTTATAAGTTACTTAAGTGCAGTGGTAAATGGCTGTGAAATAACGTGGGCATTATTTCACTCAGGCTGCAGTGGCAGGCCTATGTAAGAATTGTCAGAGCTCCCTATGGGTGGCAAAAGAAATGCTGCAGCCCATAGAGATCTCCTGGAACCCCAATACCCTGGGTACCTCAGTACAATATACTAGGGAATTATAAGGGTGTTCCAGTATGCCAATGTAAATTGGTGAAATTGGTCACTAGCCGGTTAGTGACAATTTGGAAAGCAAAGAGAGAGCATAACCACTGAGGTTCTGGTTAGCAGAGCCTCAGTGAGACAGTTAGTCATCACACAGGGAACACATACAGGGCACACTTATGAGCACTGGGGCCCTGGCTGGCAGGGTCCCAGTGACACATACAACTAAAACAACATTTATACAGTGAAAATATGGGGGTAACATGCCAGGCAAGATGGTACTTTCCTACAGGTGTTATCACAAATAAAATGAGGGATAAGGGATAATCTTGTCTGGTTCCACGAACAATCTGGGTAGAGTCAGGTATCCCACTATTTAAGTAGAGTCTGGCCTTGGGTACTTTATAAAGGATTTCGACGAGGGACAAAAATGGTTAGGGCATACCCATTTGACCATCATAAGATAATGCCATTTAGTGAGTCAAAAACATTTATGGCACCCAGAAAAATCACTGCCACACTCGTCTCATGGTCTATTTGGGGTAGTATGATAAATAGCATGCGCAGATTGTGAACGGTGCATCTCCTGGGCACAAATTCAGCAACACAAGTTCTAATAGCATGGGGAGGATTCTGACTGCGATAACTCTAGCTAGGATGTTTACGTCACGATTAATTAGGGACAGGGGCCTATATGATTCACAGCTACAAGTTTGGAACGTTTTAGTAATGTCAGTGTTTTCAGGACTGCTTCACACAAAGAGGCTTCAAGCTTACCCATTTTGAGGGCTTCTATATGAGTTTCTATAAATTATGGCACCAACAGGTCACAGTAAATTTCATATTGTTTGCTGGAAGTCCATCGGGCCCAGGGGCTTTGCCATTAGGCCTGTTTTGCACAAGTGACGTCTCCCAATGTAATAAGGCAGGCTAGAAACTACTTTCGGGAATTGCTCAGCAAGACCTTGGCCACCTCCTCCAAATAGTAATGAGTGCGTGTGGGGTCATGCGGGTGTTGGGAGGTATTTCATTTTTTATAGAAGTCATTGATTACTTCCCCAATCTCTTTGGCCTTGTACTTTATGGTGCTACTTTTATTAGTGATTTGGGTCTCATCATTTTCAGCCCATGTGTTATTAATAGTATTAGCGAAAGACTTCCATGCCCTCTTCCTTTCCCCATATATCCAAGCTTTGGCTTATTTGCCTAGATAGTTGCCTACTTGGTCACTTACTTCATTATATTCAGTATTCCTAGCTCTGATCTCCACTCTAATTTTAGTATCTTCTTGTATTGTAATTTTGTCTTCCAGTTGTTTTATTTCATTCTCAAGTTTGGATAAATTAAGCTTGAGCAATCTGACAATGTTGTGTTGTTTGGATATACATTGTCTCCTTAGCACTAATTTAAATTCCTCTCACATTGTACCTTTTTCGGTTGAGGAACACTTATTTTTTTTTTAAAGTAAAAATGAATTGATGTTGAAATCTCGTCATGAAACAATTTGTATAGTTGTGTGCCATATTTCTTCTGCCCAGGATTCTCTGCTTTAGTGAGTCGCATCAGCACAGGGGAATAGTCTGATAATATTTTGGTATTTTCCTGTGTGAATCCACACGTTGATGGGTCAAGAACTCCATGTCCCACACAATAAGGGTGTCACTAGTTACACTCACAGCAAATTATCCAGAATCCATTCAAACCAGAAGGGTGAGCTCACCCACGTCTCGGGATGGGAGAAACAATTGCCATTGGATCCTGTCATATACTTAGCTCTTATAGTGGTCACGGATCAAGGATTATCAACGACTCTGTTCCATTATATAATGACTGTCAAATCACCCATCAGGAGGCAGAGACGAGTATCTGTCTGCCATTTAGTTAGGGAGTGATGCACAGTCATCCCACCCAGGGCCAGGATATGATTCAAATTTAGCTGTTCACTTATTCTCCAGTTGTCAGTGCATAGCACCGTCACTCACCACTTGTTATTTAATTGTGTCACCTCTCGGTGAAGCAGAGGTTGAAGTCTATGCCCGCACAGGGGATAGAATAATGTTAATTCCATTAATAAAGGGGATACTTCAGCAGGTTGAATTAAAATATTTTACGTGCATTTCTAGGGTAGAACAGAACATACTTTCTGCCTTCAACAAAATTAAAATTATGACCTCAAACATTTCATAGTACCACAAACTTCCCCTAATCCATGAAGCGTTAACCACAAAACATTGGAATTTTATTGAGAGGTCCTAAAAAGGGATAAAATAGCTAAACAAAGCAATGAAACGGCATAATGGAGATGACAAAACAAATCAAATTCCAACTTAACAGAAGGGCATGTGCATGATGTGGGGAAGTACCGAACCACCAACGGTAAGCACTGTCTCTACTTTGATAATGGATACTTTACATCAATAGCCAATACCCATGGTAATGTTTTTTTCAATAAAGAAATCCAAACGTTTTCTGGGTAACATTTATATTTCAAGTGGTTGAAACATGAAGGGAGGGTCTTTCGAGTGAAGTTTCAAAGGTTGTGTGATGCCGTGAACCAAAAAGGAGATCAGAATCGATATTAGCATAGATTTGAAGAAAAGTTGAAAAAAAGAGTTATCCGGCCCATCAAAAATTTACTTCCACATTCACTTGGATTGCAAGGAAAAATGTGAGATTTTGGGACACCGTTTTATTGACTGTTTTCTAACTTAACCCTTTGCCTTTGGGTATTTTCTTATACAATCTAGTACTCTGAAAAAAACTTCTAGGCTACTCGACCACTCTGCAAAACTCCTTTAAAAATACACGAATAAATAAATTAATGAAAATGATGAGCTAGGCCTGTGTGATTGTATGTCAGAGTGATTTGGGTACTACTGGATATACATGGGTGTAAAGAAAATATGAAAATCACTCCCTTGCAAGAGGGACACATGTTAGAATTTAATTTAGATAATAAGGAATTGTAAAAAAAAGTTCAAATATTCATACAGTTTTCCAGACTGCGTAGCGAAGTAAGGGGATAAAGGCTTTAGGAAAGGAAACATCTTTGGTTATAGTACATCTGAGATTCACCGCATTATATTTTTAAGTGTATTCATTTAACAACAAAGAGCATAAGCCTTAAGGTAGCACCAACCTAACATCATTTTAATCAAAATTAGAAAAAACACCAACCTAACATCAGTTGGATAAAAATTTAAAAAACCCTAAGCTTGCAAACATTGCTGACATCGTCTGTTATGGTAAAATAATAGGAACAGATGATATACCAAAGTAAACAATTCATGTTTTATTCTGAACAACAGAAAATATTCAAATTTCTGCAACATAAATTGCATCAATCCAAGCTTACAGACAATACTGCAAACTGCCAGGATCATAATGAAAGATATTAAGCGAAGGTGATCAGAGTAAAGCAAGTGTTCCACAGCACAATGTACCTCAACGGACAATGATTCACTACCCTGACTGTTGAACACTTGAAGTATTCTCATCAAGTGGTATCCACACCAGGTTGTATTCCAATCCATCAGTTTTTATCTTGTATGTACACAGCCTCACAGGGACCAACCTCAGTCTTGACTCTGCCCCACACAGAATGATCCAAATAGAAATGCAAGGCCAGGTCGCCTCTGACGGATAAATAATACAAGCAACACCAGAGCGTTTTCAGCCGTCTTGTGCCTCAGTAGCGAGGTGCATCCGGAATCAAATAGTACAGTGATGTGGGAAACCACGTCTCTGCATGCCCTTCTGCTAACAGATACTCAGCACAAATGTGATGGGCTGAATGACTGAATTATTCTCAGTCACTAGTAATTGTTGTGCACTAAATTACATTTTTTCAGCTCATCTGTGCTATTACAGTCAGAAACCCACTAAATACAAATCAACCTTGGCCCCACCACAACAGATATGATCAGACATGGGTCCCACAATCTCTGCCTCTACATCATAGGACTCTTCTTGCACCTCACTGATGATGTCCAACAAGGCCTAAACAGACCTGTGGCTGCTGATGTTCCTATTCGTAGTGGATGTAACATGGCTGTTCAAGCTGGACTGTTCCCATTGCAGCAGGGCCATGCTGATCTGCATAAGGTTAGTCCCCCTACTATAAAGGCCCAATAAGCAAAACTATTATTTAGAGTGAGTGAATGCCTTCCTCAAGGAGTAATTAGAACTCTTGTCAGGGTGAACCCTCAAGGACACTACATAGCCCTCAGCTCAACCCCCTGGTAGCTATGGGACAGAGCAGACAGGTTTAATGTAGGCAATGCGTAAGTTATGTATGTAGTACTAAAACCAAAATAAAGAAAAATAAAGTCAAAACATGAAACAATAAAAACATGTGAAATCAAAGTAGAAAAAAAGAATAAAAATGAGTGAAATTACACCAAAACTTTTTATAACGTGTCAAGTGAAAATAGCACTAATGGTAGTCAATGGTTGCTGCATACCCAGACCTAATAGCTATTTGAGACTATGGAGGCTGACCACAAAGCAGCCCGGGTTGGCTTTGAAAACCAGGTTTGGCCTAGTCAGATTATTATTTTGGGGTCATTATGAACACAGCGGGATTTCCCACCATGTTCATGCAGGTGGTCTAAACACAGACCGCTAGCCCGTTGAAGACCCTGCCAGCCCAATAAAGAACATTCCGCTGGGCAGGCAGGCGGAAACAGTGTTTCCGCCAGCCGGCCCAGCAGAATGCTGGGCCTGGACATTGCCGATGGCTCCACCTGGAGCCGTCGCCAATGTCGCATTGCGGCGGGTGCAGCAGCACCAGTCGCGCATACCACTGCCCATAAATCGGGGGAAAACGCCAGGGAAAGGCTGGGGGAACACAGGTTCTATATCCAGCAGGCAGCGCTGCCCTGTAGGACAAGGAACTCCTCCATCGTCAGTCCGCCTGGTGGCAGAGGAGTTCCTCCTGTGGCAGTCTCCCGTGTTAACAATATATGGCGGTCCAGACCTCCATGCTGGTGGCGGTAATTTCCGCCATCGCCGGCATGGCGGTCTGGACCACCATGTTCATAATGACCCCCTTAGTCTTTTTTCTGGAAGTTAAAATCCTTCACTGGGCTAGGCATTTAATGACTTTGAGAAAGCATTTGTTAAGTTCGGTGTTGGATAAGGCACCACTGATGTTACCGGTTTTGATGGTAAAATCTTAGAATGGATGAAATTCAAATTTCGCAGCTGAATTCCTCTCACCAGTCATATACTTTTGGTGACTTCAACCAGTCAAATTTTTTCCTTCAGTGTTTTTTTGGAGCTTGGAATCCTTCAGCAGGGCTCAGCAGCGGCTATAACTGACATTCCGTTCCATGAGGCTAGATACCTTCCGGCCAAGGGATTGCTGGAACGGATTGCTGCTGTAGAGATGCTCCATGTGGAGTTTCTTAGCCCAGCAAAGTTTTGCATTGGTCAGGTAGGAAAAGGTTTGTTCCTGTCCACCTGAGATTTATAAGTCCAAAAATGGTCTGCGCCCCAGGTTTTCAGGGGTGGTAGTAGAAGTACAGTTAGACATAGCAGACAGAAATAGGACCTCAAGAACAGAACTTGAGGATCATGTGTGAGAAAGTAGCCTCTTTCTAGCCTTGTTACCCCCACTTTTGGCCTGTTTGTGAGTGTATGTCAGGGTGTTTTCACTGTCTCACTGGGATCCTGCCAGCAAGGGCCCAGTGCTCATAGTGAAAACCCTATGTTTTCAGTATGTTTGTTATGTGTCACTGGGACCCTGCTAGTCAGGACCCCAGTGCTCATAAGTTTGTGGCCTATATGTGTGTGTTCCCTGTGTAGTGCCTAACTGTCTCACTGAGGCTCTGCTAATCAGAACCTCAGTGGTTATGCTCTCTCATTTCTTTCCAAATTGTCACTAACAGGCTAGTGACCATTTTTACCAATTTACATTGGCTTACTGGAACACCCTTATAATTCCCTAGTATATGGTACTGAGGTACCCAGGGTATTGGGGTTCCAGGAGATCCCTATGGGCTGCAGCATTTCTTTTGCCACCCATAGGGAGCTCTGACAATCCTTACACAGGCCTGCCACTGCAGCCTGAGTGAAATAACGTCCACGTTATTTCACAGCCATTTTACACTGCACTTAAGTAACTTATAAGTCACCTATATGTCTAACCTTTACCTGGTAAAGGTTAGGTGCAAAGTTACTTAGTGTGAGGGCACCCTGGCACTAGCCAAGGTGCCCCCACATTGTTCAGAGCCAATTCCCTGAACTTTGTGAGTGCGGGGACACCATTACACGCGTGCACTACATATAGGTCACTACCTATATGTAGCTTCACAATGGTAACTCCGAATATGGCCATGTAACATGTCTATGATCATGGAATTGCCCCCTCTATGCCATCCTGGCATAGTTGGCACAATCCCATGATCCCAGTGGTCTGTAGCACAGACCCTGGTACTGCCAAACTGCCCTTCCTGGGGTTTCACTGCAGCTGCTGCTGCTGCCAACCCCTCAGACAGGCATCTGCCCTCCTGGGGTCCAGCCAGGCCTGGCCCAGGATGGCAGAACAAAGAACTTCCTCTGAGAGAGGGTGTGGCACCCTCTCCCTTTGGAAAATGGTGTGAAGGCAGGGGAGGAGTAGCCTCCCCCAGCCTCTGGAAATGCTTTGTTGGGCACAGATGTGCCCAATTCTGCATAAGCCAGTCTACACCGGTTCAGGGACCCCTTAGCCCCTGCTCTGGCGCGAAACTGGACAAAGGAAAGGGGAGTGACCACTCCCCTGACCTGCACCTCCCCTGGGAGGTGTCCAGAGCTCCTCCAGTGTGCTCCAGACCTCTGCCATCTTGGAAACAGAGGTGCTGCTGGCACACTGGACTGCTCTGAGTGGCCAGTGCCACCAGGTGACGTCAGAGACTCCTTGTGATAGGCTCCTTCAGGTGTTGCTAGCCTATCCTCTCTCCTAGGTAGCCAAACCCTCTTTTCTGGCTATTTAGGGTCTCTGTCTCTGGGGAAACTTTAGATAACGAATGCAAGAGCTCATCCGAGTTCCTCTGCATCTCTCTCTTCACCTTCTGCCAAGGAATCGACTGCTGACCGCGCTGGAAGCCTGCAAACCTGCAACATAGTAGCAAAGACAACTACTGCAACTCTGTAACGCTGATCCTGCCGCCTTCTCGACTGTTTTCCTGCTTGTGCATGCTGTGGGGGTAGCCTGCCTCCTCTCTGCACCAGAAGCACCGAAGAAATCTCCCGTGGGTCGACGGAATCTTCCCCCTGCAACCGCAGGCACCAAAAAGCTGCATTACCGGTCCCTTGGGTCTCCTCTCAGCACAACGAGCGAGGTTCCTCGAATCCAGCGACTCTGTCCAAGTGACCCCCACGGGCCAGTGACTCTTCAGTCCAAGTTTGGTGGAGGTAAGTCCTTGCCTCACCTCGCTGGGCTGCATTGCTGGGAACCGTGACTTTGCAGCTACTCCGGCCCCTGTGCACTTCCGGCGGAAATCCTTTGTGCACAGCCAAGCCTGGGTCCACGGCACTCTAACCTGCATTGCACGACTTTCTAAGTTGGTCTCCGGCGACGTGGGACTCCTTTGTGCAACTTCGGCGAGCACCGTTTCATGCATCCTCGTAGTGCCTGTTTCTGGCACTTCTCCGGGAGCTACCGGCTTCAGAGAGGGCTCCTTGTCTTGCTCGACGTCCCCTCTCTCTGCTGGTCCAATTTGCAACCTCCTGGTCCCTCCTGGGCCTCAGCACCGTCCAAAAACGCTAACCGCACAATTTGCAGCTAGCAAGGCTTGTTGGCGTTCTTTTGGCGGGAAAACACTTCTGCACGACTCTCCATGGCGAGAGGGATCCGTCCACCAAAGGGGAAGTCTCTAGCCCTTTTCGTTTCTGCAGAAACCTCAGCTTCTTCTGTACAGTAGAAGCTTCTTTGCACCCGCAGCTGGCATTTCCTGGGCATTTGCCCATCTCCGACTTGCTTGTGACTTTTGGACTTGGTCCCCTTGTTCCACAGGTACCCTAGATTGGAAATCCACAGTGTTGCATTGCTGGTTTGTGTCTTTCCTGCATTATTCCTCTAACACGACTTCTTTGTCCTTAGGGGAACTTTAGTGCACTTTGCACTCACTTTTCAGGGTCTTGGGGAGGGTTATTTTTCTAACTCTCACTATTTTCTAATAGTCCCAGCGACCCTCTACAAGGTCACATAGGTTTGGGGTCCATTCGTGGTTCGCATTCCACTTTTGGAGTATATGGTTTGTGTTGCCCCTATCCCTATGTTTCCCCATTGCATCCTATTGTAACTATACATTGTTTGCACTATTTTCTAAGACTATACTGCATATTTTTGCTATTGTGTATATATATCTTGTGTATATTTCCTATCCTCTCACTGAGGGTACACTCTAAGATACTTTGGCATATTGTCATAAAAATAAAGTACCTTTATTTTTAGTATAACTGTGTATTGTGTTTTCTTATGATATTGTGCATATGACACTGAGTGGTACTGTAGTAGCTTCACACGTCTCCTAGTTCAGCCTAAGCTGCTCTGCTAAGCTACCATTATCTATCAGCCTAAGCTGCTAGACACCCTATACACTAATAAGGGATAACTGGGCCTGGTGCAAGGTGCAAGTACCCCTTGGTACTCACTACAAGCCAGTCCAGCCTCCTACATTGGTTGTGCAGCGGTGGGATAAGTGCTTTGAGACTACTTACCACTCTTGTCATTGTACTTTTCATAAGAGAAAAATATACAAAACAAGGTCAGTGTATATACACATAGCCAAAAAGTTTTGCATTTCCTCTTTTCACTCTTTTCTAAGTGCTGAAAAGTACTTCTAACTTTCTAAAAAGTTCTAAAAAGTTTAAAAAGTTTTTTCTCTGTCTTTCTAAAAGCTCTGACAAACTTTTTATCTTTTACTATCACTTTAACTCTCTCTAAAAATGTCTGGCACAGGCCAAAATGTTGATCTGTCCAAACTTGCATATGATCACCTTAGCTGGAAAGGAGCAAGGAATCTCTGCATAGAGAGAGGTTTGAGTGTAGGGAAGAATCCTTCCTTAGAACTGTTAATTAACATGCTTAGAGTACAGGATAAGGCCATAAGTGCCCAATCTGTAGAAAAAGTAGCTAATGGTTCTCAATCAGATCCAGGGACTCCCCCAGGAAAAGATTCAGGAAAGAAACTTCCTAGCCTGCCCATTACTAGACAGTCTAGCATAGTTGGTAATGATGATGAGCCACACCATATAAATAGTGTTGTCTCACATCATAGCAAAAGCATTTATTCTCACCATACTGGTAGTGATGTTTCTGTTAGCCAAGCTGTTAGCGTGGCTTCTGTAAGGGACAGGTCTCCTTCTGTCCATTCTCACCATACTTCTGTTTCAAAGCTTGTCCCTCCCACCCACCCTGATGACAGATTGTTAGAAAGGGAGCTCAATAGATTGAGAGTGGAACAAACCAGACTGAAGCTCAAGAAGCAACAGCTGGATTTGGATAGACAGACTTTAGAAGTAGAGAAGGAGAGACAGAAACTGGGTTTAGAAACCCATGGTGGCAGCAGCAGTATTCCCCATAGTCATCCTGCAAAAGAGCATGATTCCAGGAATCTGCACAAGATAGTTCCCCCTTATAAGGAGGGGGATGACATTAACAAGTGGTTTGCTGCACTTGAGAGGGCCTGTGTTGTACAGGATGTCCCTCAAAGGCAGTGGGCTGCTATCCTATGGCTATCATTTAGTGGAAAAGGTAGGGATAGGCTCCTTACTGTGAAAGAAAATGATGCTAATAATTTCCAAGTTCTTAAGAATGCACTCCTGGATGGTTATGGCTTAACCACTGAACAATACAGGATAAAGTTCAGAGAGACCAAAAAGGAGTCTTCACAAGACTGGGTTGATTTCATTGACCATTCAGTGAAGGCCTTGGAGGGGTGGTTACATGGCAGTAAAGTTACTGATTATGACAGCCTGTATAACACAATCCTGAGAGAGCATATACTTAATAATTGTGTGTCTGATTTGTTGCACCAGTACCTGGTAGACTCTGATCTGACCTCTCCCCAAGAATTGGGAAAGAAGGCAGACAAATGGGTCAGAACAAGGGTGAACAGAAAAGTTCATACAGGGGGTGACAAAGATGGCAATAAGAAGAAAGATGGTGAAAAATCTCAAGATAAGCATGGGGATAAGGGTAAAACCAAAGATCCCACTTCAAATCTTAAACACTCTTCAGAGGGTGGGGATAAAACAAATCCTTCCTCTTCTTCTCAACCCACACACATTAAAAAGCCTTGGTGCTTTGTGTGTAAAAACAGAGGCCATAGGCCAGGGGATAAGTCCTGTCCAGGTAAACCCCCTGAGCCTACCACCACTAATACATCAAGCTCTAGTGCCCCTAGCAGTAGTGGTACTAGTGGTGGGACTGCTGGCAACAGTCAAGCAAAGGGTGTAGTTGGGTTTACTTATGGGTCCATCATAGAAACTGGGGTAGTCAGTCCCAAGATAGTTTCTGTCACACCTAGTGGCATTGGCCTTGCCACACTGGCTGCTTGTCCCCTTACAATGGATAAGTACAGGCAGACAGTTTCAATAAATGGTGTTGAGGCCTTGGCCTACAGGGACACAGGTGCCAGTATCACTTTGGTGACTGAAAACCTAGTGCACCCTGATCAACACATCATTGGACAACAGTATAAGATTATTGATGTCCATAACTCCACTAAGTTTCTTCCCTTAGCTATAATTCAGTTTAGTTGGGGTGGAGTTACTGGCCCTAAGCAGGTGGTGGTATCACCTAGCTTACCTGTAGATTGTCTCTTAGGTAATGACCTAGAGGCCTCAGGTTGGGCTGATGTAGAGTTTTATGCCCATGCAGCCATGCTGGGCATCCCAGAGGAATTGTTCCCTCTCATTTCTACTGAAATGAAAAAGCAAAGGAGAGAAGGCCTGAAAACTCAGGATCCCTCTCCATCAACAGGTAAAAAGGGTATCACAGTATCCCCTAACCACCCTGCCATTCAGGATACCATTCCTGTGGTGGGAGAAACCTCTCCTGGGGTGGCACCTGTTCCAAGGGAAGCATCAGCTGGCAAAGCTGTACTCCCTGAGGTAGAAGTACCTCTCTGTGGGATAACTAACATTGGTGAGAAAAAGAGCACCATTTTAGTTAACATGGAGCATCCCTCCAACCCTCCCAGAGAAACTTTAGTGCAGAAATTCTGCACTGCCTCACAACACTTAGGACAGCATCCCTGCCCTAGTGTGGAGCTGATAGGACAGCATCCCTGCCCTGCTCTAACCCAAGAGAAACAGCATCCCTGTTCACTCTTCCAGCCATATGGACAAAGTTTTTGCCCAGCTATGGCTTTTCTGAGACAGCATCCCTGTCTGGCATTTCCATCATTACAAATAGGTTCAGTGGACAATTCCCACTGCTCTAAACTAAAACTTACTGATAGAAACTCTGAAAATACATCTTCACATTGTTGCTTAGCTAAAAAACTTCAAACAGGGTGGTTTACATCCCCACAGGGAACTAACCATATAGTGGATGATAAAGGGAGTAACGAGTCTATTGCAGAGCTACTCTCTACTTATCACCACTTAGACAATAAAGTCTCAACTGGCCAAGGTTAGCCTTATTGTCCTTCGTTTGGGGGGGGTTGTGTGAGAAAGTAGCCTCTTTCTAGCCTTGTTACCCCCACTTTTGGCCTGTTTGTGAGTGTATGTCAGGGTGTTTTCACTGTCTCACTGGGATCCTGCCAGCCAGGGCCCAGTGCTCATAGTGAAAACCCTATGTTTTCAGTATGTTTGTTATGTGTCACTGGGACCCTGCTAGTCAGGACCCCAGTGCTCATAAGTTTGTGGCCTATATGTGTGTGTTCCCTGTGTAGTGCCTAACTGTCTCACTGAGGCTCTGCTAATCAGAACCTCAGTGGTTATGCTCTCTCATTTCTTTCCAAATTGTCACTAACAGGCTAGTGACCATTTTTACCAATTTACATTGGCTTACTGGAACACCCTTATAATTCCCTAGTATATGGTACTGAGGTACCCAGGGTATTGGGGTTCCAGGCGATCCCTATGGGCTGCAGCATTTCTTTTGCCACCCATAGGGAGCTCTGACAATCCTTACACAGGCCTGCCACTGCAGCCTGAGTGAAATAACGTCCACGTTATTTCACAGCCATTTTACACTGCACTTAAGTAACTTATAAGTCACCTATATGTCTAACCTTTACCTGGTAAAGGTTAGGTGCAAAGTTACTTAGTGTGAGGGCACCCTGGCACTAGCCAAGGTGCCCCCACATTGTTCAGAGCCAATTCCCTGAACTTTGTGAGTGCGGGGACACCATTACACGCGTGCACTACATATAGGTCACTACCTATATGTAGCTTCACAATGGTAACTCCGAATATGGCCATGTAACATGTCTATGATCATGGAATTGCCCCCTCTATGCCATCCTGGCATAGTTGGCACAATCCCATGATCCCAGTGGTCTGTAGCACAGACCCTGGTACTGCCAAACTGCCCTTCCTGGGGTTTCACTGCAGCTGCTGCCAACCCCTCAGACAGGCATCTGCCCTCCTGGGGTCCAGCCAGGCCTGGCCCAGGATGGCAGAACAAAGAACTTCCTCTGAGAGAGGGTGTGACACCCTCTCCCTTTGGAAAATGGTGTGAAGGCAGGGGAGGAGTAGCCTCCCCCAGCCTCTGGAAATGCTTTGTTGGGCACAGATGTGCCCAATTCTGCATAAGCCAGTCTACACCGGTTCAGGGACCCCTTAGCCCCTGCTCTGGCGCGAAACTGGACAAAGGAAAGGGGAGTGACCACTCCCCTGACCTGCACCTCCCCTGGGAGGTGTCCAGAGCTCCTCCAGTGTGCTCCAGACCTCTGCCATCTTGGAAACAGAGGTGCTGCTGGCACACTGGACTGCTCTGAGTGGCCAGTGCCACCAGGTGACGTCAGAGACTCCTTGTGATAGGCTCCTTCAGGTGTTGCTAGCCTATCCTCTCTCCTAGGTAGCCAAACCCTCTTTTCTGGCTATTTAGGGTCTCTGTCTCTGGGGAAACTTTAGATAACGAATGCAAGAGCTCATCCGAGTTCCTCTGCATCTCTCTCTTCACCTTCTGCCAAGGAATCGACTGCTGACCGCGCTGGAAGCCTGCAAACCTGCAACATAGTAGCAAAGACGACTACTGCAACTCTGTAACGCTGATCCTGCCGCCTTCTCGACTGTTTTCCTGCTTGTGCATGCTGTGGGAGTAGCCTGCCTCCTCTCTGCACCAGAAGCTCCGAAGAAATCTCCCGTGGGTCGACGGAATCTTCCCCCTGCAACCGCAGGCACCAAAAAGCTGCATTACCGGTCCCTTGGGTCTCCTCTCAGCACGACGAGCGAGGTCCCTCGAATCCAGCGACTCTGTCCAAGTGACCCTCACAGTCCAGTGACTCTTCAGTCCAAGTTTGGTGGAGGTAAGTCCTTACCTCACCTCGCTGGGCTGCATTGCTGGGAACCACGACTTTGCAGCTACTCCGGCCCCTGTGCACTTCCGGCGGAAATCCTTTGTGCACAGCCAAGCCTGGGTCCACGGCACTCTAACCTGCATTGCACGACTTTCTAAGTTGGTCTCCGGCGACTCCTTTGTGCAACTTCAGCGAGCACCGTTTCACGCATCCTTGTAGTGCCTGTTTCTGGCACTTCTCCGGGTGCTACCGGCTTCAGAGAGGGCTCCTTGTCTTGCTCGACGTCCCCTCTCTCTGCTGGTTCAATTTTCAACCTCCTGGTCCCTCCTGGGCCTCAGCAGCGTCCAAAAACGCTAACCGCACAATTTGCAGCTAGCAAGGCTTGTTGGCGTTCTTTCGGCGGGAAAACACTTCTGCACGACTCTCCACGGTGAGAGGGATCCGTCCACCAAAGGGGAAGTCTCTAGCCCTTTTCGTTCCTGCAGAAACCTCAGCTTCTTCTGTACAGTAGAAGCTTCTTTGCACCCGCAGCTGGCATTTCCTGGGCATTTGCCTATCTCCGACTTGCTTGTGACTTTTGGACTTGGTCCCCTTGTTCCACAGGTACCCTAGATTGGAAATCCACAGTGTTGCATTGCTGGTTTGTGTCTTTCCTGCATTATTCCTCTAACACAACTTCTTTGTCCTTAGGGGAACTTTAGTGCACTTTGCACTCACTTTTCAGGGTCTTGGGGAGGGTTATTTTTCTAACTCTCACTATTTTCTAATAGTCCCAGCGACCCTCTACAAGGTCACATAGGTTTGGGGTCCATTCGTGGTTCGCATTCCACTTTTGGAGTATATGGTTTGTGTTGCCCCTATCCCTATGTTTCCCCATTGCATCCTATTGTAACTATACATTGTTTGCACTATTTTCTAAGACTATACTGCATATTTTTGCTATTGTGTATATATATCTTGTGTATATTTCCTATCCTCTCACTGAGGGTACACTCTAAGATACTTTGGCATATTGTCATAAAAATAAAGTACCTTTATTTTTAGTATAACTGTGTATTGTGTTTTCTTATGATATTGTGCATATGACACTGAGTGGTACTGTAGTAGCTTCACACGTCTCCTAGTTCAGCCTAAGCTGCTCTCCTAAGCTACCATTATCTATCAGCCTAAGCTGCTAGACACCCTATACACTAATAAGGGATAACTGGGCCTGGTGCAAGGTGCAAGTACCCCTTGGTACTCACTACAAGCCAGTCCAGCCTCCTACATCATGGCTCACTCTCACTCTCATAACTCACTCTAGCAGAGGCTAGCCATAGTGTCCAGTTGTTACTGGTCAGCTGGGAACTTCAGGAAATGTGCCTTTTTGCAGACCTTTAGTTACACTGGAGTTGAGCTAACTTACCCTCGTGGTCCACTCCTTTGTTATAGGTATACAAAGGAGTAGAGTTCCTCTCAGGTCACATACAGAAGTTGCTGTCCTCTCCTTTTCTTCCAAAGGGTCTAGACAGTGGGTAGGCAGAAGAGAGCACCTTGGGATGCAACATTTATGGATGATGCTAGCTAGTAATAGGGTTGACTCCTAACCCCATCCTAACCAATGGGGTAAAAGTTTCCAGGTGTAATTTTACATCCATTTGCAGTAGTTCCTGTTTGCCCTACTGCTGACAGTTTAACAGTGCCAATCATGTCCAACATCTAAGATGGGAGGGGGTGATTCTCCCCTTGTGCATAGCCTGTGTGCCCACTCAGAGGTCTGGCCAGGTAACAAGCAGCCCCCTGCTCTCTGGTCACTTCAAACCAGTTATTGGGGGAAGTTCTCTCTCACTGGGTTGGTGACTGCCCGATACAGGACAAAATCAGTGGCCTTTACAGCTGTTTCCTAACATTTGCTTTTGACAGGGGAGGACCCTTGAAGTAAATTAGGTTACTGGTACCTCCCAACTAGTCTTCCTGCCAGGGGATGAAAAACCACTTCTCCGTCTCCCCACCAGCTCTGGGAGCAGTTTCCATACCTCATCAGGTTTAATCACTCGCTGAGCTTTGACTGGAGAGTGAATGACAATTAGTCTCCAGGAGCTTCAATCAGGGAAATGGTAACTTTCAAAAAGTTACTTTTCCTCAATACATATTAACAATCCAACTTCACAATTACATTGGATTTGTAATAAATATTAAAAATAGCAGTTTAATCATATTTCTAGCTAGTCCCAATCTATAGATATCCGAATTAATATTTCTTACTTTGAAAATTGCTTTTCAATGCTTGTCACTGTAAGGACATGTTAACTTTACCTTTTTACTTGTCCTACTTTTAAGTGCAATCCACCCAGCCTAATGGACTGGAAGGCCTATATTTGGGTGATGTATTATTTAAAAGGAAGGTTTCCTCCTGTCAAAATGGGTATTTTGGACTAATCACATTCCACATTACACTGCAGTAGTCAGGCTACACAGGGTAGGTTTGAAGTCATGTTTGCGCTGCCACTGTAGGGGATGGGACAATAGGTGCTGGGTGCACTTTCTACACTATATACTAGGGACTTCTAGGCAGTTTAAATGAGTTAATTAGGAATAGGCCAATTCAATCATGTTTCAATTAGGAACATAAGTACTGTGAGTAAAGTGCAACAGAGTTCTAAAGCCAGGAAAAGACCTCGTGAAAAAGCTTGTCATTTCCTAGACAGTTCGGTGATGCCAAAACTGATCTGGGCTTGCCTTTGACCCCATTATGAATGGACATGGTCTGGAAGTTGAAACTAGAATGTTTTCATTTTAGCAGGACCAAATGTGATTTGTATATAGTTCATCCTAGTCTGTAGTACCACAGTAACAACAAATAGGCTTGAATGTGGCCCACAGTCTTTTCCAGTGGATGCGATTAATGTATGCATCCTACTCATCACTTGTTTGTGTGAATAGGGTCCCTAAGTGTGATGGTATGCCCAGATGAGAGTTCCTTACTTGCGGTATCATAAGACTCAAGCCATTCACCTAAATAATATGAGATGTACTCTGAAGTACGTGTACTGCTTTGCAGAACTCTTCACAAAACGAAGAGCTAAGTACTGGTGAGGCTCAATAAGGATTAAACTAATCTGGGGCTTCTTTGGTTCTCTGGCCTGTAGCAGTTGCAATTGCAATAGGACCAAAGAAAAACTGCATAAAGTTGGTCAGTGTGTGGTAGGGCAGTGAGCAAAACAAATCTTTGGATTTGAGTAAGGCTCAGAATAATAACATGCATCTGAGATTAATTCAAGCACTTCATTCAACATTTCTGTTTTTCTCATTGAAATAGTCGACGTGTGACAGATGTGTATACAACAATAGTATCAACAATTGTGGCCGAGTGAGAATGGTGCGCACTTCCAGAGTATTTTATGATCTTGGATATCGAGAGTTCTTAATGAAAAAGTCTTATTTGAAGAAGGAGTGCTCAAATTGTTATACATCCAGCCACAGGGTGTGTACGCTGTTCCCTAGGCAAGGTCACAGTCCATATATGAAAAGAAAGAAACCACGGCACATCGTAGGCTCAGGGTGAAATCCATTTATTCTTTGATGATGTCTCAGGACAAGAGTCCTCTGATTTCATGAAACACACTTGGTAGGTGATTTGAAAGCACAAAACACCATTCATGTTTGTGGAAAAACAGCCGACACGTGTTTCGTCATCATTGACTTTTTCAAGGCTTTTTGAATATAAAGATTATGGTTGTATTTAGACGGACTCCAATATTCAAAGAATATGAGAACAAATACAGATTGTAGCATGGATGTAATCAGAGTCCAGAGACCATGGTAAGTCTTCAATCCGTCCGAGTGGCTATGTAGTCTGTGTGTGGCGTTGCGTATACAGATGTGTCTCACGCTCGCTGTACTATAGCTCTTAAGCTGCACTTCACTGATTAGGTCCAACATTTACAGTGCAACCTGCACGGGGTTGCTTGTGTTCCTGCTGCCATTCAGATGGAAATTCAGGTTGAACTTTTCCTATTGTTTGAATAAGGTCGGTCCCTGTCTGTACTTGAAGAGTGATCAAAAACAAAACAATAAACTGGAATTTATCCCAGTACAAATGGCAGTGGCTGAGATTATTTCAAGAATTGCTACTCATTACTTTTTTGTTTTTCTCAAAGATTCACCCATACCAATCACAATATACCAACAGTTGACCTTTTGGATTTTGGCAAATCTGTCCCATTATGACCCAAGTGCTGTGCCAGTCATTCCTTTTTTAAAATAATAAATGTAGCAATTTAAGATCAAATGAGCACATTTGTGAAAGATTGTGCGAATTCATAAGTATGACATATGCTTGTCATTTATTTTTGGATGCTGAATTAAAAACCGATTAATTTATTTTTATTGTTTCAGTTAATTAAAACCATAACAAACAATTGTGTAAGTTACATGACAGAAAAGAAAGACATTGCACTGTAATTTAAAATTCCTTTACAAGGTAATCTGTTTTTAAAACCAGGAATGCACTGCCATTTTGCGTTTTAGCTTTCCCTAGACCTCCTGATCGAGAATTCAAAAAGTGCAAGTGCATAACTATAATAAATCATTCATTAAATATCTAAAAGCTAAGACCATACCATAAGAACCTATTAAATCTTCTAAATCTAAAACCAACTGATATGTTTGAATTAGCTTAACCCCTGACATCTGATTGCAACATCTCATCGTTGAGAGTCTTGAATATGATAATTATAAGTGCCTATAGTGTCCTGTGTGTCATATTATTGTCTTAGTACAAATGTCCAGAATGCAATTGCTATTACCTCAGCATGTATTAAAGGGATTCAAGTTGATGCTGTTTTAGTCATCCCTTGCAGTCTAACTGCAAACTTGTGTGTCCCTTTTGTTGCAGCACTGATACCAAAAACTTGACGAACTTGCAGTTTAGCTGAAGATCCTGCGGTATAAAACAGGCTACTATAGCTGCTCTACAGGTCTGGATGCCCGTATTGTTGAACATTCTCTTGAGAAGCCTCCTTTGAAGGTCTTGCAAACCTGGACAGATACAAATTATAGGTGTGAGATCTTCCGTGAGTCATGTACAGTGCCTGCATTGCTGCTGACTTGCATTCCTTTATGATGGAGCATTGGCTAAAGCTGGCAAGCTTCCCAGTCCCATTGTTGTTAACTAGTGTTTCATTTGTGGCACGTAAGGTATAGAAAGATAAGCAGCCGGCTCTAGTTTAGCATAGTGCCTTGTGATCATCCACGCGTTGGAGCGGGCACTAAATGTGGCGTTATCTGGAGTGTACAAGAGGAATTTACTGGCCTTATTAACACCTCTTGTGAATGAGTTATATACCGGTGCTGTGTCCCACACATCTTGCACATGTAGTTGGCTGGATGACTATAGATACTTATTATGAGCTGACTGCTGATCAGTTTCTAAAGCCAGCCAAAATGCTCCATTCAATTTGACGACTGAATGACTAATTTCATACCAAGTTTTCAACCACCTGTGCTTTTGCCGCCAGATCTTGCCGAACTAGCCCAAATTCCAGGCGAAGTTGCACTGATGAGGCTGACAGTGGTAATTTAAAATCTCAGATGAATACCTTGAGCTGGATTTTATCTATAAGAGGCGCTTCAAGGCCATGTATAGCCACTCTAGCATAGGTGAGTGTAGGGAGCAGTTTGGAGGGGATGACAGCAGGAGGTGAAATGAAGGACCCTCTAGGAGAGAGAAGGCATAGATTAACGCTGAATCTCTTTGAGCTATGTATTTTATCTTTTGGCTCAAGGTGCCTTGAGCATCTGGATTTACTCCTAGGTATTTGTAATGTGGCACCACTTCCAGGCAAAACATTGTTTAAGGCCATCCTAGGTGTAGAAATCTGCCTGCAGCGTACCTGCATTATTTGGGATTTTGACATATTAATTTCTTGTTGATTGGAAAGAACGTAGTTGGCCAGAACGTTTAAAGATCTTTGTAGGCCAACCTTAGTATAGCTAAACAAGACCAGATCGTCTGCGAATAGTAAATGTGTAAACGGGATCCTTCCCATATGGGGAGGATGAACATTTCCTGCGTCCAAAGCTGGGGAGAGATCTGCCATAAACAGGTTTAACAAATGCAGAGCAAGCATACAGCTTTGTTTCAAACCAACGGTTGTAAAGATTTTCCTTGAGAGCATCGTACCATCTCCAATTTTTATTCCTACTCATGTGTCACAGCATAGGAAGATTATTGCATTCAAGAAGGCCACCAGGAGACCCCATTGCTTTAGTTTGCTCCAGAGCAGCTGTTTGTTCACTTGGTCAAAGGCGGCATTGAAATCAAAAAAGCTGAAATGGAACCTTCAATGCTGCTATCTGCTCTGCTCTACAAGGAGGCTATTAGAATAGTTGTTGTGGTGTCCACCCCTTTTCTAAAACCTGTTTGGTTAGGGAGGATAATATTGTGATTTTCTGACCATGCTGTTAGTTCGGCGAGAAACAAAGAGACATCATTTTTTGCCTCTACTTCAATAAGGGTGATTATCCTATAGTTAGCTGGGCTATCTCTGTTACCTCCTTTAGAGATTGAATTCATTTTGGAGCTTCGCCAGCTCTCTGGGAGCGCTCCTCCTAGTCTAGCTTCCTGGTATACAGAACTCAGCACCCCAGACCAAAAGGCAGCTTCTTCCCTAAAGAGAGGCTTGTGTGAAGGCCATTAGGCCCAGGGACTCCTTCTCTGTGGGCCTCAAGGAGTTTTCTGTATGTTCTGTTGGCAGACAGAGTAAGCTCAGCCATCTCTTCATTACTCACCAGGAGGTTATAGCCCCCCGCTTGATAACCATGATGTTATTGGCAGACTAGTTCCAAAAGATTGGTACTTTGTTGAAATAATTGTCTTAATGTAGCTCGCCCAATCATTTTCAGTAATGTTTGAATCATTAAGTTTCCACAAGTGTTTAGGTGATTAATGATTTCCCAACATTTTCTGGGAATTTTTTCTTTAGCAGCATGTGCTAGTTTTTTCCAAAAGAAGCTCTTGCCTTCAGCTTTTTCCTTCCGTATTTGTCTTTTATATTCCTTTTTAGTATTCTTCAGTTGTTCTTAAAGGGATTGATTGCCTAGGCATGCCTTCAAATGACTTGCCAACTTCCTTTGAGCTTTCTTGAGAAGATAGTTTGATTTTGAGAGATGAGCAGGGGTGGTTTGACTAGCTCGTTGGAAGGCAGTGATAGGGTAAAGGAAGAATGCTGGTCAAGTATTTTCTTTCCAAAGTTTTCCCAGGCTTCCAATAGTGACCATGAGTCTTAAGACTCTCCAGCATAATCAGCGTGGCGGATGATGATAAGGCTGCTATTGTGTCAGGTGACCAGCATAGTCTCTTCAAGTTCGTTGACTCTAGAGTGCCCACCTGTACCGAAGCTTGAGGGTGAACAGGTGGACATGACCCTAGGGTGAGTATGTGACAGGAGTGGTCACAAGATGTGCTATATTTTATTTTGAATTGCCGTACCAAATGGATCAGAGGTAATGTAACTAGAGTGTAATCTAAGATGGATCATGAATTTGGGCCATGATAAGTGTGGTTTGGTGTAGAATCTCCAGGAAATCTTCCACATAGGGCCCATAATTTAAGATATTCCAGTGAAGTCACTAGCTGCTCTCCCTGATGGTCACGCAGTTTAACATTCGATGACACCTGTATCGGGATGTTCTAGCAGGAGTTGTCAACACTTAGTATTTTATCATCCTCTTGGGCCTTGATTAGATTTGAATTGAAGTCTCCAATCAAGATGATATCCCAGTCTGGATGGAATTGACAATAATTTGTGATGATTTCCAGTAACCTTTTGATTGCACCCTGCTTGGGTGAAGAGC
Organism: Pleurodeles waltl; assembly: GCF_031143425.1. Classification (NCBI taxonomy): domain Eukaryota; kingdom Metazoa; phylum Chordata; class Amphibia; order Caudata; family Salamandridae; genus Pleurodeles; species Pleurodeles waltl. The sequence goes on from NC_090442.1 coordinate 528,092,375, forward strand.
CAGGATGGATGTATGAATTAACCAACAACAATAGTGGTCTGTCACTTAAGGTCCAGTTACTACGTTTTACCACTTGGCAGTCTGAGCCTTCTTGAGGAAGCTCTTCTACATCCATCATTAAATCTAATGAAAAGCAAACTGCTAGACCCCCACTGGGGCTACCATACCGCTTGTGTTTAACAGCATTTATTTAATAGGACATCAAACCCGACAGCAGACGTTCCTGTTGTGACCAAGTTTCCTGAAGAGCAATGATGTCCATATACTGCCAGGCTTTAAGTAGGAGACCATTTTCCAATAGTGATTGTGCACCTGCCATATTCCAAGGTAGAAGCCTTAAGCATTTCTGTTCTGAACATGCCTCCGGTGGGAGCACTTCTCATGTTAGATGTGGGGCATTCAGGGCCTGCGGAAACTACTCCCATTTGGGGTCAGCAGAGGATGTTTGAGTTTGATGGATTCTTTGATTTTCTGAATATGTGGGGGAGGAACCTTATGCACCCCTTAAAACTATTGTAAACTGTATGCCCGCTGCCGGAGGAACATAAAATTTAGAAGCGGAAACTGTTATCTAATCAACTCCGGTCTATTTATTGTTATCCCCCATGCCTCAAAGCGTGGCAAAAAGGAGAGAACAGAGTCTGCTTTTTCTGCTGATTCCCAGGTTGTTAGGGTGGCTTCTGATTGGTTGTTGTCCTTGGCTGGTTGCAACTCTACAGCAATTAGTTCCGCTGAAGACAGGGAGTTAAGCTCTGGAATTTCTTTTAGGAGCCTCAATATATTCCATATGTTAAGAATGTCATAGTTCCCCTGTGAAGTATAGTGTGGTTGGAAGCACCGTTTAAGATGGAATCCCTCATAACTGAAAGTTGATGACTGCTGCAACATAACTTTTTTAATGTTTTGGGGCTTGAAGAGGGAGTAGAGCAGGGAGCTTCTATAGTTATCCTCCTAGAAGATTTGCCTGAAGCTGGTATTGAGGAGCTTAGATTTGATGGGGCAGAGGAAACTTTGTATGAAATGTTTTGGGGGTTGAAGAGGGAGTAGAGCAGGGAGCTTCTGTAGTTATCCTCCTAGAAGATTTGCCTGAAGCCGGTATTGAGGAGCTTAGATTTGACTGGGCAGAGAAAACTTTGTACGAAATTAAGACTTGTGTTGACGCTGTGGATTACCTTGCCAGAAATGAGCACCCCTGACTTCCTGAGTTTACTAATAGCAGGTTGTTTGAGGAGGGGCCATATTCTTGTTTCTCCATATTAGTTCCTAATGTGCCAACATCCTTGGTTTGGGGCCTTATACCTAGTAGGAGGTCAGGGTTCAGTGGTTTTGTGATGGTGGTTCTTACTTTGACTTGTTGATCGATGGACGCATCCTAAGGGAAGCTCCTAGGTTGTTTGGTTGTGATTACATTTTTTAACTCCGGCCGGGGGACTTGAAAATAGGTCTGAACAATTGACAGATTTTGTTCCTGTTGCTGTCTAGAATTGGACAGGATCTGTGGGTGAGGTGTATACTGGATGGCCTTGTGGGAGAACTGTTGACCTATTTCAGAGGTGACAAGTTGATTTCCAGAATCGTCTTGATCACTAATCCTGTGTTTATTTTTGTTTGTTCCATGTGGTACCGGCCAGGCAGCTCGAGTTTGGGACTGAGCAATTGATAGCTTTTTTATCCTGGTGCAAGTCTATTTCGCCCAGGATCTGTAGATGAGCTGAAATCGACTTGCTCTTATTAGTAGATTGTTTCACTGTGGGGTGAATGATGGCATAAGACATTGAGGCTGACAAAGATGATTCTGACAGACCTGAGGCACTACTACCCTCATATATGCCAACATCTCTTTCAGCATTCTTTTTGTCATGCTTGTCCGACTGTTTGACAACTATAGAATATTTATTTTGTTTGTTCTGTCCTTATGTTCTAATTGTTTCGTCCTCGCTTTTCTTAAGTGTTTGTGTTGCCTCTATATCAATTTTTGAGAAGAAGATGTGTTACTTGTTGGATTTGGGCCTTCCAGTGAGGTCTCCTTAAAACATTGCTGAGTAGCTGGGTTGATCTCAATAGTGGGCGTTTGTGAGTCACAAACCAGCTCGATTTGGGTCAAGTTCCCTTCTGACTTATGGGGAGGATCTACGAGTTGTGGACTAGTGATTGCTTCATGTTTCCTGTCAGGCTGTATAGATTTTAAAATATTTGACAATATATCCGGAATTAGAGATAATTTATCAATAATAGGGCCACAGGAGCATTGCTCTTGAATCAATATGTGTCCAGCTTGGGGTTTCACCATTATTGATGATAAGATCTCCATTTTTTTTATTTATTCCTGCAATGTGCTCTGCCATTAGATTCATGATGTCAATCTGTTTGTCAAGCTTATCTGACTGAAAATTCAAGACTTCTATAGATGATTGTAGGGTTAAAAGTAGGCTAGCTCACCAGTGTGGCATGCTTAGTGTTTGATTGGGTACTTGGTTGAATATTTGATTTGAGTTTTTCAAATTGTTTTTATCATTTTTCCTCAGGGGGAGGAAGTTTGCTGGTGATTTTTTGAGCGCACCACTTCACTGTTCTGCCTTCCTGGTCGCTGCATTATAAGGTATGCGGAAGGGGTTTTGATTGCCAGAGGAGTCTGCGTAGCCCTTGCCGGAAACATAGCCAGCACACAACCCTTTTTCTCATGCTCTGATGGTAAGATCTGCTCCTCGGTCTGACTCACAGTATGATTTTGTACTGCTGATCTCTGGATTGTATTGCCTGATACTAGACTTCCCAATTGGTTAAAAGGTCCCCGATGTGCATAGTGTTGACTTCTAAGGCCTGTATCAGGTAAGCATTATTTGAGAGCTAACAGGACCATGATTCATCAATGCGAGAGCCATACTTAACTGGGGATGCTGGCAAATGACAGGTATTTGTAGGGTCTTGGGCAGTATCATGAGTTAAAGACAAAGTATGGATATCTTTGTTTACAGTTAGAAATGAACTGCAAACTTGCGCTACCGTTTCTAGTGTTTTTGTAAGATCAAAATTCAGACATTGAGTTAAGGAGCTGAGAGTGACATGATGATGTGATGTGGCCTCTAATTTAGGTACTGATGGAGTTTTAGGTTTCAAAGTTGACTGTGGCATTTGATATGTACCACTAGCTTCCACTATGGTGTTCGTCTTGAGTGGAATAATAGGATTGGGGAGGGCTGAAGCATTGTCTGGAATTGCATATATTACAGCCATTGGAGATTTCAAAAGTCCGCAGGTACTTGATTGACCACCTCTTCTGAGTTCCTTCTGCGCCGCCTCTCCACCCTGGTTGACCCTCCTTCCAACAGGTGATGGGGGGGCGTCAACATGCAAATTATGATAGAAATTATAATTATAAATAAATATCTTGGAGGATGCTTTCGTGAGTGCTGAATAGATTGCTGGATGGTACCAACCCCTGCAAACTCCTACTGAGTTAGATGAGGCTGATTAAGCCTCTATGCACCTCCTACGCCCGTGTGCATGCACCCACCGCCTTGCTGTGAATTCCACGTTTTCCCCCAGATTTAAGCCACTCTTCACTCAAAGCTTAAACAAGCCACGACAGCCAGATACCAGATAGGAAGGTGAGGTGGGGATGAGGATGATGAAGGGAGGATTGTTGAGGCTGCAGCGGTAGGTGGCGGGGCACAGGCCCCTAAGCCCAGACTTCCAACCTCGACCCCCAGATGGAGCAGTCAGGGCAGCGTTGTTCAACATTTTTCAGAGCTGCAGCAAGCCGTAAACAGGTGAGTTGCGAGCAGTGATGGCAGGCTCCTCCTCCTCTACGTCTCCTCTACCCAACCTGAGAGCCTTTCCGATTTGAATTAAAAACTGGTTAGGTTATTGTGTCAAGAAACCAAGCAATATTGGTAGACTTAGTTAATAAAGCAGCCTGTGACCTTGCCTGACCTCACCAATTCTTACCAATATGCCTACATGTCATTACTATCCAAAGCTTGGACATTAGTCAGGTTAAAAAATATCAGGGATCAAAATATACAAAGTGTCCTGTGGGCACCATGGGTCCCTTGTGGCCACTTTTTGCACCACTCAGGCACTTTATTATAGAAGAGCAGGCAATTTCTTGCATATTCTCTCCTGTAAGATAGATCACCCTGAAACTAAATGTGTTCTAGGGTGATCCCATGGGAGCACTCCCCTGGTTAAGTAGGGGCATGGTTCCATGGAAATGAATACATTTATTTGTGCCTGAAACACAGGCAAAGAGGCAGACAGAAGTACTGACTTTGCACCACATAGTGTGGCCCAGAGTGCTCACCTGAGGGACTCCTTCGATAGGAAGTAACAGACCCATGGATTTCCAGGACTCACTGTATGTGAATGCAGCCACTCACTGCATCCACTTGCTGGAGGATCACAGACTTTCTTCAAAATGGAGCCTGAGTTGCTGCCTCTAGTGAAAGGTGGACTAGCGCTTCAAAGAGTTCCAAAGGCACTGGAACTAGGGCAAATGTAGTAATAGGAAGCACTGTTCTAGTCTACAACCTATGCACCCAGTAAAGATATGCTGCAGTGCAGACATTAGCAGTTTCCAAATGTAAGGAATATCACATATCCAGTTCACTACAGGGACGATCTCCACTCCTGGACTTTTGTGTGATAGCTTAAAGCTTTGCTTTGCGATCAGCTCATTTACTTTCATTTCCATCTGTACTAAGGGGCACCGAGCACCGATTTGAACAGGAGAGGAACGGCTAGAAAGGGCAGAATCTCCCCTTTTCAATGGTATCATTCACTAATGGATCGCTGCTTGGGAATCGCCACAGGGATCCACCACTAGACACCAGGGAGGGGTGAGCAGCCCTTTGGGCAAAGGCTTTTGCTTTCCCCTGAAAATGTTTTTCATTAATTCAGTCTCCCCTAGTCTCCCCCCCCCCCCCCACCAAATGGGAGGGGCAGAAAGCCCACAAGGCACCAGGGACCATTTTTCTTTGTGAGGAAAGGGTGGAGGCTGCTCAAAATGGGTACAGCAATGCCCCCAATAATGGGCACAGTCTTTGTGCCCCCTGGGTGACTTGTGGGGTAATTACCCCTGATCTGCCCCCAGGGGCAGAAATCCCATTAGACACCAGGGATTTTTTTTATGAAAGAGGAGTGGAGGCTGGTTTTAATGGTTTCAATATGGCCTGTTCTCTTATTTTAGGTTTTCTATGCGTAGTGTATTGGCCTATGGAGCATATAATGCTCCTATCATCCCTCATCGGCACCCTGCATTGTCACTCTTTAAAACGTTTCAGGAAACTTCAATGATTAATACCAAACACAGATGGGTATATATTGTTTTATCCACTTTTCAATGATAGAAGGCAATCTTGTCCCCACAGATATGCAGATCTGGGGCCTGCAGTTTTCAATCAGAGCTGTCAAGTTGGGCCATAAATCTATCTTAAATGCTAAATGTGCTGCCTATTAGTGCTTTTTTTGAAGAGCAATAGCAATAAGGGAAATTTGATCTGTAAGTTGAGCTACCCCTGCAGAGAGGTTTTTGCACAGTACACATTATGAACTTACATAATTTAAGGAACTTTGTATGTGATAATGAAGAAAAACCAGAGTTGGTGAAATAAAATATTTGCCTAGGTTCACACAATTTTGGTCACACACATATTCCAGGATTAACTCAGGGGTTTCTGGTTCGCATTGTGCACAGCAGTCACTAGATGGGTATCTCTTTCTCCCATTTTACATCAAAGAGTAATGCTCTTTCTTTACTTCTTGACCCATGAGGTTAGACTCTGGGAACAAGTGGATGTCACATGTCAGTCAGGACAAGACAAGGATAGGGAGAGAGAAAACAGCGTGATCCAGTAGGTGTGAAATTAAGGGAGAGGCAGACAACATTAGGGAAAGGCACAGGGAAATAGAAACATGGAGAGCTTGTGAGAACATAACTTGCATTTACATTTTAATTTTGCAATGACCATGCTTATTATGAGATCATCAATTAATGTGGCATGAAGATGTTTCAGTTTTACCAACCAGTTGCAGTGCAGAGGCAACTGTGCGTGCAGGTAAGATAATTAAAAGCCTTACTTGGCTCAATGTACAATTTACACATTACAGTAGCACGTTGAACATATATAATGCAGTAAGATATGGCACAGTTTTTCATGTTTTCACATATTTCAAGCCCCATATAAAAAATTGCTTCACAAACCTTCTTGCTTTCTCACTGAACTCTTTATTAAAATTTGCTGTATAGTGAACCATTTTCCACTCTTTTTTTCAGAATGTTCTCAGGGAAGAACCCCTTCAACCATTCCTTAAGTCCGTAGACTTACTCGCATGCTACTTAAAACTCAGCCCTACCTTTCACGCCCCTCAACTTTGAAATACCACCAGACTTCACTGCTTAGCGCTACAGCCAACTTGGTGTAATACTGTTAACATTAAAGCACTGCAGGGAGCTAAGTATTTCTTCCCTACATCAATATATATATATATTTTTTTTTTATATGGAACCAACATCAGTTGAGGGTGTAGTCAAGGTCAAAACATTCCCATTGCAGCTTGTGTGCTGTGTCACATTTCACTGTTAACAGAGTGAGAGACTAACATTTTCTGTGATATTCACAATTCTCAGTCAAGGAAATGGCGTCAATAAATAGTAGTGGACAGTAAAATAATTATTACAACAGATAAAGTCATGGTGAAAACTTTATGTGGATTTCCCTAAGACTGTGGGGCTAATAATGAGTTCAGCAGACAGTTTACACCGTCTGCTGAACTTCCGATTGGGAGGTTGACTCCATACTGTTCTACCTCCCTGCCGGCCCCATTAAGAGTTTCCTGCTAGGTCAGTGGGCCGAAACCTGATTTTCTGTCCTATGGCCTAGCGGGAAACAGCCTAAAGCATTGCATGGTGCACCAGGAGCAGCCTTGTAATGTTCACTGTCTGAAAAGCAGACAGTGAACAGTGAGATGGTGCTGGCCAGGGGGGAAACTGCACTGGCCATGTCAAGTGCCCCCTGTTCTCCAACAGCATGTCATGACAGTGGTACCGCCATGAAACCGCTGGTAGAGAAGCAGCGATGCCCTGGCGGATTAGGACCACCGCCACCTCCAGACCACTGGGATCTCCGATCCTGGTGGAGCTGGCGGGTTGTAATGTGAAGGTCAGACCACCACATTGGTGGTGGTCCAACCAACATTTGCGAGTCTGTCGGTCTACTGACCGCCAGACTTGTAATGAGGTCCTTTGCCTAGAAAGTACCATTCATTAGCCAACTACTCAAAGTGCAAAAATGAAGGACAAGCTGCACACTTCAGGTGAATGAAAGGGCACAAGGAAAATTATCAGAGACTACTACCTGTAACGTTACATGAAAGGTAGTCCCATTTAGTAGCAAAACAATTGCTTTTGTAGAATAAATATTGTCCCTCATGTCACAGTGATCAACTATATGTGACATTTTATGCATTATGTAAATCAAAGTACTAACAGGATGATTGTAAAATGATCCACTGAGAAGTCATATTAGAGTGCATTCACTTTAAACTAATTGATGAAACCCATGTGCTATAGAGATTAAATTACATGTTTAAAGATTAAGGCCCTCATTATGACATTGGCAGAAAATCCCACTTACCGCCACGCTGACTGCTGCCAACCTACCATCGCGGACATCCGCTCACCATATTATGACACACATACACCAATCCGTCACTATTCAGCCACAGACACAAGTCCGCCACACCAAAGGTCAGTGATAAACTGGACTCTGGTAAGTCAACTCTATACTACTATCATCACCCCTACCAACATGCTATCATCTACCCTCACCCTCACTCCCATCACTCCACCACTTCCCACACACCCAACCATCACATCTCACTCATCCCAATGCCAAGCCCTGCATGCCATAACATGCCACTCACAGATCTGCATGGACACTATCACTAAAGCATGCACACTAGAGAGAACTAGTCATCCTTCCATACACCAGCCTACACAAGTGAAAGCTTACAGGGTGAATACAACCCACTGATACACAATATGTCACACACAGAAACAATAACACTACATTCACATCCCCACAGGTACCCCAGCCAATGTCACCGGAGAAGAGGTGCCAGCAAAATCCAGTCCTCCCACAGAAGAGGCCCACAGTGATGACAGCGACACTGGACGCCTGGATCAGGATGACCAATCTGGCCCATCAGGGACCTCTGAACAGTCGGTAACCCAGCCACAGTCACACACCACCATAGAGACTCCCCCTCAGCAAACACCACCACAGCACTCACCCAGTGTACCCATACCTCTGTCCCCAGGACACGTCAATCAGCAGTGTGTCCACCACTACAGGGACCCAACGGCACACCTCTCCCACAAGACAATTAGGGACCTGGGGTCAGTGGAAGTGGGCACACGGTTCAGGGGACAGAGGCACAGGACAACAGGGAAACTGGGAGGAGTTTTGTGTGCCGGGGGGAGGGCAGGCCCACCCACCGAGATCCTGGGAGCATACCAACATTTCCAGGATACGCTGGGCCAGATCCTGGCCAGTATGCAGGAGAACAGGTGGCTGCAGGAGGGTCAGTATCAGGGGATCTGGGCAGACTTGCAGACCCTTAACACCACCCTGGTCTCCATTGCAGAGGTGCTGGCAGACATGGCCAACATTATGAGAGAGGCAGCCTCACAACAGCGGGCCCCTGCCACTAGCCATACTTCTGAACTGCCTTCCACCTCTGCTGCCGCTAGTGGACAGGAGGCCCCGCCACAGGACCAACAGGCCACCAGCACCCCTCCCCATGTAGAGGGAGAACCACCTGCAAACTTTCCCTGTGATCCTGGCACAAGCCAGAGACTATTGCCAAGACCCCGCCAGGAAATGAGACTCTCCTGATTGTCACCCTTGTGTCCCACTCTGTCACCCTGCCCAACTTGAACTGCCATTGCTCCCCTTCCTATGTCCCCTTGGACAATGCACCTGTGCTGCAAATAGACTGGAACTATACCCTGGACTTCCCTCGATCATCACCCCAGCTGAATGCACTTGCCCCTCTTCTCCTTAGCACTTAAATAAACACCCTTTGAAAAAATACAAGTATGGAGTGTGTCAAATTATCTAAGTATGTATTTGTTTAACCAGGTTCAAGCATTGCATTTCAAATGTACAGTAATGTTCACATTGGAAAGACCTGTAGTTGGCTGCAGTGATCACACCAGGAGCGATAGTGGGGCACCAACATCTGCAAAATGAGTTACCAAAGGGTACAGTGAGTGGGCATAGAAGTGGGAAAAACAGCATGCGAGTGACAAAGATAAACAAGAAAATCTCAGTGAAATATGAAGTAACACTGTCCTACATGTGTCATTGGAAGTATTGTCTGATCACTGCAGTTCTGTCGTCCTCATCTTCATCCTCTGCTGCCTCATCCTCACTGTCCACAGGGTCCACTGCTGCCACACGGCCATCTCTAGCCTCCTCCTCCGACAGAAAAGGCACATGGCGTCTCAAGGCAAGGTTGTGCAACATACATCATGCCACAATGATATGGCAGACTTTCTTGGGTGAGTAGCACAGGGATCCACCTGTTAGATGGAGGCACCAAAACCTGGCCTTCAGGAGGCCAAAGGTACGTTCTATTATCCTTCTTGTACTCCCATGTGCCTCATTGTAACATTCTTCTGCCCTTGTCCTGGCATTCCTCACAGGGGTCAGTAGCCATGATAGGTTGGGGTAACCTGAGTCACCTGCAAATATGGAGGGACAACATTTAGCCACACACCATCCCATATGGCCTACACCATACACCAACATCCACTGAGTTGGAACAGGGTTCACCTATTAGCCACACCCTGTGCCTCTGTAGTTGGGCCATCACATTTGGGATGCTGCTATTCCTCAGGATAAAGGCATCATGCACAGACCCAGGATACTTAGCATTGACATGGGATATGTACCACCAGGCACACCATCTGGACATTCATGGAATGATAATTCTTTCGATTTCGGAATACCTGTTCATTTTGCCGGGGTGGGTACAAATGCAATATGTGTTCCATCAATTGCCCCAATTATGTTGGGGATATGTCCCATTACATAGAAGTCAGCCATTGTTGCCAAATCCACGGGGGTCTGTACACAGGGGTATGTCTCCACCTCCTATTCATCCGGAGTGGTTGCAGTCTAAGGGACAAAATGTGAGGAGCTGGTCACAAACTGAACATTGTAGCCACAACAGCACAATGCATGATGTTAATTTGAAATGTATAAGTGGCATTTCTCCTGTATGTCCAATTGTGAACTGTGACACAGTTATAATCCAGGGCATGCCCCCCAGCCTGAAATGGCGTCCGTCTGTCCTGTGTGGAGGGACAGGTGGAGGTGAGGTAATTCCACTGACGTGTGCCGCTGCGGGAGGCGGTTGGGAACCGCCATGAAACTCCGGATTGGATAATATTGGCCCCTATGGGGTACAGTGGCCAGTGGTGATGTACGCCGGCGGTGACGGTGGTAACGCGTCCAGCCCTTATAAATTACCTGTACCTGGACACGCTGGAGGTCGGTGAACCTTTTAGCCGAGTTGGGCTCTCCTCATCCTCGAATAGTCGGGTCACTTAAATCAATACTGAATAACTATTGTATCCGATAACCAACAGTCAATTAATAGGTCGGAATAACACATTAGGAATCAATAACAGTTGGTATTTCGACACACCATGACCTTTCAGTCATGAATAACCACACCGGTTTATTAAAAGTTAATGAGTTTATTTCCCTATATTAACAAAGTTAGCACAATGTATATGAGTCTCAAGACCAAATGATAAATGTATACGAACATTACTAGCTGTCCATAACGGCGGAAGAAACGCAATCTACGCAAAATCTGTATTATAATGCAATCAGTTATAGCAATGCAAATCACTAATATAAGTAACTGAATTTGACTAATTTCATACAACGGTCAGCATAACAAGATTTCAATTTAGCATGGTGCATCAGATGAAAAACCTTCGACTAACCTCTAATTAGCATTGGCATGTGGGGTTTCATGCAAAACAAATTTAGTCAACACAAATCTATAAAATAGCAGTTGGTACCTAAAAGGAAAAATACCATGCCTAATACAATTATCCTTTCATAATTACCAATTACAATCAGCATTCAAGAAAGTCTTCGTCCTTCAGGTACCGGTTCGATCAGCATGGGGCAGATTTCAAAGGGGGCAAAGTTAAGGGTAAGTTTCCTTGCAGCAGCAAGGAGAATGGGGCAAGGTTACTGCATGGGCAAGACGGGGCAATTTAAAGTTAAATTCTCTAGGGTGAGAATTCTCAAAGTCTCCTTCTCTGTGATAGAGAAAAGGGCATCAAGATGTCGTCTAAGATGGCATCTGGCATTTGGCTTCAAAGATGTCATCAAGGAAAAATGGCTGACTTCTCTTTGTCCAGTGGGTTTAAGTAAGAAACATTCCAAATTCTGCAGGGTCTTCCATTGGAGGGTTCATAGGGTGGCTTCAATTTGACCAATGGAAAATGTCTTTCTCCTAGTACTCATTTATGCATACATTGTCCTTGGAGCCTTGGAACACAAGTTGCAACACAGTTTGTCAATTATTTCGATATCAGTACTCTTATTGTCCGCACCTGCAGGTACTGACTTTGCTTCAAAGGGGATGAAACTTGCCTAGCACGAGTCCTTGGAGATAAGTATGTTAGTTATCCCTACTGGAAAAATACAACCTTAAAGTAAAATATTCATTTTATTAGTTCAAGGAAAAGCCACGCAGTTAGAATTTGAGACCAGGCAACTAGGCCAAAGCCTCTACTAAATTTAAGCTAAGCTCACACAGTTTCAATAAGAAATCATGGCACACATCTGCAATTATGACGGATAACTACAAATTTCAATTCTTCATGATTAATAAAGCTTGTTTATAATATTGGCGAACTACTCTGAGGGCACAATTTCCCACGTACATTATTTTCTTTACTAAAATCACAGTACATTATACAATTTTGGTTACATGATATATGAATATATGTTGGTCCTTCTTTTTCTGCGTCATCAACGGTATGCACCGCCACGGACATCACAACCATTTTCTATCTGTTCTCTCACTTGCTACCTGACCTTCAACAGGAGAAGACCTTCACTGTATGTGCTGCTGTGACCTGTGTCTGGGACCTACCATATCGCATGTGACTGGGGAAAGAGCCCCTGTCTTCACCTCGGAGTAGTTGGAGAGACTGGTGGATGGGGTCCTACCCCAGTACAGACTGCTGTATAGGCCTCCAGACCAACAGGTGAGTACACTTTGAGCACGATACATGTGGCATGAATGCACTGGAGTGGTGTGTGTGAAGGCCTCGTTTGGGGGGGTTGGTGGATGTCCCCTTGGGTGGTGTACAGCTTGTGTGCTGGGCCCTGTGTGTGCAAATGGTGATGTGAAGGGGTATGGGGGGCCATAAGTGTAACAGGCAGGATAGCCTTACTAATAGATTTGCCTGAGTGTATTTCTCTGCAGCTCAACGCCCATCAAAAGAAGGGTATATATTGTGCCATCACCAAAGACGTGCGGACCCTGGGGGTCTACGGCAGGAGGAGCAACCACTGTCAGAAACAGTGGGAGGACCTGAGACGCTGGGCATGGATGATGGTGGAGGCCCAGCTGGGGATGACCTCCCAACAAGGAAGGGGTGCCCGTCGAACCCTGACCCCCCTGATGGCCTGCATACTGGTGGTGGCCTATCCTGAGCTGGATGGGCGCTTGAGGGCATCACAGCAGCAACAAGGGGGTGAGTACAGTACCCATCATTCCAAATTACGCATGGTAGGGTGGTATTCAGGTGGTGGATGCATGTCTGTGGGTGCCCCTAGGCCAGGCCTGACACTACAGAGTAGGTCACATGTTGGGCAGGGTTCTGATGTGATATTCCTCCTACCTAGCTTGTAGGCATCCTCTACTGGTAAGGGCTGTGTGGGTTCCAGGTATGCTGCAATTGGCGGTATCTGTCCCTCCCCATGCCCTGGTGGCTAGCATTGGTACTGGTAGTGCACTGCATAGTGTGTAGGCCTGTTCCCTGTGTGTGAGGGTGGTATGTACACCAACAGTGGTGTTGGTGCAGCAATTGACTAGGTGTATCCTTTGTCTCTCTCTCCCCTTTCGGTTTTGTCATCCTGTCCTTATGTGCATTAGCATCATCTGGTGGAGGAGCAGAGGCACCGGTGAAGGAGGGAGCTGCATCCCACAGGACCCAGGAGGCAGAGTCCACCGATGCTGAGGGCACCAGTGGGACAGAGTACGAGGGGAGCACCACGGTGGAGACAGGAGGGGACAGTTTCGACACAGATGCCTCCTCCGATGGAAGCTCCCTGGTCATGGCGGACACTTCTGTGACCACCCCAGCTACAGGTACATATGCCACCCCCGTACCAACACCGCCCTCCCAGCAGCCCCTCATTGAGTTGCCCATGCCGCTCACCAAGGAGTGTGGGCATCTCCTTCACCCCAGGCACCTCTGACCCTGCATCAGTGAGCCCTGCTGCTCTGAGAGAGGAGGCTATTGACCTCCTGAGATCCATCTCTGTTGGGCAGTCAACCATTGTGAATGCCTTCCAGGTGCTGGTAGCCCAAATGCAACAGACTAATGCATTTCTGGAGGGCATTCACACTTGCTTGGCAGCCCAACAAAGATCAATCCAGGCTCTGGCCTCCTCTCTGATGGCAGCCATTGTCCCTGTTTCCACCCACCCCCCTCCAACTTCCTCTTCCCAATCCCATTCCCCTCAACCCCAACCTATCCCAGGCACACAGGCAGACAGGCATGCACAAAGGACAACACACAAGAGTGGCACTGGCAAACACAGGCACCACACATCATCCCACAGGCACGCACACAAACCCCATCCAGATGCAGACATACCAACATCCACTGCCTCCACTGTGTCCCCCTACTCCTCCTCTTCCACCTCTCTTCCAGTTAGGTCTACACTCACACCTGCATGCACTACATCCTCATACACTACCAGCATCACCACCACACCTAGCAGAACACACACTTCACTGGCAGACACCTCCACAACAGCCATGCACACGTCCCCTGTGTCCTCTCCCACTGTGTCTGTAACCCCCTCCCAAGGTACACAAACGCAAGCACACAGACAGCCATCCACCTCAAAACAGCATCCAGCCCATACACCTGCACCCAAACACAGCAGACAGACATCTCCTACAACCACGCCCTCTTCCTCCACTCCCAAACCTCCTCCTTCTTCCCACCCCAGTATCCCTAAGAAGCTTTTCCTCTCCACCATTGACCTCTTCCTTGCCCCTCCCCCCATCCCTCACGTCTGGCCAGGGTGGCAAAAACCCAGGCAAGCACCTCAGACACCCAGTCTATGGGCACAGTAGTGTCCATAGCCACTCGTAGTTGTAAAGGACCCAGGGCACCAGGCAGCTTCAAGGAAGGGGTGCCATCTCCAAGTGCTGCAAAGAAGGGCAAGGTGCCATCCCCAGCTGCTGCCAGGAAGGACAAGGAGCCTGTCCCAAGTTCTGCAAAGAAGAGCAAGGTGCCATCTCCAGCAGCTGCCAGGAAGTGCAAGGAGCCTGCCCCAAGTGTTGCAAAGAAGAGCAAGGAGCAATCCCCAGCTGCTGCCAGGAAGGACAACGGGCCTGGTGCTGGGACTCAGTCGGAGCCCCCACCACCAACCATGGTTGTGCAGCCGTCCGAGCCTGCAGTGGATGGGCAGGAGCTTCCCCCCCCACAACTGCCAGCAGCACCACCACCACCAGCAGTGGGCAGCCGTCTGAGGCTGCAGGGTATGGGCAGGAGCTTCCCTCCACAATCGCCACCAGCAGCAGCAGCACCACTACCAGAAGTGGGCAACTGTCCGAGGCTGCAGGGAATGGGCAAGAGCTTCCACCTACAACTGCCACCAGCAGCAGCACCACTACCCCCACTGAGCAGCCGTCACCGCCGGCAGATGGTTTGTAGACCTGCCTCCATGGGCTATTGTGCGGCCTGCCCCTGCAAATCCTTTGGGTATGACACCCAGCTGAGAGACTGTGACCCTGCACTCCCCAGGATCAGATGCACAGGGCATGTTGCCCCCTCCAGAACCAGTGGGTATGATGCAACCAACATACTGGTTATTAGCGCCTTATGAACATTTATTGTTATTTTACAAAGAGAAGACATACTCCCACATTACATTTCTTTTTAAAAAATGATGCTAAAATCATTGTTTTAGGCTCATGATAATCTGTTTTTGTCACTTTGTTATTCTACAACCTGTATTATACTCCTTCTAACAAGAACTTCTAAATACTAATTTCTAACAAACATCCTACTCTAAACAATTTGATATGCTGACAAAACACTGTGCACTTTCCACTAAAACAAGCATTTATTTAAACTTAATAAGTAACTTCATTTTTTGCACTAACAATGTCCTAACAGGGTATTGCCGAGTGAAAGACATTCACTCCATCCTCTCCAGGATCTGAAGCACAGGGCATAATGCCCCCTACAGAACCAGTGGGTATGACACCCACATGAGAGACTGTGGCCTTTCCCTCCCCAAGACCAAGCACAGGGCAAATCATCCCACTTGACAGACTGTGTCCTTGCACTCCCCAGGACCAAGCACAGGGCATGTTGTCCCCTCCAGAACCAGTGGATTTGCTCCATCTGCCGGCTGAGGTGCCCCCCCGTTCCCCGTCCCCCTGAGGTGCCTGCTTATTGTCCAACTGATGCCCCTGCAGTGTTCTCTCCATGTTGGTGCAGGAGACAGGTGGGGCCTTGGACTTTGTCATGTGGCCCTGTGGCCCAAGTACATTGAGGACTGGGCAGTGTCCCTTGAACTGTACATATGTATATACTTTCGGATTGAATGTTCGTATTTTTACTATATTTATATTATTACACTCACTTTCATCTATTCGTGTTGTCCTTGCATTATTCCTGAGGGGTACGGGGTAAATATGTTTTCTTACTGCATCTGATTATGTGGATGGTGTTGGGGTTAAGGGGGCGTGTTGTGCATGTGTGTGTGTCACTCTCTTTTTCCTCCCCCTCCCCTGTGTGCTAGGTGGCTGTACTCACTATGGTCGTCTTCACCATTGTTGGTGTTCATGGTGGAGCAGGATGTAAAATATCATGGGAAAGAGTTTCAGCTTGGGCTCCATGGCATTGTGGTTGTTCCCTGTGTCTCCAAAGGTGAGTCCTTTCCCTTCTGTACAGTGTTTCCACCAGGCTTTTGCTGTCTTTGGTACCGCCCCAGAAAAGGTGGCGGTTTCAGGGGCCATATTATGGTGGGGAGAACATTGACTTCCGCCTGGCTGTAGGCGGCTACTGCTGTGGTGCCTGCTGTTTCCGCCCGGGTGGTCGGTGTGGTAAAGTGGCTGTCTATCTGAGATCTTTCCGTCATGGTCATAATTTGGCGGTAGTTACCGCCAGTCTGTTAGTGGTATTACCGCCACCTTTATCACCGACCAACTGGGTTGTAATGAGGGCCTTAATTTTTCATCATGTTATACTATAGAGTGTAATTATAAGTCTCCATTAAAACGATATTAGATTTCTGATGAGAAAGTTTTCAATTCACATGAAAAAGTTGTGAAATTTAGTTCTACGCCACATTAACAGAAATCTATTAACAGTTATTTTCACGTAAAGTTACTGTAACATGAATGCTAAAGGAGATTTAAGTTGCATTTATAATTTGTGTAATATATATGTTTTATTTGTATAATTTAAGGTACTGTTTTAATTCAGTTGCATGAGCCTAAGTGAGGCCTGTTAGGTCCAGTATTCAGAACTGTGCAGAAAATGTCTAGTCATCTTGCTAACATGAACCTTGAATCCAGATTTCATTCTCATGAGCATAGTAGCTTGGTAATAGATGTCTATTTTTCTACGCATAGTGAGCTTGAGAATTTGCCCTTGAGAATGGAACATTTAGGACTGTGGACTGACAATATATACAATTACTGAAATCCTGGATGGAAGAGTACGGATGGACACCATTCTCATGACAAACCTGCTAATCTGTACCTAAGTTTCAGTTTGAGTAACATGATTTAATTTTTATGGGTATTACACTTCCAACGTTATGTGGAACCATCGACTGACAAATTATCTTGAAATAAGACCCCTTACCTTCATTCCTGACTGACGTTTTCCTTGTGTGCCCACATTGATCATACTGAGTAACTGTACAGGCTGGTTTTTAAATTTGATGACTTCTTTTCCACACCCTTATACTGGGTCCAAAGATTCATTGACCTCGTCAGGCACAAATTTCCAGCAAAGGAAGAAATGTGCCAGCACCACTAAATGCAGCAGCTTGTAAATAACTATTTGGTAATTCTGAATTAATCTATTACACACTATGAGAATGAAGATAAAGTAGTGTGTTTGTTAGCACCAGTTTGAAAGTATTTCTTGTCTTTCTCTTTCCCTATATCTTTTAGTGCTTTCCCTGGAATTGCCTAATAGTTTCCCTTGAAATAAAATCTTGTGGCAACAGAAAAGTCCGATTTTTTATAAATAGGCTAATACTAAATTCATAAACTGGATTATCAGGGAGAATTGGCTCCACTCTAACAGAAAGAGCTTTCTATAATCCTTCTTTTAAAAGGATTCAATGATAAGACAAGATCAACTTCAAAATAAAGACCTGTGTCAAATTAGTGTGTTGATTTGATCTTCCCTAAAGAAGAAGTGAGTGGCATTGTAGCAATCCCAGCAGCTCTAAGTCATAATAGTCATGGTTCTTCTGTTGGGAAATGTATGTAACATCTTTAAACAATACACAGGCACTGTTGCAGAGAAGAGTTGCTACTTATGTGTACACCGTGTTTTAATACACTTACAGTATGTGGTAGCCAATTCCACTTTCAGATGGTGAGTTGAACCCTGGTCCTACATGAATCATTAGGCTCCTAAGGTTTGTAGAGGAAATGGGTCTTGCCCCAGTGCTATGCAGAGGTTGTGGCACAAAATATAGAAAATAGCATTGGTAAAGTCAATAGGCCTAATTTTTGTTAGGGGAAGTGTTTTTTAATGGTAGATCTACTCTGTTTATTTTATGTGCTGGTGTGTAGTGCCACAACTGTCCTAGAAAGGAAATCCTATAAAGAAGCAACATCTAAGTCTACAAATAATAGGGAAATTGGAAGTCGGATCATTCATTTAGACTGTGTTAGCAGTGCTATGAAAAGGAGTCAGAAGAAGATCTTGGGATTGTAAGGAACTTATTACAAGTTCCCAGGTAGGTTTTTTCCCCAATAACTCCATCCGATGGAGTTACTAATACTACTGAAGGTCCAATGGGAACTGAGGAACTACCAAGGTAATCATAATGTCGGAGTGGAGAACCCCAGTTTTTTCTCCTCCTCCTTCAGCGTTTCACAAATAGGTCTCAGCAGCTTTCAGCAACCAAAGCCCTCATCATTAATGCAGATGTTATAATTTAAATGGGGGCAGCAAGGTCAGTTAATGGCCGTGTGGAATTAAAAGGGAGCTCATAATTGAGAGCTAATCATTGAACCTAAATTAGAACGGTGTCTATCATTCTTCAACCTATGCAACCGCCACCTGAGATGTACACCAGCAATGGATGAGTTTCTGTATTGTTGATTAAGGTCTGCAAGGTGAAAATTGGAACTGACAAACAGTTCATAAATTATCAAGGGAGTTAAATGCTCTGAGCAGAATTGTTGAAGATTAGAGCATGGCATGGTCCTACTGTATCTTTACACCTTCTATTAAGATTAGTACAGGCATATTGACCTTTCGTGAAAGGCTGTGTGTAACAAGTGTCCTTCGCATGTTAAGAAATTTCAATAGAAAGTGAAACTTGCAGGACACAGTGTGGCACATAATTGGTAAATGGACCTAGTGAGTGTGAAAGACAAGCATTGGCGAAGGCTTCACCTATGTGAAATCTATTGGGTTTTCCAATGTTTTTTAGATGGTGCAAGACAGTTGATCTGCTGTGCAACATGGCTGAAATAAAAAACAAAAAGTGGATGTGACACGGTTAATGCTGACCACGACATATTGCTTCTTTTTAATTCACCATAGTGCTTCTTTTTTTAACTTTAAGCCCTGTGGGGAAAACAGGCAGGAGTTCACTTCACTGTGGCCTTTTACTGTAACTGTAAACAGTTTGATATGGATCTACAATTCATGCAGCTGTAAGTTATGCATAATAAGATTTTTTTTAAAGAAGTTATTATCCTACTATAAATTGCTTGTGTTAAAAAAAACTTGCTGCAAAAATTTTGCAATTCAAATATTTAAAGTGGCACCAAACATTTATGTTTTTGAAAAAATACCTAACAAATGCTTTTTGATCAGTTCCTCTAACAACCCACCATTGCTGTAGGTTACAATGCAGGAGGGCAATATGTTAATGCAGCAGTTGCCCTAGGTCTGAGACTGGGGATCCACTCCTAGATTTTAAATTCAGTATTGCAAAAACACTAGAAAGTCATTCCAGAGACAGTACTTGTTTTCCTAAAGCAGATTTCACAGATAACCTTTGTGTGCCATCTTAATCACATATATGTTAACTTTGAGCATGTAGCTTTAAGGCTGACCTGCTTAGTTTGGAACTGTAAAGAATCAGGTTCCACTCCAGATGTCAGCTCAACATCCTGTGATTCTGGGCAAATCAATTTATCTCCCTATGTCCAAAAGAAAATAAATCGGGCCTTATGTAATATATCCGGTGCGCATGTAAAGCGCTCCAATGCCCCTAGCCGAGTGTGCGCTATATAAAACTGTCATAAAAAATGTAGTTGTTTATTATTATCAAGATCTGTGTGTGTGTGGCAGAGTAGAGCAGTAACTCAGGAGGCAGATGTTGTACTACCTGTTAATTTCTATACTTATCATTGCTGTGAGGGTAACCAGAGCACTCGCTAAGTCTATGACAAACGTTAAATGTAGTAGTGGATGCTTGGAAGATGCTGCGAGCACTCGTATGCACTGCCACTTGATACACACTCCTGTATCTGCACCTGAAATGGCTGATCAAAATAACTGACTGAGGTAACACTTTTATTTTTCATAGTGGCGAATCCGTTCCTGGGACCAGGTGCTAATGCGAGTGCTGGTGTGAACCGTTGATTTCGCATTGCCCTAACCAAATGTGTGTGCCAATTATTGATTAAATGCACATGTTTTTAAAATAAGAGTTATAGTCAATATCACTATTGTTTTTTTGTTTGTATTTTTACACATAATGCTTAATTCTAGGGCAATCTAGTTCTTAGCCCGGCCAATAGAAGTATTGAGGCATATGGAA
This sequence comes from Pleurodeles waltl, assembly GCF_031143425.1. NCBI lineage: Eukaryota > Metazoa > Chordata > Amphibia > Caudata > Salamandridae > Pleurodeles > Pleurodeles waltl. The sequence continues at coordinate 528,112,693 of NC_090442.1, forward strand.
AATAAGTAATTTGTCCAGGCTCACACGTTATGTGCAGCAGAGATACCAGGATTTTTTTCTGATGGGAGCCCACCACATCTCCACTTGCTTACTAATTGTTCACACGCTCTCACCACTCAGCACCACACTCTGATTGCAGACTGTAAGGTGCTTTGTGGCTGTCTCAGTATCAGCTGACGGCATCACCAGTTCAACTGTCCGAGTGTCTCCAGAATATTTACTCTGGCACTAGTAAAAGTGCAGTACCTATGGTGAGGAAAACAATATGGCTTTCAATAAAAAAGTGAGCTCAACACCTAACTTTTCACGCAGGAATTCGGACTGTGACTTGATAGCTCTGCCACCTGTTCCCTGCCCACTGATGCCAGAATCTGCGGCTCTCTGCCCACCTAGCCAGCAAGGTGGGGCAGAGGACTGGTGGCTATGGATGATCAAAGCTATCAGTGTTATCAAACTGAGAGGAGAGAAGACAGCCTATAGATGCACTTGCATGGAGTGATCGATTGAAAATGCAAAACAAAAAAAAAAAAACTGCCTTCATAGTGGGTACCAGTGGAAGGATACTGGCCACTAGCTCCTGGCCAGTGACTCAAAGTTGTACTTGGCCAATCTCCACACCATTGCATGGATACTCAAAGCAGAGCAGGAAGCCTGGGAAGTGAATGTGGTGATGTGCTCATCAACAAATGGTAAGTGAAGGTACGTATTTACAAGACATTTTGCAAGCACAGTGCAAGCGATGTCAGGCGAAACCTAAAATACCAGTAAACCATCAGGTGCATGTGTGGGTAAGCAAACTAGTGGTAGATGCAGTGCAAAATCACCCACTTTTAATGGTTCATTTTGAAAACAGCATACCTTTCTTCCACTATTGGTGCTGATGAGTGCATCAGAAACTAATTTGTTAGGTATTTTTGCCATAATATATAAATGCACTGAGAGACTGTGAATTACATGCAGATGAGAACTGCTGTGCCAGTAGCGCAGACAGCAAAGTGGTAAATGGTGCATCACAAATAATTTGAATTGAAACGATAAAACAACGAAAAAACTAATGGGTTTGGCTAGTAATATAGTTTGTTTTTAACAACTGCTAACATGCAGTTGATTGTTATAGTAAAGAAGAATGTTTTTTACTTGGCAATACCCTGTTAGGACATTGTTAGTGCAAAAAATAAGTTACTTATTAGGTTTAAATAAATGCTTGTTTTAGTAGAAAGTGCAGTGTTTTGTCAGCAAATCAAATTGTTTGAAGTAGGATGGTTGTTAGAAATTAGTATTTAGAAGTTCTTGTTAGAAGGTGTATAATACGGGTTGTAGAATAACAAAGTGACAAAAACAGATTAACGTGAGCCTAAAACAATGATTGTAGTTGCATTTTTTTTTAAAGAAATTTAATGTGGGAGTATGTCTTGTCTTTGTAAAATAACAATAAATGTTCAGAATGCGCAAATAACCAGTATGTTGGTTGCATCTTTATGAAAGCATCTGTGTGTAATCATCCCTGGCTTTGTGAATGAGAACAAAAACCATAACTCCAACATCTTATCATGACAGCAAGGAATAACAAATGAATGAGTACATAACATTGTGTCTTTATTAGAGTATAAAGCTTCCAAACAGTATCCACTTCGATGGCCATAAACCAGCATTTAAGATGGCGTTTCACGCGCAAACTAGATACATAAAAAACACAAACAAGCTGCTTACTTACTGGGAACATGTCACGCTGGATCACCAGTACACCAAAAGCAGTACTTGACACCCCTTCCTAAAAACCTAATGCAAACATAAATGGGATTATGTAAAAAATCATGTACTGCTACGGCATTGATGGAGAGCCCATTCAAGCAAATGGCAAACCTCAACAAACGAGTCAAGGTCACATGCCATAAAACCGCTGGTCTATTGCAATGTGCAGCTACTGTCTGATGAATAGAAAAGTTTTTTTTTTTTTAAGCTAAACTGACTTCCTGACGAATTACCAATATGCCAGCTCTTGTCTATTGGTAACCTATTTTGTATGTCCAAAATGTGAAAATGATTGGAGTGCTTTACCACGAATAGGCTATTTCAGTAATTCAAATTAACTTAAAGCAAGCATTGGCTAAGGCGACAGTCAAGCCTTTTCAAATGGTTTGATAGGCCAATGTTTTGCAAATGTCGTTCCGCAAAAAAAGCCCGAGGGTGTGGCAAGCAATGAATTAACGGTGGGACTGAGCAAGGGAATGAAGCATCACGGAAGTGTACGAGGACGAGAGAAGCAACACAGCAGGGAGGGAAAGAAAACACATGCACTCCCATGAAGTACGGAGTGCTGAAAGAAAAACAAATAAGTAGTTCCGTGAATATGAGCAATGGAAGGATAAAGTTGTCAAATCTGCTAATTATATTCATTGTTAATGAGGACTGCCTTTTCCTTACCATCTCAGAAACTCACTGGTGCTTTCCGACTTTACGCTTTCAAAAATACACTTGTTCATCGGTTTACTGACCAACTTCCAATCACGTAACCTTTTAGGGACATAATAGTGCATCTTTGAGCCAATGTCTTTTAAGAGAAACATTAGGCATTCTGAAGGCATTTGGGGCATTAAACACTTCTGCGAATTACAGTCTCTTTCTCTCGAGAACAGGTGTTCAGCTTCACCAGAAAGATCAATAATGAACATTGATTTCTAAGAAACCTTACTTAGCCTGGCGCGACCGTTCTCTGATAGTGGGATTATCATTGTCTCTCAAATAAAGTCTCTAGACGCAATAATTGCATTCTGGAAACTTTCTGGAACTGCGCACAGGCTGCAGGCTGTGACGAAACTTCAAGAGCGCGAGCATGTCTTTGTAACTTTGGCAAGTTTGATGGCATGGTCTTATAAACGCCACGAACTGCATGATTGCTCACAGGATGTGAGTTAACATATTGTGGCGGAACATACACGAGAATTAATTACATTGCTCTCCATCCTTAAGCTGTCTGTGGCATTTGCTGCACATCAGAGGCCATCGCCTGTAATCCTCTTTGCAGCTATCACTTTAGCTAATTTAAATCATTACGCTTAACTACATCGAATACAACCACATTGACCTGATGTACAGCACGATTGTAAGAAGCGGTGCGTCTGATCAAAAGGTTTCCGTCGCTTCTCGCTTTGGGATCTGTACAGTCAGCCGTCTCGCGTTAAACACATGTTTCCCCAATAGCTTGTCATTAACATTTGACGATTATTTAGGCCGTTGTCCAACTAGTTAAAATACACACAAAAATTATTGTGGGTGATAAGACAATTCATTTACGGCAAACTAGGATCTAACAGAAACACGAGCAGAAACATACCGTGGGGAGTACTATTCAATCATTATGAGCTCAAGAATCAATGCAGGAGTAACCTACACTTTATCACACTTCCCTAAATAGTTGTTAAGCTGTTCCTGTCATCAAAATATTCAGTCATAGACTGAGGGCGGTGAACAATGTGGTATGCATACTAACCATGAGGCAAAGGCTAGAGGTCTGTTTCTGCACCAGCGCTCCAAGGTGGTGGAAGAGTCGGGGCCTTTGAGATTTCTTTTTTATTTGGGGTGCACTCTGATCAACACTAAAGCAATCCCTCCATATTCCTCAGACCGCAGCCTTACTAAATCACACTACTGGAAAGTACAGTATTACTAGTAGGAACTGGCATCTGCCCCTGTGAACCTCAATCTCCCTGCAACAAAGCAAACTTTAAGGGTTACGGGTCTCCACAAATCGCCCCTCGTACAAATGCATGTGTCAAGGCCTGAATTTCATGAATATCTTTAGTATGGAGGGGAATCACAGCCTTACAGGAAATACATGAAAGTTTCTAGTAGATAACTAGCAACAAATAAAAGGCTTAATCCCTTGTTGGAATTTACCCAAAGTTAAAAAGCCAGGACATTTCTCTTATCGAACCCTGCAGCAGGTCCGTTCTTTACTATTGCCACAATGCACTCAGAGCTGGCATCCTAGACCCTAGCAACCAGACTCTATCCCACAGGTCAAAACTCAGGTCTAAATGCCAAGTCGAGGACAACAACAATCCCAGCTTCCTGTTCCAACATTTAGTTCGCTTCATCTCCCTCGCCTGCCATTGAAAGGAAGGGAGCTTTTTGGAACTCATCAGACCTTGAGTGTCACATCCACGATCAAACCTAATATTGTATGATCATTTTAATGTGAACTCCTCATTCGCGTCTACTGACATAGCCCAACCTTTCCCTCCTATATCACCTAACAGACACCAAAGAACTGATACTAATACCACTCCCCACTCAATGAAGAAAGAAGCATCAAAACCAATGCCAACCATTATGGGAAGTCCCTAACCACAATGGCTTGGTCTCACGTCACCACCAACTCCATCACTACCCTGAAACTCCTAGAAGGTAATACATAGTTGCATTCCAATTCAACCTTATATGATGAAAACCCGAATCACTACTACTTCTGACCCGGTGTAGGTGTTGGAGCGTAGCTCTTGTTAACGCGTCCTTCTATTTTAATTTATACACATTAGGACTCGTTTTAGGTCAATGAATCTTGTGACCCAGTGGTGAGACACCGTAGGACGAAATAACTGATCAATATGTCAAGCAATATATCAATAATGTCATCAATATTTACCACCAAAATGCACTTTACTTTAGATAAAGACATTAATCAAATTGTCGGCGCAACCATGACCTTTCAGCCATGAATAACCACACCCTTGATAGAATTTTATGAATTTTATTCCCTACTGATTACAATCTACGAGCAGAAGAGTTAATCTCAATACCAGGAAGCATAAGAGCATAGTCACGATGTGGCAACTGTGATAAGATTTCATTAATACAAGAATCACAAACATAAGAACATAGCATGGTGTGAACATAGATCAGAATACAGTGAATATCATATATGTCTCAGTTCAGCATAGCGTAACGTCAGTCATTTGTCTATTTGTGTCAGTTGAAGTGAACTTCTGTCCTAACCACTAATTAGCATCAGCATGTTGGGCTTCATGCAAAAACAATTTAGAACACCAATTTAGAAAACATCTAACTATGGTCTCTATCAAAATGAGCAGTTGGTACCTAGAAAGGAAAAGCAAACAGGCAAATTACAAATTGCATTGTCATAATTACCCTCCAAAGATTAGATCAGCACACAGGATCAGTCTTCGTCTTCAGGACATCAGTCAAAACGCCGTCAGTCTAACTGGAGACGTCAATCACAAGAACCAATAAACTACGTGAGAACTGTTATGAGGTGACAATTTTGATGGTACGACTGGAGAACCATTGGATGGAGATAGTGGGGTGCCAAATCTGCCCAATTAGAAATTAGGGGACTGTACAACAGAAAAGGGATAAAAACCTTTGACACGAGGAGCCATTGGGAGATGCCATTGCAAACTATTCTTGCTATCACCCAGACACTTTGTCACTCTGCCTAAAGACTTTGCTGTTTGAGTCTTCAAACCATTCTCACCTTTACCTTGTCCGTTCTATACTTCTCCTCCTTATGAAGGAAGTGTCCCTACTTACCCCGTATTGCTGAACTTTGCTGTCTTTCCTGGCTGATGGCGAATCAACTGATTGACTCTGTATGCTGACCCATTACGGAGGGTAACAATATGATGATGACATTGTAATTGTCTGTTTGCCTTTCCTTTCTCGGTACCAACTGCTTCTTTTGACAGAGACAATATTTAGATCTTTCTAAATTTGTGTTACCAAAATTGTTTTGCATGAAGCCCAACATGCCAATGCTAATTCGAAGTTAGTTAAGGGGTTCACTAAACGGACGCAAATAGACAAATTACAATCAATGCTTTGTTGAATAATGCGCTAATGATACTCTGCTAAGGTTAACCTATGTTGACGACGTGTTATGTTCTAATATTCATAATCTTTGCTTTGATGAAATCTTATTCGAGTTGCCATATTATGACAATGCTGATTTCATGGTTTTGAGACTAATAAACTTACTAGTAGAATTGTAATTAATAGGGAATAAACATCATAAAATCGTACTAAACTGGTGTGGTTATTCATGACTGAAAGGTCATGGTGGTTTCTGAGTCTTATTAATGTTATTGATTAATCTAATTGATTTGTTATGGTGAATATTGATGACGTTATTGACTTATTGATTGACATGTGGATTAGATATCTCGTCTTAAGGTGTCTTCAATCAGGATCAAAAGATTAATCGGCCTAAAACGAGTCCCAGAGTGAATAAATTATCTAGTAAGGGACGCGTTAGCAGTTCTGGTATCAGAGGACGGTTTGGCCCTTTGGGGGCCCTAGGGCGGGGGACCATTGTTTAAGAGTGTTTTTGAAGTAATGCAAATTGGAGGTATGATGTGTCTCTAAGTCCCAAATGACTTTCCCGGAATCTCGGAGCTTGCCTAAGTGAGTTGGGTATATTTTTTGCATCCTAGCATGTGTGAAATAGAATTTGCGCTTGCTCAGCTTATGCATATCGCAGGTGAATTGTGAAGTTTGTGTGAATTTAGGCCAGGTAATGTTTTAGTAGGAGTGGGTGTACTCCGCAGTATGAGAGTAGGGAAGTTGGCGAACTTCATGTGAGTGTGGCGCTTTGTGCTAAAAAATTGTCCACGTGGTTGTTGGTGATGTACGGACCTGTCATGGTCTGAGACTCCCGAGTATATTGAAAAGTGTATGAGGCACTTGGTTTATGTTGTAATTTGTGCGGTTTAATAGGTCAATCGGGCGTGGTTGACGAGTCGAGTTTGAGTCAAATGTGTGAATGCAACCTTCAATGGAGATTTGGCAAGTTCTAAGGTGCACTAGAACGAACCATTGACAAGTCGAGAGTAGGATTTGTGGGTCGAATTCTGCTTGCGAGTGCGGGAGCTGAGAAGGAGAGAGTAGCGGCAGAGGCTTCAAGTGAAATCTCTGTAAAGTTCTGAAGTGATTGTGTTACCCTTCCTGTAGTAAACCGGCAAATTTGAGTTTATTGTTAAGGTGCTCGCAATATATTGCATTAGTTTCTGTTTGAGGAAGACAAGCCGCAAGACTTTGTCAGTCGCAGTGTGTGTGAGTGTGACGTCATTGGAGCCACACTGGGATAGGTCAGTTGCCGAGAGGGGTCGCGCAAGGATTGGCAGCCGTCCGTGAGAGGCAATTGGTTGAGAGGGTAAGCGAAGAGTGTTCTGGGAATTAAAGTCACTTCCTGATTAGATTCTAAACAAAATAAAAGACACAAAAATGAAGTTTTTCAAGGCTCTAAAGAGTGCTTTGAGGGGAGATACATATATTACAGCGAGTGTGGGGGAGCCTACACCGCCAGAGGGTACTCCGGCTTATACCATAATGGAGGAGAAGGGGTCGCGCCATGTCTTTGGTTAAAGCAGTGGTGCAAAATGACCGAAAAGGAGGGATGTTTGGCGTTTCCAGAATACGGAAAATTTAATATAAGAATTTTGGAAAATTTGCGGAGGGTGTTAAGTGAGCAAAAACCGCCTCCGAGACCAGCTCAGTTTGAGGCATTAGCGATTTGGGATTTAATGGCCATACAACAGAGACAGCAGAAATGTGTGAGAAGAATGAGAAGAGCAGAAAAGACTCTAGTGGAGGCTAGATGGGATAGCAAGACTAAGATGTGGAGAAGGGGAATAGTAGACGGAGTTAGGATGTTTCCGGCAATAACACAAGAAGCCGAGACACAGGGAAAGGAGGGCACTTATAAGACAGACAAGGGCTCTAGTAAGCCAAAGGAGACTCAGAAGTCTTGGGCAGATGCAGATGATTCAAACGATGAGGAGTTTCTTAATCAGTTGTTACATGATCGCCCACCACCATATGCCATGAATGATAATGGACCGAGTACTAGTGCGGGTCCTGAAGATCCGACACAAGATAAGGGAATCACGATTACAGTACAGACAAGCAATACAGTTCCGATACAGAATGGTGTCAGTGTACCGACTGCACCAGACACACAGATACAGTTGCAGCTGCCACCAATTCAGAGGCTCTATCCTGATGTCCCAGTATTAGAGACAACTACGAGTTTGATGGTGCCGTCTGATCCAGTATATACGAAAGCAAAGTTAGTGCAGATTAAGCCAACTCCACAATTGCTGCCACAGCCACAGGTGGTTCCGCATTACACTTCTGCCACAGGACCGCAGTCAGTAGCTACAGCACCCATGATGAATCAGGCTATGGGAGTTAATGCTCCACAGGGTTTGGGAATTGGACAAACACCAGCTGCTATATCATTGCCAATTACTGCTGGTCTGCCAGTACCGCTGTATGCGCAAGCTAAGCCTAGCATATGTGATCAAGAAGTAATGACCCAAGAGGCGATAAGAGGAGGGTTTACGGGAAACTTGCAGGGAATGACAGAGGGGGGACAGACAGCCGAAAGGTCTAGGTCCTTGTTGGACTTCAGTCCGGTTGGGGTTCCTTTAGAAACAATGAGCCAAGCAGGGTTGGGTACACTAACCCAACAAGTAATGAGTGCAAATACGTCACAGACATCAATGATGCAGTCTGGAAATGTCTCGTTGCAAGGCTTAACAGCGCAACAAGTGAATGAGTGGTTAGACAAGCTCAACACTCCGCAGACTACTTCAGTGACTACAGAGAGATCAAAAAGAGAGGAATACCTGAATTTTGTGAGACTGGGTGTGGAAGCCACAGAATTAGTATAAGGAACATTGGGGGTGAACAGACTAGAGTCATACACGGAAGCAGAATTGAGGTTTCTATGCCCCAAAATAACCAAAAAATTGAGCAGGGTACATCAGAGGTTGGCAAACTTAGCGGACAAATACGGCATAGATTTAGACAATACTAAGCATTTGAAGAGGAGTTATAGGTTAGACTTTGAACCTAAAGATTTCCATCACATGAGATCCACCGGAATGAAGGCACATCTTAAAGAGATATTGCAGAGTGCTCGAATCTGGGGAGCATTAGAGAAGTGGGACGGCAGGTGGGCAAAGAAGAGAGATAAAGAGAAAGGTGACTGCCCGGAACTGAAGCAGGCAAAAGCTGCACCAGACACAGGGACAATAAAAATGTTACCAATGAGAGAAACAGCTGGAGGGGTTCTAGTCCATGTACCGTTGTCTAAAGGTGACATTTTGTCGTTCACAAATGACTATCCCAGGTTAAGGGAGAAACCAATAGAGTGGTACCAGCAGACGGACAGGTTTGTGAAGCTTGCGAAATGTCTTTGGGAAGACTTGAATACATTGTTTGAGATTATAGTTCCAGCAGATTTGTGGCTTGAATGCAAGAGGGGTGTGGATTGGCCGACAGAGGAACCGGCAAGGGACAAGATTACTGGAGCACCGTCTTCTGAAGTGATGAGGTATTACCATAAGGTGATTGAGTTTTTGAAACAAAAGGTGTTGCCGAAAGTTACTGATTGGCAGAAAATTGATCGAACGTCACAGGAGGGCAAAGAGTTGATACGTGCTTACCATCAGAGGTTGTTGAAGGCATTCAAACACTACAGTGGCACTGAGGTCATAGAACCGAAAGACATGAATCACCTTGCGTTCAGGTTTGTTGAAGGGTTGAGACCAGAAATTACCCAGATAATTAAGAATCATTTGATATGTTAGCAAGCGAAGCCAATTGATGAGGTGTTGCAGTATGCAAAATACTGTAGCGATGAGACTGAATTGAAACAGAGAAAGCTGAAAGAGAAGGTGATGGTGATGCAAATTAGAGCAGCTCAAGCAGGGATGCAGGGAAATGGAGTACAGCAGATGGTACAGCAGCAACCGCAAGGAAACTGAATGTTTCAGTCACAACCGAGAGGACGAGGTCGAGGAAGTTTTGTGAACTGGGGTCCAGATTTGAATACCGTTGTGGTTCAAAATGATGTGCAAGGGATGAAAAAGGTGTTACCATGTCACGCATGCGGAGGCGTGGGACACTGGACGCGGGAGTGCCCAATGATGGTGCAGGATGGTGTTGTTCAACAAAGCAATGATGTCGGTACATTTCAAAATATGAGGGGTCAAAATCCGAACTTCCAAATAACATGGTGCAGATGCAGGGTCTCCAGCCTATGCAACAAATGCAAATGTCACGTGTTCAACCAGCACAGATGCAGCAGGTACAACAGCAGATTCCCATGGTGCCTAGACAGCAAATGCAGTTACTACTAGCTCCAATGGGACAGCAACAGGTGATGCTTCCTCATCAGGTCACAGGTCAAACAATGAGTCAAAATGATACAGTACAACAGTTCCCATTGCGTGGTGAGGATGGAATAAACAATGAATGGTCGGATGATTGTTCAGATAGTGAGGAGTGCAGGCTTGCAGCGTCCCTAGAAGTAGATCAGAGGGGACCTTATGTTCAGGGAAAGGTGATGGATCATAAGGTTTAGTTCCTAGTTGATACAGGAGCTACATGCTCTACAGTCAGAAGTGCAGAGGTTCCGAAATTGCCACTTTCGGGGCGTACCATAAGGGTGGTAGGAGTAGCAAATCAGCTCCTGACAAATCCGATTACAGATCCGGTCCAAGTTGAGATTGGTACCTTCCAGGGATTACATAGGTTTGTAGCCGGTGACTCGAGTCCCGTATCCCTACTGGGAAGAGACTTACTATGTAAGACAAGGTGTTCTATTACCTGTTCCAATGGAGGGATTGCGGTGCAGACAAACAGAGATGATGAAGGGGACGATGGTCAGATCTCAGAGACGGAGACGGAGACCGCAAATGAGGAGTACCCTTTGATAACCTTCTTCCCAATGTTCACAGTGACTGATTTACCAGCCGAATTACAGGGGACAGTGACAGAGAAAGTGTGGGATTTGACAGGAAAGGAAGTGGGATTAATAAGAGGAGTAGAGCCAGTCAAGGTAGAAGTGAAGCCAAATACCGTGTTTCACCAGGTACCGCAGTACCACATGGCACAAGATGTTCTTATACAGGTGACGCAGATAATTGCAGACTTTGTAAAGCAAGGGGTTCTAAAAGAAGTGATCAGCAGCCCGTGTAATTCACCAATAATGCGTCTGAAAAAGCCTTGTGGGAAAGTTCGAATTGTTCAAGACCTGAGAAAAGTTAATGAGATTGTGGTAAAATGTTGCCCCATAGTGCCAAATCCAGCTGTGATTATGTTTCAGGTTCCGTGTGATGCAGAATGGTTCACAGTTGTGGACCTGTCTCAAGCATTCTTTTTGGTGCCTCTTCATGAGGACAGCCAATTTCTTTTCAGTTTCAAATTCCTGGACAAGGTTTACAGTTGGTGTCGAATTCCTCAAGGGTTTTCTGAATCACCTTCCATCTTCAATCAGATATTGAAGGAGGACTTGGAATCATTAGAATTGCCTTTTAGTTCCACCCTAGTACAGTATATTGATGATTTGTTAATTGCGTCCAAAACAAGAGATGACTGCAGGTACAATACTATTGCCTTACTGAATCACTTGGGAAAGAACGGACATAAAGTGTCCCCAAAGAAGCTACAGTACTGTCAGAAAGAGGTGATGTACTTAGGTCACCTGATTGAAAAAGGGTCGAGGAAAATATCCAAAGAAAGGGTGACAGCCATATTGCAGATGAACCCCCCCCAACAACCAAGAGGGACGTTAGGATGTTTTTGGGAATGGTGGGCTACTGTCGTCAGTGGATTCCCAACTTCTCGATTATCTCTAAACCTTTGGTGAGGTTGACGGTCAAAGAAATTCAAGACGGCCTGGGTGCCATAACCATGTCCGAGAAAGAGATGAGGGCATTCATTGAACTGAGAGAAAGCATGTGCAGGGCACCAGCTTTAGGTATGCCTGGTTATACAAAGCCTTTTGTATTATTTTGTCATGAAAGTGATGCTTGTTCTTTGTCTGTCCTGACACAGGTCCATGGAGGTGCAAACCGCCCAGTAGCATATTTTTCAGCAACTTTGGACCCAGTTGCAGCAGCCTTACCAGGTTGTTTGCGTGCAGTTGCAGCAGTTGGTCAAAGCCTCACTCAGTGTGAAGGTATAGTGATGGGACATCCCTTAACAGTAATGGTCCCACATTCAGTTGAAATTCTGTTGACCCGAACAAAGACTCAACATATGACAAATGCTCGCCTAACTAAGTATGAAACAATTATACTGGGGTCACCAAATGTATCCTTAAAAAGATGTACTGTGTTGAACCCGGCAACTTTGCTTCCTAATGAAAATGCAGACATTGATGATGCTGAGGAGGTAGAACATGATTGTCTTGAGGTAACGGATCTGTGCACCAAACCGAGACCCGACATTAAAGATACCCAATTGGAAGAAAATGATTACATTATCTTTGTTGATGGTTCATGCCTGAGAGACTCAGTAGGAGTACTGAGAGCTGGATATGCCGTGTGTACAATCTCTGCTATCCTAGAAGCATCCTGGCTCAAAAGAGTATACTCTGCTCAAGTGGCTGAATTAATTGCTCTTACTAGGGTATGCCAGGCTGCAGAGAACCTGGAAGTCACTATTTATACTGATAGCAGATACGGATTTGGAATTGTTCATGATTTTGGCCAGTTGTGGTCACATAGGGGTTTCCTGACCTCTTCTGGTTCTCCAGTAAAAAAATGGTGAAAGAATTAAGGAATTGTTGCACGCGATTCGGTTACCTCTTGAAATTGCCATGGTGAAATGCAATGCTCATGTTAAATCACAAGACTTTGTGTCAATGGGAAAAGGATATGCAGAACAAGTCGCACGGTTTTGTGCATTGAACTGTATATCGTTTCAAGCCCAATGGGAATTGTTACCTGAAACTGAAAATGAAACATGCTCAGGGTATGCATTAAGGTGGTTGATGCACTGGATGAGTTGAGATTGTTGCAGGGGCGTGCCAGCAAAGAGGAGAAACGCTCTTGGCTCAAAATGCAATGCGTACAGAGATCTGATGATTTATGGGTTTCAGAAGAGGGGAAATGGTTTTGCCGAACAGCCTTTTGTCACAGTTTGCGAGGTTTTACCATGGTCAAGCACATGTTGGGAGAGATGCAATGATCAGGTTGTTCAAAGTCGATTGGTTCAATCCAAAATTCAGACAAGTTGCAGAAGTTATCTGTCACAGGTGCATTATCAGTCAGCAGATGAATGCGAGGAAAGGGACTGTGGTGAATTTGACCCACATTGGGAGAGCTGGAGGTCCATTTAGCAGAATGCAGATGGATTTTATTGAGATGCCTGTATGTGGAGGTCTGAGGTACGTGTTGGTGATTATGTGCATTTTCAGTCACTGGATTGAAGCTTACCCTACACGTAGAAATGACAGTCTCACAGTAGCGAAGCTGCTGCTTAGGGAGTTGATACCACGTTTCAGGTTCCCGATCTCTTTAGAATCAGATAGGGGAAGTCACTTCAACAATGAGGTGATTAAGCTCTTGTGTGCTCCCTGAACATTTAACAGAAATTACACTGTAGCTATAGCCCTGAAGCATCAGGACTAGTGGAGCAGATGAACAGTACCTTGAAATCGAGAATGGCAAAGATGTGTGCAGCCACAAATTTGAAATGGCCAGATGCATTGCCCTAAGTGCTGATGTCAATGAGAAACACACCCGACAAGAAAACTGGACTGTCTCCTCATGAAATTCTTATGGGCCGAGCTAAGAGATTGCCTGCAGTACCTGCAAATGCTCTTGTGAATATCACAGATGATATGGTGTTGGACTACTGCAAGGGTCTGGCTGACGTGGTCCGCTCTTTCTCTCACCAGGTGGAAGCTACTTCATTGCCACCGATAACTAATCCAGGTCACACCCTGAAAGCCGGTGACTGGGTTGTTGTCAAGAAACACGTGAGGAAGTCGTGTTTGGAGCCACATTGGAAGGGGTCGTATCAAGTAATACTGACAACTACTACTGCTGTGAAATGTGCAGGACTTCCAAACTGGATCCATGCCAGTCACACAAAGAAGGTGACGTGTCCAACTGATGAGGAACTCAAATTGTCAAAAATAACAGCTGCAGAGAAGGAAGTCTCAGGGCCGGAGAGTAATCAAAGGGGAACTGAGACTGAAGGAGAGCCCGTTGAGGACGGCTTGGTCACTCAAACAGCAAACGAAATCCAGAGGGTGACGGTGAGCCTATCTCAACTGAGGCACCAGGAGGGCCGACCCAAAGAGAGGTTTTCCCAAAAGCAGACGGATACTAGTTCGAAGTTGAGCCCTTGACAGACACAGAAGGCGAAGGAGGTGAGGTAGAAGGAGGTCGAAGTGTTCCGACTCCTCCTGAGCCGCTTGCAGATCCATCAAGAGAAAACACCATAGCACAAGAGGAGGGCACTGTTCAACATCCTGAAAGGCCGAGCGGTAAGAGAACACTTAAAGGAGATAATTGGCCGGAACCACAAGCTGCAAAGGAGAAAGTGGTCCTTAATGAAACAATAGAAGAAGAAATTGACACAACAAGGAAAGAAGATCTCAGTGAAGGAGAGTTGCAGGGTGATCACAAACTGAAAAGAAAGAGAGTTGCAAACAGGAGGTACGCAGGCCCTGAATGGGCTTATGCAACATCAGCTGAGTGGCTACAAGAATTCTTGGCATTCTGTTTTGATCGAGAAATTCCAGGTCAATACTACGGCACCTGAATTCAACCATAGAAAGAGACTGTGTTAAATTGAAATTCAATAGAGAAAGAAACCTGAGAAAAGAAACGGATAAATTACCCAATGTGACAATGTTAACCTGAATTGACTCTGAAAAACCGATTATGACAAGCTGCTAACCTGATTTGACAAAGGGTCGTGGGAGTGAGTGAAACAAGAGCTTTAAATCTTCCTCAAGTTGATTGTTTGCTTTATATTATTCTGCTCTCTGATTCTTTACAGATTGTGAGTAACACTAGAGATAATGATAATAAGGGTAGGATTTGTAGATGGTTGAGTGTTATTTTGGGTGTTGCGTGTGCAATAGTAATTATAGGTGTGATTGTGGGAATGCCATTGCTGGATAAGAGTGCGATTAACAATGCTCCAACTCCTGACACTGCTACACTAACACCAAGGGAAAGGTTTGAGCAGGATATGAAGTATTTGCATGAGGGAACTAATACGAAAAAGGAGCTATCTACTAATGTCTTCTATCGCTTGTTGAATGAGTATGTTGAAACAATGGATGCGAAAAATTGCTATGTGTGCAGGAAGATTCCTTCGTCAGTACAAGAAGTGGTTACTTATCATAGTTTGCCACTTACCTATGGAATAAGCTGTAGTTTGCTATTAACAAGATTCTATGATCAAGAACATATTCAATACTTCTATTCTAATCTAGATGTAGTGTTCTCTTTTGTGCCTATAATTGAGTTTTTAAGTAAAACAGCTAAGGAACATAACATAAAAATATTTAGGGGTTTCTTTGTGCCAACACAGACCTTTTTTTATTTTTTTTAAAGTTTCAAAAGTTTTATAAGAATATATAAGGCGATACATACAGCATATAATCAAACTGTTTAGCTTTCAAAACATTGTTTTTGTTCTTTTACCACAATTATTTCCATTGTGAGCATATATGCATGTACTGTCAGGTAAGTAAAAATTCCCAGTTGCATAGTTGAGTTTTGTACCCTTATTTTGAAGAAAAGTGGAGAACAGGTGGGGGGGGGTGGTAAAGGGAAGGGGAGCAAGGATAGGGTTGTGTGGGAGGGGTTGATCTTGGTATAGGGGAGAGACGAAATAGTCATATGAAATGGGGAGGGGGAGAAAAGGGGAAGGAAGAGGAAGAAAGAGGAAGGGTAATCCCGGGGGAATGTAGAATGAAGAGACTCGAGGTAGGCAGGGGGTCTTTGTATCCTGAGACTAGCTTGTTCAGGCCTAAGAGTAGATCGTTCTGTACTGCTCCGTCTGTAGCAAGTTATTATCTAGGGGTAGATAGTATGTATGTTAGATATGGTAAGGTCGGTTAGAGAGTGTTTACGTCTTATGTGAGTTGATTTCTCAGTCCTTGTTTGTGTTAGGAAGCGACTTGTATTACTATGTTGGGTAGTTCAGGGTCTCGTGCATATGACAAAATTAGAGGCCTGTGGATTGATAGAGAGAGAGAAAGAAGAGAGAAAGGGGAGAGGATAGCGTAGCTAGGGAGAGAGAGAGGGGACAGTAGGAGATTAAATGTGTTTCCGGAGTCTAGGATTCTCAGAGGGTGATTGGTAATTGATATTCCCTAATCATTGATCATTGAACATTGATCATCCGTTGGTCATCCACCAGCCGCTTCATGGTCTCTTCAAGAATGGGCGCCAGACCTCCTCAAATTGTTCTGCTTGGTCCTGTAGGTTATAAATCACTCGTTCATGGGTAGCCGTTTGATACATGGCCGTCATCCATTCTATGGGTGTGGGGGCAATGCTAGATCTCCAGTGCCGGAGTATGCATATTTTGGCCGTGGCAAGCGCCGTGTGGATTAATCGTTTATGTGCCCGCGATAGGGAGGGATACGGACGAATGTCATGTAGAATGATAAATGCTGGTGGGGTTGGTTTTGGTATCTGTATGAAGTCCGATAAGGCGAGGCGTACCGTGTCCCATAGTGACTGTACCGTTGGACAGTGGCATAAAATATGAAGTTGGTCACAATATGGCTCTGTGCATCTCCAACAGTTCACGTGAGGTATCAGCCCTGCCCTGAAGAGTTTAACGGGGGTCCAGTACCACCCCTGAAGGATTTTAAATAGGCAAAATTTCAGGCGTGCTTCACGTACGCCCCTGTCGAGGGCTTCTAGTATGTCTGGCCATTCTTCGTCCGTGTAGGTTATCTCTAGTATATCCTGCCACTTTAAGCGTAGTCGTTCAAGTAAAGGCTGAGAGTAAAGGTGGTTAGTTAATTCAGCATAGAGGCCAGCCAAGACGCCTTTTTGTCGGCCCCATTTCTGAAGATAGGTGACGATGGGTGAGGTTTTGAGCATCCACGGGGGGTTCCTAATGTTCTCCGCATACAGTGTTTGAGCTGTAGATATCGCCACTCCTGGTTACTTTGGATGCCGAATTCTTCCTGGAGGGAGGCGAATGTGCGGAAGCTATCTCCATCTATTATGTGAGATATATTGTGGATACCTGCCTCGGACCATTGGGGCCATCTGAGAATATTCCCTCCTATTTTAATGCTTTTATTCCCTGCTATGGGAGCCTGAGTATGCAGGGAGGGGTGTACTCCTAGTAGTCGATGGGCTCTGCACCACGCTGTGTTTGTAGCCTTGAGGATGGGGTTAGCTAAGGGAACATGGTCAGCGTATGTTCCTCCCATCTCCGTATACTGTCCATATAGGAGTTTCTCTGTGATCACCCATTGTGGTGGATCGGCTATATCCGGAAGTGTATATATTAGCTGTGAGAGTTGTAGGGCCAGAGAGTATTGTTCTACCGAGGGTAGTCCTAATCCTCCGTAGAGCCGTCGTGCCAGTATTATTGCAGGTTTCAGTCTTGGGCGTGAGGAGCCCCAGACGAAGGCCCTTATGGATGCATCTATTAATCGGAGTGAGGAAAGAGGTATCTGTAGGGGGAGCATGCCTAGCACGTATGTGAAGCGTGGTAAGGTGACCATTCTGACCGCCTGTGTCCTGCCCCACATGGACAGGCCTAGTAGGGACCATTTGGCAAAGTCTTGTTTCATTTTAGATATAAGGGGGTCTATGTTGTCCCTGACCATATGTTCTAGACCTCTGTTAATGAACGTTCCTAAATATTTGAGGCGGGTCGGGGTCCATTTGAATTGGAGGCCATGTATCGCTGCCCTCGTCGTTATGCGGGATAATGGTAGTGCCTCACTTTTATCCCAGTTCACCCGATATCCGGATAGGGATGCAAAGTCTTCTATAGTGGAAAGT
The DNA here is from genome assembly GCF_031143425.1 of Pleurodeles waltl. NCBI lineage: Eukaryota > Metazoa > Chordata > Amphibia > Caudata > Salamandridae > Pleurodeles > Pleurodeles waltl. The sequence continues at coordinate 528,130,503 of NC_090442.1, forward strand.
AGTGCTGGGAGCGAGGTTTCTAGATCGGACATTGTTAACAGAATGTCGTCTGCGTAGAGATATATTTTGGATATGCCCCCGGTGATATGGATCCCTTTTATTTGGTGAGAATTTCGTATGGTGGCAGCTAGGGGTTCCATAGCCAATAAAAATAGAAGTGGCGACAAGGGGCATCCCTGGCGTGTGCCCCTTCCGATAGGGAATGGGTCTGACATGATGCCCCCACAGTTAACCTGTGCTGTGGGATGGTCATATAATAAACGTACTTTAGAGATAAATTGTTCCCCCAGGCCAAAATGCTTCATGGTTGTGAATAGGTAGTACCACTCAATGCGGTCGAATGCTTTCTCCGCGTCTAGGGACAGGGCTAGGGCTTCGTCAGGTAATTGTATGGATTCTAACAGTGTATGGCAAAGAGTTCGCATATGATTTCTGGAGGTACGGCCTGGTACAAATCCTACTTGGGTATTGTGAATCAATGATGGTATCACCTTGCGTAGCCGCGCTGCTAGAACACTGGCTAGGAGTTTGACATCCCCATTCAAAAGGGAGATAGGACGGTAACTGCCGCAAAGAAGGGGGTCTCTCCCTGGCTTAGGCAAGATGACAATCGTGGCTTTATTGGATAGAGCGCCCAGGGAGCCTTCTTGACATGCTTCCGTCAGTGCTTCATGTACTGCGGTTATTGCCTCTTCCCCAGCCCATTTATAGAATTCCGCAGGGAATCCGTCCTCTCCTGGTGATTTATGGTAGGGGAGGCTTGTTATAACTTGGGTTATCTCTTCTTTGCTTATGTTACCGTCCAAGAGGGCCCTGCCTGCCTCAGACAGACGGGGCAGATTGGCCGCGATAAGGAATGTCTCCATTTGTGTTTGATCTGTCGTTGTTTCAGGAGTGTACAAATGTCGGTGGTACTTGGCGAACTCTTTTACAATGTCTTGTGGGCGAGTTAGCACTGCTCCTGAAGAAGATGTTATGGCCGCAATGGCAGAGGCTGCCTCTCTTTGTCGGAGCTGCGCCGCTAGGAGGCGACCTGCTTTTTCCCCTTGTTCGTAATGGCGGCCTCGTAATTTTTGCAGTGCGTATTCCGCCTGAGATGTATAGAGTTCATTGTGTGCCATGCGGGCCTGTTCTAAGGCGTGTCGCAGCCTAGGGGATGGTTGGGCGGTATATTGTTTAGTGAGGTCCTGTATCGTGGTCTCTAAGGTGGTTTGGCGGGCTTTTCTGTCTTTGTTGGCCAGTGCTGCATCTCGCATCATATTCCCTCTTAGGGTTGCTTTTGCCGCCGCCCATAGGATCCTTTTTGAGGATACAGTGCCTGTATTCTCGGCCATGTATGTAGCTACATGAGCTTTTAATTGTTCCTTCCCTTGGGGAGAGCGATATCTGTGTACAGCCAATCGCCATGGTTTACGACCAGAGAAGGAGAGTCCCACCTGGATCCGGATTAGTATTGGGGAGTGATCTGAGAGCCCGCTATCTAGGATGCATGTGTCTTGTATATGAGGGATTACAGTGTGTGATACTAAGAAATAATCCAGACGAGATTGGGTGCCATGGACGGTGGATAGGAAAGTATATTCCTTATCTTTCGGGTGTTGTATTCTCCAGCAGTCCACCAGACCGACGTCGGTGGTCAGGTCTGTCAGAAGCGCTCTGTCGTGATTGTTACATATATCAACAGGGCCTGTCCTATCCATTATGGCGTCTTGGACGAGATTCCAGTCTCCCCCGATTATGTATCGAGTAGTTCCGATTTCTGTCAGGAGGCGATTTAGCTGGAGAAGGAATGGGCGTTTTGAGCCGGTTGGTGCGTAAATGGATCCCACGCATAAAACAGTGTCCCCTAGTTTTAGTTTAGCAAATATATACCTTCCTTCCGTATCATTCCAGGTTTTAATGATAGTGACCGGGAGGGATTTACGTACTAGTATCGCCACTCCACATTTGTGGGGTCCGTTACTTCCAGATTCCTGACTCGTCGGACGGCAGCTGAAGGCAACCCTCCCTACCCAATCCCGTTTAAGTTTACTGGATTCCAGAGTGTCAAGGTGAGTCTCTTGAATCAGAGCTATATCTGTTTTTTTGGATTGAAGATAGGACAGTATCTTTTTCCGCTTAACATAGCTTGTCATGCCGTGTACATTCCAAGAGAGTATGCGTAATGGTCGCGTCGCTTGAGGGTGGGACTTCGACATATTGGATAATTGTGAGGAAGCACCCTCGTTCCGGGGTTGGTGTTGGTGGGGGGGGAGGGAGGATGGGAGATATTGACTTAGTTGGTAGAGTGGGAGTTGTGTTTCGATATGATACGGTGTTTTATTTTATACGGGGGTTAGCGGCTGGTGGAGGCCAAGGGAGTCCTCTGGAGAAGAAAGAGAAGAGAGAGGAGAGGGTGAAGGAAGAGAGGCAATATAAGTAGGATGAGAGCCAGATGGAGGGGAAATATGAGGGGAAAAGAAGACAAGGAGAAATGAGAGGGAGAAGAAAAGAGGGAGAAGGAGGGGGAAGGGATGGATGCGTGTGCTGAAGTTGAGATTGAGAGTATAGCAAGAGAGCGTGCAATTTGGGGGGAGAAGTGGAGAAGGATAGGGATGAGGGAGGTTAGGAGTCCAACCTCCTTCGTTCGTTAGGTCTGTAAACGGCGGGACCGATTTCTCTCGGAGCTCTCGTGCCGTCGGGCGATCTCGATCGGGGGGGGCGAGGGGGGAAATAACAGACAGTCAGTTATCGATATGTCGGTGATAAGGAGGTGTTGGGGGGGGGGGGTACACAGCAGTGCTTATGTTTATGTATCGGGAAGTGGGTCTGTTCATCAGTGGTTAGTGGCTAGTGTATTAGTTATATAACTAAAGTGTAGATTGGCAGAAGTAATGGTCGGTTAATAACTATAGTACCTGGGCGGCGCTGGAGAGGAGGGGGGGTGTCGGGTGTTGATGGGGTATGGTGTTTAGGATGTTGTGCCTAATACTTGATGTTGTATGGTATCGTAGGGTGTTTAGGAGTTCATAGGATAGGGTCGTAAATTAAAGTAGGGACTGGGCAGACAGAAAGACCGAGACCGGCTGGCGAGGGGGGAGGGGGTAGTGCGAAGGAGGGGGGGGAAAGAGCTCAAACAGAGTATTACAGTTCTCGCGTATGCATGGGTACATAAAGATACCAATATACAGTATAATATAATACTTCCTGAGCATTTCTATTCAACTATAACACTGCCTCGTCTCGTCTCGCCTTACAACTTTTCAATGACATATTAGGTTGATCAACATAACATATCCTGGTATCTTATCACATTATCATGTTAGGAGCCATTATGCCAAGCGTCTCTCTATTAATCGTAGGATAGGTAATGAGTGTAGCTGAGCCCCGGGTTACGCGAGGATAATGCGTATCTCGTCCTATTACTAACTCCTTGCCGTGTATTATTACATCATAATACTGACCTACTAAGGTCTTACTTGGTATGTGCCACCATCATAGTCGTTCTATTGTAGATGGTAGGTTAAGATAGTAATAATGATTAGGATGGGGGTAGGTACGAACATCTGGGGAAAGGAATAGCTAATAGTTTATAATTTACATTGTGATGTTATAATGTGGTGTGGAGTGGCAGTGTAGAATGTCATATTATTTCGCTTCGTTATGCGGTATTATGTTGTATTATGTCCTCGTGTTCTATTTTTTATTTTTTCCCCAGGTTCTTATTGTAGAATAAAGTAAAGTCAAGTAATGGGAGCTTTGATATGTCTCAGGTTATATCATATTGTGTGTCCCTGTATTGGAATTAATTTATCTTTACGCGGTCTAGTCCTATCCCTTGGGGTGATAATGGGGGCTAAACGGTTCTAATGTCAGCGCTGGTCGAGTGTGGTGTGTATTAGGGAGGTTTCACATACTTTGTTATTTACTACCATGAGATATTTTGTAGTGTGTGGAATATAAGGTAAGTTCCATGATAGTTAATTAGTGTTTATTTTTGTTATCTGTTTAATGCCCCTGTTACCTTGTTACCTTGTTATAGGGTTATAGGGTCGGGACCGGGCCCTTATTCAACATACAGGGAGTTGGTGGGGTCTGATCCCTGTTCTAATAATCATCATCTGTTGTGTACTGAGGGCAAATAATGATTTACTGGTAGTTTTCCATTATAGGGCCTCGGCTCTAGTCATAAAGAGCATAAGTATTTTCATGTATCTGGTTTTAACATTGATAATAGCAGTCTTAGACAATTACAATAGTAAAACACATATGATCTGGAAAGGTACTCATCCTTCCGCAGAGTCTATAGTTGTTATTTTCGACTCTTCTAGCGATAGTCCCACAAGTCGTCTTGTCGTGTTACCTTCTCAAGAAGACCCAGTTGTAGGCTTTAAAGGGGAGCGGGATTTGTCTCTTTCCGATAGTTGGGTGTGGGCTACTACTGCGTGTAAAATCTGACCCCTGTCATCATATGATCTGGTTAGTCTCTCCATGTCTCTACCTCTATGACTGGCTCCGGTGTCGTGTAGAGCCGTCTTCACCTTTTCTATTCCCGAGTGGGGGGTTTCGGCCCTATCACTGCCTCCTACAATGTCATGCTCACTGTCTGTGTTGAGAGAGTCCATAGGCTGGGATTGGAAAGAGTCAAGGAAGAGTCTCAATTCGTCAGGGTTATAAAAGTCCTTGGATACTCCATTTTTGGTAACCCACATTCTTGCAGGGTCAAAGAGACCGTATTTCATCTCTAGTTTGCGAAGCCGGGGTCGTAGGGCTAGGAAAGCCTTTCTACGTTCGTTGGTTTCCTTGGAGTAATCGGTGGTTATTCGGATCTCGTGCTGGTCTATTTGGAAAGGGCCGTGGTTGCGTGCTACTTGGAGTATTTGTCGGGTTTGATTATGCCGCAGCAAGCATGCGATGATTGGGCGGGGCCTTGAGGAGTTGTCAGAGCGTTTTGGGCCTATCCTGTGTGCCCGTTGGAATTCTAGCGGCGGGTCAAAGTCCAATGAAATCATTTTTGGAACAGTGGAGGTCAGAAAAGCCTGCATATCCGAGTCTTCTTCGTTTTCCGGGATCCCAAGTACGCGGATATTGTCTCTCCGGCTCCTGTCCTCCATGTCTGTTAGTTTGCTCCTGAGGTAGATGAAGTCTTGTTCTCGCTCCTGAGACGTGTTGATCTGCGTCTCTAGTGATCCCATGCGTTGCTCTAGCCCTGTCACTCTAGATTGAAAGCCTGCAATGTCAGATCGCATGGATTTGGTTTCTAGTGTCAATGAAGTTATAGAGGCGTCCATCCCCTCTATGCGGCGGCTGACGGTGGTGATCTCTTGTAGTATCCTGTCCATAGTTGTGGATTGATCTTTATCAGACATTGTGGTGGACTCGTTTAAAGGTGGAGATGTTTGAGGGTTTATCTTCGTGGGGGTTAGGCGTTTGTGTTGTAGCGCTTCTGAGAATAATAGTTGTCATGCAGGCTTACTGACAGGTTTATGGTTCGGTTTGTTGCCGGGCATCGCCTCAATTGTCCACAGAGTCTGGCCACGTGGGGCCCGAGATTCCCTCCGTGGATTCCGATAAGGATATAGATGTTCGTGGCTTACACTGGTGCCAATCCTCTCCCTTCTCCTGTATCTCTGTTCTCTTGGCTCCCTCTGGCTCTCTTCATCTCCGATGCCCCTCCAGTCGCTCACCCCTCCCGTCTCTTCGCCTCCATGTGCCTCCCGTCGTGCCCCTCTGCCCTCCTCAGTATTAGTTGTCTGGAGGGAGGGGGGCGAAAGTTTATTATCCCAGCGGGAGGGTTTTTGTTGTCCCTCTGTGATGGAAAAGAGGGGAGAAGTCGTGCCTCTGCCTCCAGCGATGCCGTTCTTAGTTTGGAGAGATTCGATCCTACCTCTCTGACCGGGTTTCTCTCCCAGCTGTCGAAGGGGCCGCATCCCTTTGCTGCGTCTCCCCGTCTCCCTGTGGGGGGTCAAAGGTCCACGGGTGTTTGTTGGCGTTGTAGGGAGATGGATGCGGGTCGTCACGGCTCCCGCAGTCCCTGCGGCCTGTTCAGCTTGCTCCTTGCCGCTGCGGGCACGCCGTCCCCGGTCTTCCGAAGACGCGACTCCGCCCCTTTTGTCAGGCCTTATCGGCCTGGGGCGAGTCGCGAGTTTCCTGCCTTGCGTCCCGCTCCTACGGGGTCCCCGGACATGATTCCGTGTCGTCGCTGTTGTAGGGGTGGAGGGGCACCGAACCCGGTGTGTTGTCCGGCTGTCTTCTCGCCCCCGTCGCCCCTCTGGGACCGCCTCGGCACGGAGCTCTCGCTCTAAGCGGCCATCTTGTTTCGTGGCCCCAACACAGACCTTTGAGACAGCTTATGCGCACCGCAATAATCTAACCTGCTTACTAACGCCTGTAGAGAAGAGCTTCTTAGATCACACTGATGATAGAAGAAGAGCGTTAAAGGAAAAGCTAGAAAAGGGATTAGAAAAACGAACGTTTGCAAATGATTATGCTTATAGTGCAATAAAGGCGCAAGGCAAGCTAGCTGTAGATGCATTACACGTAGGAAAGCTTTGTATATATAGGCCAAAATCTGATCATGACACTTTATTTGTGGGAACGAGTGAATGCAGACATGTGTTTTTGTTTCAGAGAAAGTGGACAATCATGTTAAATGGACAGGATCCAGCGATCCCTGGGATCTATTACATATGTGGACTTAATGCTTATTACCATCTTCCAAAGGGATGGTATGGGACATGTTATTTGGGAATAGTTTTCCCAAAGATCTACCAATTTGACGACTTAAAGCAACTTCCTAAAATGTCTAAATGACATCATACTAGACAAACGAGAGAGACATGGGCTGCTGTCGTAGGTGATATATTTGGAGCCATAATTCCTTCAGTGGGGGTTATCTTAAACTCCATGAAAATTCAAAAGTTGTCTACTATTGTGGATAACATGCGGACAAAATTCACAGGGGCTATACTCCTGATGGATACTGAACTTGCTGCGGAGAGGGCTATGACTCTTCAAAACCAGCTTGCTTTAGACATTCTTTTAGCGAAAAGAGGTGAAGTCTGTAGGATGCTTAATGAACGCCACTGTTGTGCATTCATACCCGACAATAGTAATAAGATTAGGAGTATGCTTACTAACAAGAGATAGTACAGATTTGAAGGAGCTGAAGGAACCTGGAGTTTGGGGAAAGGTTGGAAAGGGAATTGCTAAAGTAGGGAATTGGTTTAGTAGTATTTGGAATGGGATACTTGCAAAAATAATATGGGGTATATTGATTGTTCTAGCTTGTTTATTCGGACTATGGTTATCATGCAACATTACTAAAAGAATTAGAGAAAAATTGGCAAAATGCAATAAAAAGAAAGAAGAGAAGAAAAGGGAGAAAATATTCAAAGAAACTTATCTAAAATTAAGGAGGGGAGAAGAAATTGAAATGCGTAGTTTAAGAAAGTAAAAGGTTGTGAAGGGAAAGGTTTTTGTGTGATGACAAGTGTCATCAGAGGAGGGATTGTTGGAACGTAGCTCTTATAATCAAAATTAACATGAAAATGTTTATGAACTAATGCATAATAATGCCGCATAGAAAATGTATTAAAATGTTTTACTAACGTGAGCCTGAAATGTGCCCACGGGGAGTGGCTGCCAATATATACGGGGACTAATGAAATTGACTAATAAGAGTTATTGATGCACTAATGTATGATTTTGTATTAGTATTAAGAGCTATACATTAAGGTTTTGCTAATTAATTCACTAGGCTTTAGTTAGCATGAGTCGGGCCTAGCTGCCCGGTCTCATATTAAACGTGTTTTTCTAACGTGCTGTGTGCTGACTTGCTGAAGGACATATAATTGTATTTTTCCAGAAGCTAGAAGATGAGTGTAACTGTAGTAGATCCATTCTCATGAAACTCAACTTGCAAATAGACAAATGACTGAAGCAATGCTTTGTTGAATAATGCGCTGATACTCTGCTAAGGTTAACCTATGTTGACGACGTGTTATGTTCTAATATTCATAATCTTTGCTTTGATGAAATCTTATTCGAGTTGCCATACTATAACAATGCTGATGTGTTTCATGGTTTTGGGACTAATAAACTTACTAGTAGAATTGTAATTAATAGGGAATAAACATCATAAAATCATACTAAACTGGGGTGGTTATTCATGACTGAAAGGTCATGGTGGTTTCCGAGTCTTATTAATGTTATTGATTAATCTAATTGATTTGTTATGGTGAATATTGATGACGTTATTGACTTATTGATTGACATGTGAATTAGAGATACCATCTTAAGGTGTCTTCAATCATGGTCAAAAGATTAATCGGCCTAAAACGAGTCCCAGAGTGAATAAATTATCTAGTAAGGGACGCGTTAGCATAGGTGACCACAGAGCAGGTCCCAGAACAAAGATAACATTGGCATGGTTTACAAGCTGACATGGATGGATGCATGTGATTTTCACAAAGGAAACAAAAAGGCATTCTTTAAAATAAGATGGCCATCTTAACATAATAAAACTTCCTAAAACCTAGCAGAAATTGTGAAAAGACTTGTCTAGATGTTGAATGAAAGAAAATTTACTATTATTTGGGGTTGGTGACTGCCCACCTCAAGAAACAATCATATCCCTGTCAAGGCCAAACCTCAAAATCACTAAATTAATCTGAGCTCAGTCCTCAGGTAGCTATAGCACAGAGCAGAGAGGCCTAAGGTAGACCAATGTTTAAAATACTTATGCAGTACCAAAAGAAAAAAGCAAAATAATAAAAATCCCAAACTGAAGTGATATTTAATGCACAAAATATCACCACGCTAACAAAAATGCAATAAGAGAAAACAAAGATATAAATTATTTGAAGTTTTAAGTAGAAATAGCATCAAAAATCACAAAGCATCATTTTTTCCAATAGACTTAGTAGACCGGAACCTAGGTGCAATTGAGGCTGACCACAATGGAGCACACATCTGATTCACCAGCTAGGTTAGTCCTTGTCAAAGATTTTAAACTTCTGGTTTAGTCTTTTAAGTTCCTACCCACCACAGAAATACACTTTCAAAACTCCCAGGACCTCATGGGAGGCACGTAGAGAATCACAGGGCATCAGGGAGAGGCCAACAGCAGGATCATGTCCGGGTCCAGCTGCCTATGGTTAGCTCTGTACTTCCAGAAAGAGGCCTCTAGTAGCTTGGATTTCCCTATGGCTTCTAAAGGACATCTGCCCTTCATAACCCTTGGAATCTACTTATTTTTCTGAGATCCAAGAAAGAGCAGGTCCAGTTCTTCAGGGCTCCTATCAGGTTACAAACAGCAGATGTGGTCCTCTTCTGATCTGCTGCAGGTCCAATAACTGTTCTAAAGTGTGTGCCCAGAGGTGCCACATATATACCTGACACTAGCTAGTGCATGGGAATAGCTCCCGGAAACACCCTAAACAATGGGGTTTAAGTTCCCAAGGCCAACCCTGCACACTTTGGTAATTTTTCAGATGATAAAAGAGTTTGGCCACTCTAAACTTGGGCTCCGAGGGTTGGGGGTGTGTATGGATAGTTTACTATAGCAATCCAATTGTCCTCTCACATCTAATACTAAAACGTAGTTTGAAGAAACCACTGTACCCACAATAGGCACAGAGCCAAAGGTCTGGTAGGAGAAAAGCAGAGTATTTCAGCAACAAGACAGTGGATCCACAAGAATTGTGCTGGTATCTGTTCACTCCCTTTCCAAGAGTGCCCCAAGTGTTGTCTATGAATCCAGCAGACCTTCCCAGCAGGATTTGACAATGTAGTGTCAAATCCCGACCCCACCCTGAATATCTATGGAGTTACGAGGCGTCATGTCTGCAGATTTAGGTCAGTCTATTGTTGTTCCTGGGAAGCACTTCACACCTAGTCAAGGCTAATTACTGTCTGGAAGCGGACAGAAGCTTATGTTAATTAGCCTTCTGACAGTTTAGGCAGGTAAGGGTTGGTTTCTAGAATTTACTTTTCTTTGATATTTATTAAAAATCCGGCTTCACCACTGAATTGTACTTTTATTAACTATTAAAAACGACTACTTAATTATTTGCTAACCAGTTCCTTTTCTGAGTAATAATATTGGTATTTTGCTCTGAACTCATTTTTTTTTCTCATTTTTTACATGGGACAGCTAGGCTTGACTCAGTGAAAATAGCTTTTGGGTGCTAGTCACTGTAAAGACATGTTAACTTTAAATTTCTATATGCTCAATTTTAAAATATAATAATGCACCCATTCTTCTGGGCTACAAAGCCAACATAGGGGTGACTTATTAATATCAATAAGGAAGGTTTTTACCTGTCAAAAGGGGTTTATTTTGATGTCACTGTGCATGTTTTGCACTGCTATGGTTTCCGGCATATCACTGCAGTCTGAATATGTTTGCACTGCCACTATGCTGGATGACACAAGAGGAGCTGCAGTCCACTAGTAACATTTAAGTTCCAGGCCTTTGGGTATGTTTTATATCATATACTGGGGACTGATAGGCAAGTTTATTATACCAATTAGGAGTATGAAAATTCAACTATGTTTAATGGCAAAGAGAAGGCACTTTACCTCTGATTAGAAGGGTTAAAGTGCACAGAGTTTTAAAGTCAGCAAAAAATATATTTTCAAGCAAAGTGTGAATAATCTGGGGTGACCACACAGAAAAAGTGGTTTTCCTACATCAAACATAGTAAAATATAATGGCGGTTTATGGAGAAAGAGAAGCCACAGTCCAAATGTGAACTGTGGCTGAGCTATGCACTGCAAAAAGAAAACAGTTAACCAACTAATTCAGCTACCAAGGCAACCTATGCTCATTAATGGTGCACAAAAAAACAACCAAATAATACAGCTATAAAATACAGAGTGTATAGGTTCACACCAATGTTATGTAAGAGTAGAAATAGTTAATAAAAAAAAAAAAGGGACAAGGTGTTCTAAAGGCTAGACAAAAAAGAAAAAATTACCATTTAACATAAATGCCAAATTATATTTTGTAGAAAGCCAATGGAAAAAGAGCAAAAAACTCTCATGTATGATCAGATGGTAAACCAAGGTCTTTGATGTTCTAGAAGCTGAGCCATATTGTAACTGCTCAGATTGATGTTGTTTGTTGCGCCTGTTTGAGATTTGGACCATCATACTGTTTTGGACCAAAATAAGGCAGGTAAGACCAATTTGGAACCTTTTCTTGGCAAGAACATTTAGGGGGTCATTCTGACCCTGGCGGCCGGTGGCCGCCAGGGCCACCGACCACGGGAGCACCGCCAACAGGCTGGCGGTGCTCCCACGAGCATTCTGACCGCGGCGGTTTAGCCGCGGTCAGAAGCGGAAAGTCGGCGGTCTCCTGCCGACTTCCCGCTGCTCGGGGGAATCCTCCATGGCTGCGGAGCGCGCTCCGCAGCCATGGGGATTCTGACAGCCCCTACCGCCATCCTGTCCGCCAGGAACAGGATGGCGGTAGGGGGTGCCGCGGGGCCCCTGGGGGCCCCTGCAGTGCCCATGCCAATGGCATGGGCACTGCAGGGGCCCCCGTAAGAGGGCCCCACTGTGTATTTCAGTGTCTGCAATGCAGACACTGAAATACGCGACGGGTGCAAACTGCACCCGTCGCACCCCTGCAACTACGCCGGCTCAATTCTGAGCCGGCGTCCTCGTTGCAGGGGCATTTCCTCTGGGCCGGCGGGCGCTCTTTTGGAGAGCGCCCGCCGGCCCAGAGGAAATGTCTGAATGTCCGCCGCGGTCTTTTGACCGCGGTGCGGTCATTTGGCGGCTCCCTCCAGGCGGGCGGCTCCCGCCGCCCACCGGGCTCAGAATGAGCCCCTTAGTATCTTGGATACACAAAGTGAGAGTGCGTACTGAATGAAGGTGTACCAGCTGGGGAAAGCTTTATGCGATACAAGGACATCAATTGTTGCCGATAGGAAAAACTGTTAAATCTGTTTTTTGGTGTCAATAAAGATTTCCACATTAAAACTTACTTTGCTGTTTGGGGCTTTTCAGTGAAATGAAGGCACAGACTCTCTGAATAGGGCTCCACAAGCTCAAAATAGATTGGAAGGGAAACAATGATGAGTGCATTTTGCAGTAAAGAAAAATAAATATGGAACTGTTGTCTTATAAATCAAATCAGGCCAGTGCCCATGAAAAGAGAGACAATCAAGCATTAATAACATTCTTGAAGAATAGTTAAACCTTATTTCTTCAGCTATGGCCCCAGAGGTCCAGTCCACCTCAACAAGTGCAGTTCTGCCCTATCTCCCCTGAATCCCACTAATTATTTGGGATAAGGTGAACTCATCGGTACCCTCCTGGGCACTCTCAGTTCTCTAGGTTGTCAGACTTTCCAGTAGAATGTTCCCATGAAGGCATGTGGGGATATCCAGCATGGGGTGTTCAAATATTCCTGTAAATTAAGCTACCCCAGATTTTTGGAATTGAGTAATGAGGGTGAAAATATTTATTCTAAGTTGGGAAAAACCTTACATTGTTACTCTGTCTGGTAGGCAGAGATGATTCTTGTAATGCAGTTTCAGATGCCTTTTTCCTTCTTAATTATTGATTTTAAAACACTAGTGAGATAATTAGTAACTGAAATGGTAAATCACAATCAATTGCCAATTGAATCTATTTTGCTCAAGCTATATCTAGGATATAATTCTGTTAAGAACACCCCACCCCAGCATTGCCTAAATCCCAATTGAGAATAGATGCATTTTTATCCTAATGAGACTTGGGTCCTGTAGGAAAGCTGCCAGGGTCGGTGAATATATTTAAAATGCACAATCATAATTTTGAATTGTGTGGAAAATATCCTGTTCCACAATGTCATAATTGACCCATACGCAAAAGGCAAGACACTCTGCATTTTTACAAATGCATTAAAAAGGACAAGTTATTCATATTTTGGTATTTTCCGGCACCAATCTGAAAAACACTTAGTTAGATCAGTGGAACAACACGAAGACTCAATCAGATAGCAGTTGAAAAATATAGGTATTGGTGCAATACAGCTAGAATGTTATTCCACCAATAGTTTTCAGAATAGCTCCCAAGTAAAAAATAAGCAACAATAACATTCTCCATTTTCAAACAATTCTGAAAATATGGAGGAGAAACATCACAGGAACCAAGAGAGAGGGTAGTGAAAATATTAACCAGACCCTGGGCTTATCATTGGTGAATTCTCTCCCCACTCATGAAAGGACTTAGTGAACCAAAGACCTTGTAGGTTAACACCAATACAGCACAGAAAATGTTGATGTGCCCAGTGTCCCAAGGGTATCCCTCCCCAAACTACAGCTAATCTGGAAGGGGGTGGAAGGATACTAGGTATAGTCAAGCTGTAATGAGTTCTAATCTTTGTAAAAAAGTAATTCAATCCAAAACTCTAAAAATGTACCAGAACAATGAACAGGATGAAGTTGATAGTGCTCGCTCACTGTATTTAATAAACATCTTTTAACCTTTAGGTTAGGACTAGTCAACTTGCTTCCTTTCAATATGCCTCGCCAAATTCATCAGGACATTGGGACCAAAAACACCTAAAAAAAATAAAACACAATAAAGATTCTTTTAATAATTCTACTCTCATAAAGCTCATATGTGTTGGAGTTTGCACTAAACCGGCATAATATAAATACCTGGACCCAGTGCTTAATTTGTGCTTGTTGTTTCCGGTGCTGAGCACCGGCACTTATTTTTGAGGTCCGGGGTTTATTCTTCTGCCTCAAGCCTTTGCTGCAAGCAAAAGACACATATGGGAAAAAACGAATGAAGGGAAAAACGTAAAAGCGTCAAAAATGGAGAAAGTAGAAAGCTGCAAGAGTGAGCAGAAGGGGCAGGGAGTGTCTTTAAATGGATCGAAGAGACCCGAGATAGCTTCAGGATTAAGTTTCCTCAGTAATCCCTGTTCACACTTAATTGCAGCGATCGCACCTTTTTATTTTCAAATTAACCACTGCCTGGACCAGTGGCGATTTCTTTATTGGAGCACCGGGGCATCACCCCCTGTTAGTTTGCCAAGTGTTTAATTATACAGTACATTGTGCTGGCTTTTTGTTTGCCGTAGTTCGTGGCATGATGATTCCCCGGGCAAAGTTACAGAAAGGTAGGGGAGAAGGGAGGTCTGACTCTGCTCTGAGCCTGCCTGCTTGATGTTTGGGAGGTGCCGTGTCGGGCCTCCTTGGGGTGAGAAGCGTATGTTGGTTTGGACGGGTGCCTTGCTCAGACCAGCCCAACATGTGCGACTTCAACCCTCGCCAGGTTCTGCAATTGTAGGAGTAGGCTTCAAATGAGTGTTGGTAGCCCCTGACCCAGCCAATCCTTGTGCTGCTGGAGTTGTGGGTGTGGGACCAAGCCTGAGGGAAGGTGAAGTCATACCTTCCATTCCACGCTCGTCTTACGCACGCACGACGAGCAGAGAAGCCTGAGGCAATTGGCAGCAAAGACAAATTCACTCCGTGTTGAGGTCAGGACTGTCCGGACGGTTGGTGAGTGTTTTTAAACTTTGTGATATAAATATAGGCAGGTCAAATCAGCTGATCTCCCCTGTCAGTGCATGGCGGCTTCAACCCGGAACAGAAGAAGGCCTTCTGTTATACAGGGGAAAGCAGCCACTGTAAGCCTCATTCCTGCAATGCAGGTTATTTTCCGCTGCCTCTCTGGTGTTGTTCATTTGTGTCTTGTATTTAGATTCTACATTGTGTCCAACAGTTCAAATATAACGCCCAGTTGCCTTGCAAATTAGGTTATTTTAACGATGCTGAATGTGTTGTTGCAATTTTTATCATTTCTGCATTACAATGATTTGTACACTTTTCTACTCTTAGCCAACCTGAATCACTACTGACCAGAGGAATACATTATTATCTCTCTCTCGGGCTATATTTCCACCTTATTAGCACCTCCCTTTCTCATACCTTACTGAGTGTTTTATGGACCTGACCCGATAAGGCCCTACCTTCTGCACGCATACATATCTCCACATAGCTATTGCATGGACAGAACGTTTCGTACCTGAGTAGTTATATATCTGGCCCTGGCCTTTGTTGGGTCATATTTATTTGTTTTTGCTTTCATTTATCTCTTACATGGCAGACACACATGTTACGGATATTAACTCAAATTATAAATATCTGGAGTATATGTGTAGGAGTCGTCAAAACTCCGATTGTCACTGCTCTTGCCAGCACAAGCCACACTACAGGACTGCAGGACATCACTGAAGGCAGCACACTCTAGGAGTTGGAGAAGTGGACATGGCGTTCGCAGTGTGAAAAATTATAATAATGTCACTAGAATCAGATGTAACACATTTGTGTTTATTTTATAATTTGATTTCTGTTCTGTGGGTGATTGAGCATGTGGCACTGGCACTGCCGAGTTTTCAAAAGTCACTACCAATAAGTAATTCAGGCGTGGGGCCTTGTATTTCACTTCTTCCATTTACTTAGCGCAATTGATTCATTAGTTATGTTCTTGGCGTACTAGCTTTTGATCATGTCTCCTTTTGGCACTGCTGTGGTGATCACCTCAGTGCAGACCCTCTTTTGTCTAGAGTCTCAGACTAGACACATCCATATGCATTCTGAGCCCATCGAAATCATTTAGAGTAAATGGTCAGCAATTGGTTTGCTAAAAGGTGTTCAGTCCCCTCCCTGCCATGTCTTTTACTTGCAGTCTTTCACAGAACAAATCACATCTGACCAGCATGGGCACCCGTCCAGCACTTAAGAACACAGGTATGCACTAGCACACTCAGGAAAAAGTGCACTCAGGAGAACAGGAATTCACTAGCACACCATGGAGCTCGCACACTAATCCAACACAGCGGACATTGCGATGTGTAAAATTGTTGCACTGTATGATTTAAATAAATTTACAAACAACATTAACTGTTTAACAATTTTAGTTCAATAAGATATGGAGCATTTTTGTATCTCAATATTTTGAGTCTAGACTTTCACAATTGCTTTATAAACCTTCTTGATTTCTCAAATTTGCTTGAAAATTCATAATTTCCCCTCTTCTTTTTCAAAAGTTTTACATTGGGAGAACCCCTCGAATTTCCATTTTGATGATCGGGCTCGCTTGCTACACTCTCTTGCTACAGGGCACTCAGCACAAACTTTTATGCCCCACCACTTTCAAGTATCACCAGCCGCCACTGATCTGGACCCAGTGGGTTAAAGGGAATACACGTTCTGCTAATCTGTAAGTGCACATTGGTATGACAACCCTAAGCAAGTAAGTAAAGGTGGATACAGTCCACTTGAAGGAGAACAGATAAATGATATATACTGCAGCTACATTTTAAACATAGATGGCATACTTATCTTTACATTGTATTGTTGGCTGAGTATATCAAAGTTTATCTTTACCTCTGATTTAAAGTCATAGGCAAAAAAGGGGCCTCCATGTGAAAACTAACTTGAGCCTGATAACAGA
Organism: Pleurodeles waltl; assembly: GCF_031143425.1. Lineage (NCBI taxonomy): Eukaryota > Metazoa > Chordata > Amphibia > Caudata > Salamandridae > Pleurodeles > Pleurodeles waltl. The sequence goes on from NC_090442.1 coordinate 528,146,946, forward strand.
ACCGCCAATCAACTTACTAAAACATCTTTGTGGTTTTTATTTTTTTATTTTTTGATGGTCTTTGTATTTGGATACAAACAATAAGTATGGAGCTCCAAGCACAATAAAGATATCAAAATTATTTATGCCCTGTTGGACTTACCTTTCAAAGATACCAGTGATTATCTTATTGGACAGATATAGCAAAGTCTTTGATATCCCCAAATAGCAGTGGCGACTGATGCAATTTAAGGGTAGTGTGGCAGGTGGAGGAGGTGCGGGGGAGCACGTGTGGTGGGGGCAACACAAGGGGGGGCACAGGGGGTTTAATGAAAAAAAAAAAAAAAAACGTGCCTAGTGCTGCCGCCTCAGCCTCCTCCATTCTGATCCCAGCAGTCCCAGCAACTGCAGAGACTCCCTGTGCAATCCCAGTGCTGCTCCCATGCTATTACCAAGTATGAGAGCAGGGGAGGGACTGGTCTGAGCAGGCTGGTTTACCGCTTGCTCAAGCACATGGATTCTGTGCTGTTTCTGTAACGCAGCTGTCAAATACAGCTGGGTTGGTGAAACCTAAGTATGCATGTCTGTTTGGCTAGCCTAAGATGGCCAGCCAAATTGACTTGCACACCTAAGTGCACTCTTCCTCTTCCTCCCCCTCCCATGGCCCAGCCCCACTCCCTCCCTGCACATGCTGGTTCAGCTAGCAGCTGAAAAATAAAATGATATTAAAATATTCTTTTATTTTTCTGCTGTTGGCTCTGAGCCAGTGGAGTAAAGCTCCTCTGCCCTTGCGGAGGAGCTGCAGCTGCCACATAGATGTTTTTTTTTTTTAGATTTATGCAACATTCAACTCCTCCCCCCACCCCACATGTCCAACCCAGAATCAAGCTACCTAGCTGTGTCTTAAACCTTGCAAGTCATTAAATATTTTCAATGATGCACAACATATCCCTTCAAACTTTATTGGTGCTCTATAGTTCAGGAAAGATTAAAAAGCAACAATGAATGAGACTCAAACCACCATTCGGGTAAATTATTAGGTAAACCAAGAAATCATTAGAATTATTGCAAAGGTGAGCCTAATTTGTTATATATGTAAGACAGCAGATACTGCTTTACCAACATAAACAAGGCAATCAGCATTACACAAATCAACTCTATATTTGTTATTATGGTTAAGTGTAAGCATTCCATCTTACTGGATGTTGTGAAGCACTAAAACTTTCACTGCATTTTGATTTTTTCCAGAATGAGTGAATAAGAACATATTCTTGTCCTAGCCTTATGTGATTCTGCAAATAGATAAAGCCTTTCTCCTCAGTAGAGTCCACATTGATAAATATAATGTTACCTAATGGGAATGAATGACTCCAGGGCTTTATATGAGCATATCGATTTAACTAAAAGTGCACTTTTGAACTGTGTTTTGGAGAATGGGCTTCTGGCCTCTGTCAGTGTTGGCCTATTTTAAGAAGAAAGTAAAACATACAATTTCAGCTCATGTCTTGTCTTAATTTACCCTGAATATGTTTTTATATGTCTCTGACCCTTACTGAGAATGGTCCAGGTGGATTTCCTGAATTACCTGTAGTCTATTACTTAGCAGTGTATGTCCTGTCCTTACTGCTACTACAGCTGCCAATATGCCTCCATTACAAGAAATGGGTCTCTATTCACTTTTAACTCAACGGTTACTCAATCTTTAAAGTATCGGAGGGGTATGATGAGCTATCCTCCGGTCCACTTTCAACTTCTCAATACTTTCATCAAGCTGGAAATAGGATGAGTTTGGTGTGAACACATCTTCAGGACAACATTGGGAAGTAGGAGCCAAATGCAGAAGTGCTCCAGAAAAGAGGAGCCTACAGACAAGCCCTGCACCCAAAACAGCAACTTCATGTGTGAGGGAGATGCTGACTTAAGGAGAGAAGACAGGACTGGGCAAAAAACCAGAAGAGATACCAACATCGTGATGGAGCCAAAAGAAAACAGCAACAGAAAAGTAAAGAAAAAGGATCTGCAACAACACTACATGATACCTGAGCCTCCAGGCCCCACATGTCTGGAAGTACTGGATGCTGTGTCCCATTCTGCCATGACATGTGAGACAGATTGTGGTGTAAGGCATGTACTGGAGATTATAGTGAGTCAGGCTATGGAGTCACTAAGTGTTGAAGAGGGAAGTTTATATATTCACACCTGACTTCATACGTTTATATTGCTTGCCCAGGGGCTATGACAAGGGGACTGTGGCGGGGTCTTTTTCCCGCGTCGAGGGAATATTGGAAGAAGGTGATAGACGCAGCACTTAAGGGGGTAGTATGTTTATTTTCTTGCTCGTTTGGGATTTATAACACTGACTTGTCCGCCAAACTGTTATACTCCAAGTCCAAAATAAAATAATTCCCTTTTCTTTTCAGGGCTCTTTGGTGTTCTTGGGACGGCCTGGTCCGGTTCGGAGGGAGAGGTCTTGTTCACCCGGTTTTCATGGCCCAGGATTTCCCAAACAAAAGAAGGAAAAAGGAACAGGTAAGTGGGGCAAATTACTTATACACGGTTTAATAAGGGTTAGTAAGGAGTGAAAGGGGGGGGTTCTGTGGAGGTGGAGGAATGTGGGGTTACTTTTCGTTTTCGTGCCTTCCTTTTGTTGTGTCCTCTCTGTGACCCTCTTACACTTTTATTCCCTGGTCTGGATACGGAGGGTGTGGTTATTCTTTAATTATCGGTATTCCTACTCAGATGAGCTCCCCTTCCTTACAGGATCTCAGCCCTCCCTCCTTAACCCCCTTAAACCCAGCCAACCACCCAGAACCCCAGCCCCAGTCCCGGTACGCTCGTACCTGGCTTGGCCACGCCCCTCCAGGGACGTGGCCGGCTTGCAGGGGATCTCCCGACTTCGCCTCTGCAGGGGCGGGAGGCGCCCAAGGCTTTCCGCTCTCCTCGCGTCGATCCTCGTCTACGGCGGGGCTTCCTTTCCGTCTCGGCGATCCGTGGCGTTCCTCTCTCCGGCTCTGCTTGACGTCGGCTTCTCTTTCTCGGACGCGTTCCGCTCGCCTCTCGTCGGCTGTTCTTGTCTGACGGATGACGTTGGACGTCATCACGTCAGGAATCCCTCGGGTGCCCCCGGGGTATCCCTCGTCGGTCGTTTCCTTCGACGGGGAAGGGGCGTCCGGAGGCGCCCGGTTACACATCCCCTCACATGAATGGGGCTGATCGAGCCCCACCAGATCCGGAAAGCGGGACAGATAGTCAGCCTGACCCATAAGGTCACCAGGGAGGTGGCACACCTGGAAGGAGAAAGGTTGGAGTTCGATGAACCATCTCAAAATACGATTGTTGGTATTCTTGTATCTTGAGAGCCACGTAAGGGGTGCATGGTCCGTATATAGTAGGAAAGGTCTGCCCAAAAGATAGTATTGGAGACTTTCGATAGCCCACTTAATGGCCAGACATTCGCGCTCTATAATGGGGTATTTTTGCTCCCTGGGAAATAGCTTACGGCTAATAAAGACGACGGGATGGTTCACCCCATCTTCATCCTTTTGAAAGAGAACGGCCCCGACCCCCACATCGGAGGCATCCGTTTGGAGATGGAAGGGTTTGTCGAACTCAGGACATTTCAATATCGGTTGAGTGGTGAGATACCTTTGCAAGGTATGATAACTATGAAGTTGAGTCGGGTCTAGTTGTGGGATGTTGTTGGGCTGTCCTTTTCTTAAAAGATTGGTTAGGGGGGCCGCCAAACTGGAATAATGGGGAATGAACCTTCGATAGTACCCCACTAGACCTAAAAAGGAACGGATTCCCTTCTTCGTGGTGGGTGCATTGGTGTGTAGGATGGCTTCGATTTTATTCTTTTGGGGTCGAAGTATACCGTTGCTAATGTGATAACCCAGGTAAGAGATCTCCCTAAAAGCCAGTCGGCTCTTTGCGGGGTTGGCTGTCAGTCCAGCCTTCCCTAAAGCCGAGAAGATGTGATCTATGTGGGTCACATGGTCTTCCCAGGTCTCACTGAAAATAACGATGTCATCCAGATAGGCCGCCGCGTATCTGGTATGAGGTCGTAATATGGTATCCATGAGACGTTGGAAGGTGGCGGGGGCGCCATGCAACCCGAAAGGGAGAACCTTAAAGTGATACAATCCGGAGGGAGTAGCGAAAGCCGTCTTTTCTTTGTCTTCGGGACCCAACGGGATCTGCCAATATCCCTTGGTCAAATCAAGCGTAGACATGTATTTTGCTTTCCCCAATCTTTCTAAGAGCTCGTCTATCCTTGGAAGGGGATAGGTGTCAAATTGTGATAGGGAATTGACCTGTCTAAAGTCAATACAGAAACGTATAGACCCATCAGGTTTGGGCACCAATACCACGGGCGAACACCAGGGGCTGTGGGAAGGTTCTACGATGTCTAGATCTAACATCTTCTCGATTTCGTTTTCTACGAGGGTTTTCCTAGCTTCAGGGATACGATAAGGCTTTAGTCGCACGGTCTTCCCAGGTGGTGTGAGGATATGATGATGTACCAATCGTGTCCTACCGGGTATCGAGGAGAACACCCGAACGTGTTTATCGAAGAGATTCTTCAACTGTCTATTTTGTTGAAGCGAGATCTCTGTATTAATCGACGGGGAAGGGGCATCCGGAGGCGCCCGGTTACAGGGACTATCAGAGCAGACTATCTTATAGGGTTCTGAGGTTACAATCTAAGGTGGCCTTTATGTGTCTCCTGGTTATAACAAGTGAAGAATACAGTGCCATATTACCAATAAAAAATTTATTTCTCCTTCTTTTGCTTTGAGAGACGATGCCCATTTGGAGACAAGAAGGCCTTCCTGTATAGTAGGTCTAAATGAAGACCACAGAAGAACCCAAGGATGACCAGAGGCATCACCTTCCTATTTATTCTGTAGATTATGGGAAGACTCCTTTATTAATTCTCATCAAATGACCTAATACTCATGTCCTTTAAGTCTTGACCTATTGTTACAAGGGAAGCCAAGTTTTTGCTCCTAATAAGACACCACTAATATTTCAGAAAACATATGAAATACTTGTGAAATATTGTGTGCCTTAAAACAACTCTCAGAATCCTTTCATACCATCCCTAACATAACTTAAACCTATCACTATCAGGCCATTCACCCCCAACCAGCTTGAAATTATGCAAGCTGCAGTTAAAATTCTAGGAGGGATCTGACCCGAAGATATAAGTGAGTGTCTAGGTAATGATGCAAGTTAATAACAATCACAAATTGGGTGGGACAGTGTTTCAAGTTAAATATTGATTAGTAGGAGGAAGAGTAGGCCCATGGAGAACATTCTGAAATGATCTTGACAGGAGTGAGTGCTCAACAATGCTAACAGCAGCAGACAGGTCCGAATACCTCATATGAACAACTACACATGATGAGTAGATAGTAGCAACTCATCCCATACTTCTTCCCAGCAGTCTCACCACCATATGTAGAACAGAAACCTGACTGATCTGGATCCTTTACATTATGGTATTTGATCAGCGTGTAGACCGTTTGTCAGGTATTTACAAGCCACGCATTCCAGCAATAGGTCAAAACCCATTGCATAAGGCTAGGGAAAGAGATGCTTCTTCACAAAAAAAGGAGTTAAAAGAATTCCTCTGAGGTGCTGACACAATGCTGATGGACAAGGAAAGGTTAATAACTTTTACAATTTGGTTTCAGAGTTTGTAGCAGCCTAAGGAATTGTTCAGTGGGAGTTTATTTAAGGAAAACAACAGTGGTGAAATTTTAAATGCACTGTTGATCAGAGACTTCACAAGGTGGGCAAGAGTGAGTTCTCAAACATGAAGGCTGGCAAACATGTCCCATATGATCAGTGGGTAGGCTTACTCGTACCTCCCTCCCCTACCACATGCTGACATTGCTCTGTATGTCCCAGAAGCTGTGAGGAAGCCAAGAGCAAACCGAGTCCCCATTGAAGAGGTGTAACGAGGAGTATGCAAGGAGGATGCAAGGCTATAGCAGTTCTAACTCAACACAGAGGGAGGATGTCTGTCCTCAGGGAGCGCAGCTTTTGTTGACCAAGCTCAATTCATGAGGAACCAGAGTTGGAGTTGGACCCGGGTGCTGCGTCCTCGACCGCAAACTTGGAACTGCACTTTTGGGAGAATCGGTTATGGTGCAGACACAGAGGATGCGATAGTGGGACCACCAGGTTTCTTACCGCCCGGTAAGTGCTTGATTATTGGTGTGTTCACTTTTACTACCATTTGAGGGTCGCTGGGTACAGCCCTTCGTCTGTGGCCTACGCTTTTGCCTAGGCCTTGACAATCTGCGTGGGGGCTCTGTTCCGGGTGCTTCAACCTAAAGAAATGAAGATTAGGCACAATATGGCAACAAATTTGTGGCTTTGTGGATTTTTAATTTAACTGTTGGCAACTGACCAAGACTTGATTGTGGTCAAGTAGAGATGTGGCAGCCTCTTAATAGAGGCCCTAAGTCAAGTCCTGTAATCTGTGACTCCTGCTCTAATATTAAAAGGGCAAAAAGTGGTTTTCTCAGGCCCTGGTCGCACGTCAGGGCAAACTATTCGGCAAACCTGGGATGGCAATGGAAAAGGCCACATTACCATCATGGTCAACAATTCAAGCATTAGTGGATCCATATTTTGAGGTCCCCCAGCCAGAAATGCAGAGAAGTTTGATTGGGGAATTAATCAGGAGGCCGTGTCACCGGTAAATTGACAGGTTGTGCATCCCTCTTCTAATGAACTCCCTCAGGTATTTGCTTCAATGGCAATCAGAATCTCCAGGAAGGGGGCATGTGATTTGAATGGTGGCCCAGATGGGAGGCGTTATTATCCCCTATTTCTGGCATGCGAGATGCAGTAAATATCACGCCATCTGTGGCAGAAGCTGACACAGCTCTAGAGGGGGTTGTCAGGCTGCATTAAGCGCAAGTATCTCAGTTGACAGTGGTTTCAGCATAAAAGGGTGGTCCCAGGAATTACTTAACCAGGCAGTGAGTCAGGACTAATCATCAAGAGGTTCTCCAGTAGAGGATGCCAGAAGTCAAGCCAAGCAGTGGGGGGGCAGGGGGGGGAGAGGGGAGAGGAGAGAGAGAGAGAGAGAGAGAGGTGTTGATTGAACCCCATACAGGCTGGGATATTGGGTAATCAAACTGAGCAATTAAAAGATGGGTGTGATAAGGTATAGTAGATCAACCCCAGGTGCAGTTACAAGCTCTGCTTGAGACAATCCGGATGGAATTACTAGAGCTTAAGAACATGCAGCAAAAGGAGACAGGCATGATTAACCAAAGGTTAGACAAAATTGATTAAGCAACTGGGCAGATTTCATCACATTTCCAGGAATTGGAACAGAGAGTATCAGATTTGGAGGTCGCTCCGTAGTATGGGACTCTGAGCTTGGTAAAAACTCTTCCCAACTGCAGTCAAATGCAAAGAACTCTCTCACCATCATCATCAATTTTACTTTTTGTCAGATTAAAGAAGGCATTCTTACTAAAGCAATACAACAAAAAGATTTCTCCCTGGCAGGGAATGAACGGTGCAGGTGTTTTCAGATATGTCAGTAGCTATGGCTCGAAGAAGACGAGATTTGGCTGGCATGATTACGGACTTTAAAGTAGCAGCACAGGCTTCCATTATTCAACAATCAAAGTTCAAAGTTGTATTTAAGGGCCAATTCCATTTATGTACAACTCTGCAAGATGCTCAAAGCCTTTTGGTCAAGGATAAGTCTGGTTGATTCTACCAATAAAGCATGAGAGCATATTGTTCATTGTTATTGGCAACTGTCAGAAGACCTCCTGGCCCTTATCCAGCATGTATGCAGTCAGTATCTAGCCAGTAATACGCAATTTAGGAAGCAATTTAGGAGGGGGCAAAGGATATTAGTAGCTAAGGTTATCTATGGCTGCAACGTGAGTATGGCTATGTTCTAGGCCAGGGGTAAGGAGGGAAAGATAGGGGGTGTCTGTTCCTCTTCGGAGCAGGCCAGGTGCTGTTCCATGGAACCCAAGTAGTAGTAAGGGATGCTAGGGGGTAGTGTGGGCTGTTCCTCCCTCTGGGTTGGGATGGGTACTTTTGGTGGGTCGGGTTTAGTGGTGGTGGGGGGTGAGTATGGTGCGTGGTGGATCGGTTGTAATTAAAAATGAGCATATTTTACAATGGTGCTATACATGTTTACAAGTAATTTTGTGTAGATTTGATCCTTTTAAATATAGTTTAAGGGAACTTTGCTATTGGGGTTATACCTTTAGGAGGTTACTTGCATTCCCTGGCAGCAGTGAGCAAAAAGCAAGCCAAGAGGAAAATATATGGTGGAGCTAATTTTTATTATTAACGCTCGGGACGACAGAATAAGGAAAGTTAGGCGCCATGACTAAAATTATGATTCTTTCATGCAATATTAATGTCATTTTAATTTCAAATAGGCAAACACATCTCCCTACAATGAACTAGTTGCCTATGTTTACTCCTGAAGTAATTAGGTATTTTTTCTCCAGGATCTCAATTTGAAAGAAAGCTCACCAAAAATGTTCATACCGAAGGCCTATTCTTATGCTTTTTTTTTTTCAGCAGCAGGGCTAGCTGTGCGAGGGGTAGGGATTTTTTTTGCCGAGATGGTAGATTGGGAATTAAGTGAAGTCATTAGAGATATGGAAGGACAATGGATCCTCTCGAAGATTCAGGTCCAGGGAGTTTTTCTTACCCTTCCCAATTACTATGGCCCAGTCCAGGATAAAGACGCTTCCCTGAAGGAAATGTTTTCTTTGGTGTTGGGTACGACAGGCCCATTAATTTGGATGGGTGACTTTAATGTCATACTGTATCTTAAGCGAGATACTTTAAATAAATTTAAAAAACAGCTGAGCCCAAAAGTAAGGGCCAAAAAGTAAAAAGTAGTTTAAATGTAATAGATCTGTGGCGATATGACCATAGTGGCCAAGGGCAATTTACAGATTTTGCAAGCCAGTATAACACAGCTTCCTGGCTGGACAATTTTTTAATTTCTAAGTCAGCTAAATGGGGATGGACTGTGATCTGGGCCAATGCATTTTCAGACCACTCGGTGGTAGGGGTTAGCATGGTAATTGAAGACATACGAATTTCAAGGGCACGTTGGTGGTTTGATAAGGCCCTCTCTATCAATCAGGAATGGGTGAATAGCACACACTAATTCATTCAGGAGTTCTTTGAGGTTAATCATGGTATGGCTTCTCCGTTGTCAGTATGGGAATAATTCAAGGCTGCATTCTGAGGGCAGGTTATTGCTTATAAATTAGCTCAGAGACGGGTTAGGGAAAAACATGTCAAGTAACTGCAAGACACCCTGGGTCAAGCACATAAGGCTTAAATCAAGGAGGTAGATGGGTGTAGAATTGACCAGAAGCACCGCTTCGATTAGGCCAGACAGAGGCTTCACGACTTCAATGTGTGCGAAGAAATTGCCAGCTCAAAAGAATTTCTCCAGCAACAGTATAAAGAATCAGCTGGTGGGTAGATGGTTAGCCTGGTCTGCACGAGGAAAACAAGAAGAACTGCATATTAGAGAGATTAAAGACCCTGGATCCAATGTAAATCAAAAAGACGATGACAAAATAGCCAAGATTGTTCTGAGCCACTGTTACAACATTTACAACCATAATGAGGCTGTTTCTTGACCCAGTCTGGAAGAGTTCTATAGTCAAATTAAGCTTCCAAATCAAAAGGAGGTGGCCAGTGTGCTCCAGCAGATGCCCAGTACCAAAGCAACCAGTATAGATGGTATCTCAACTGAAGTCTACAAGATATTCAGACAGAGTTATTGCCCCAGCTAGTATGTTTATTTAATCAAATAAGTGACAGCATTGATATTCTAGTGACTTTCAAAGAATGAGTACTTGTAACCTTTTTAAAAAAAGGAAACAATACTCTTATTGTCAATTCTTATTGTCTAATTAGCCTACTCAATGCTCACTGTAAATGCATAGCTAAGATCTGGGCATCTCGCATAACTGAGGTTGGACAATCTTTGGTCCATAAAGACCAATGTGGGTTTCTACCAAAGAGCACGTTGGTTGCTAATATGTAATATCTGGTTCAGGCTGTTGACTGCTTTTCCCATGCCCCATGCCCAAGATGGGGCACACTGAGAAGATGTTTGATCTGGTGAATTGGGATGTCCTTTTTTTCCACCGGAGAAATTCGGATTTCCAGATCAAATTAGCTCAATGTTTAAAAGAATATATCAAGGAGCAGAAGCACGTGTTATTACTATTACAAGGCCAGTCGGTAGTGTGAAGACCTATGACCAGCACCTTGAGACCCTCACGGGTGAGTATTTGTGCTTTATAAAAACTGATTGATAAAATTGATTGAAGCTACAGAGTGGCAGGAGTGTCCAATGTCCCCTTGACTTTTCACATTGTTTATTGAGCCTTTAGCTGAACACATACGCAGCAAGGCAGTATCATCCCCCCATTGCAAGGAATATCCAAATTGAAGTTATTCGCGGATGACCTAGTACTTGATTTGAAGGTTGATTAGCAAAATATTGCATTGGCATTTGATGTTATTCAAGACTATACAAATCTGGAGAGGTATAAGGCCAACCAGGATAAAACTGAGACATTGCTTATCAAAACCTGTCCATCAGTATTGCCCCCAGCACTAACCTAGAGTTTTGGTAATAATTGCCCCAAAGAATATCTTGGAATTATGGTGATGCATAATTATACAGATCCATTTGAACTCAACTATGTAAAAATGTTTCTTAAAGTGAAAAGCCTGCTTGAAAAATGGCCCCTCCTTCCACTCACGTTAATAGTCAAAGTTTCATTAATTAAAATGTCAGTTACCATTGTTTTTATTTCTCTTCGCAAATCTTCCTATAAAGGTTGACCATGACTATTTTAAACAATTAGATTCCCTTATTATAAATTTTTTATGGAAAGGAAAACATCCTAGAATGAAAGATTTCATTTTGCAGTTAGATAAAGAGCAGGGAGGTTTAGCTTTACCAGATTTTTCTTTAGATTATCAGGCTGCATGGCTGGATACGATGGTTGAAATGGGTTTTGTGGACATGGGCTTAGGTGGGGGTCTTGATTTTTTAAAATACGGAATATGGTACAAGAGTTAGGTGGTAGTTTGCCCGTACTTCTCAAAATGGCAAAACTGCAAAGAATATAAGGTGCTAGGTGATTTATGTTAGTTTGTGCAAAAGTTTTTTTAGGTCAAGGCAAATCCCACTCTGTCATTGATTGGTAAAGTTGCAGGATTATCAGGGGTTTCATCTGGAAATTCCAGAAACTATTTGTAGGATCTGGAATTCTAAAGAGTACTGGACATTTGGTGACTTTTTTCTGGGCAAACAGCTGGCTAATTGGGCAGAGATAAAACTTCGAGCTGAGGTTGAGGCACCCAAACCTTTCATCCAATTTAAAGGTTTGATTAATAGCAGTCTTCAAGAGATGCACTATTTTATGAAGCTATCATCAAATTATGGTATAAAAGTCAGTTAGTTGGAATAGGAAATTAGTATAGGTCTTTACGGAATTACACAGATTGATCATTAATAGAAAGGAATTTAACCAAGATAGAGCAGGAGACATGGTGCAGTCTGACAATTAGTGATTGGGAATGTATTTCGATTTTAGGCTATAAATCACTTCAGGCAAAATAAAGTTGTTGTTTTTTTGTGTGCTGGCTTGCTTACTACACCCCTAAAGCTATTGATAGAATGTATTCATCTGCTACCAGTGCATGCTTCCGGGATTTTCAAGCTGAAAAAGCAGACTGGGTACATATTTTTGGAGTGTCTTAAACTAGTGCAATTTTGGGATGGTGTATTTTGTCAACTGAGCCAAGGAATCCAGGTGACTTTGCAAGTGAAACTAAAGTTGGTACTATTTGGGACATCAAGTCAAACATCTAGCTTGGGCTAGCACATTCAGAACTTTATTGCAGCATGTTTAGCTGTTGCAAGGTCATTGATTTTACAATGCTGGTGCACTACTATATGCATAGTACATACACAAATAATATACTATTTGAATAAGCATATGCTAAGCAAATGGGTGGTCTGAAGCAATACCAGTGCATCTGGGCTACATTAGACGCAATGAGTATGAAAGCACTAGGCAATTTATTGGTCCTGTGAGGTCTAAAAAGCTTAGGGGTGCAGGCGTTCTATAAACTGTTTGAACAAGGTGTTATTGCAGTCAATTAACTCGCCCCTTTGTAGAGCAAAGCACTGAAGCACTTAGCACTTTAAGCATTAAAATATATAGTTTTCTTCTCTACTCAATTATGTTTGTATAGCGCATTATCCTAAATTAGGTGTATGGGGTATAAAGATTTGGGGCCTCATTCTGAGTTTGGCGGGCAGTGGGCGGAAACAAAGTTGCTGCCCGCTGGCCCAGCGAGAAACTACTGACAACATTGACGCCGGCTCATAATCGAGGTGTGGCAATGTTGCGGTGTGTCGGGTGCAATAGCACCCGTCATGCTTTTCGCTGCCTGTAATTCAGGGGGTGAAAAGCATGACAGGGCTGCCTATGGGGGCCCCTGCACTGCAGTGGGCGGAAACAGAGATGCAATGAGGGACTAGGTCTTGATTTGGTAGGTCAATATTGTGAAGCATTTAAGCCCTTTTCTGTATCAATGCATCCCAAAGCTCGTTTTGGCCATTTGCGCTTTTAATACTTTTTAGAATTTTGTAATGAGTCAATATTGGTTCTAAGATTTGAGTAATGTTCAGGCACAATCACTTTAGGCATTTATGTTCTCTTGCACTATACTGCAGTAAGAAATTAGGTTAATCATGTGAAAAGTACTGATGCACATAGCATTTTAAGTGTTAAATTCTATAGCTTTCTCCTCTACCCAATCATGTTTACATAGTGTATCATCTTAAAGTAGGTGTATGGAGTATAACACATTGGTTTTGATTGTGAAGCATATAAACATCTTTCATATGTATTTATCTCAAAGCTCACCTTATGTTTTCACCATTCACACTCTTCTACTGTGAGAGAAGGTTTTTGATGCCTTAAATATTTTTGAGTACTGAATAACGCATTAGTATTGCTTCTAGAATTTTTAGGCACAAGCACTTTATGCATCTGTGCACTTACTAAATTCACTCACTGTAGTGAGAAAGGAGGATTACTGTGTGAAAACTACTGTAGTACATAGCACTTTAAGCATCAAACTGCATAACTCTCTCTTGCACCTAATCATGTTTAACTTGAGCTCTCTTGATTTCCTTATTTATTTTTAAAAGTTTTTTTAGGTTTAAAAAATGAATGTACTTGCTATCTCTCATTTTTGATTGTAATGGAAATGCTCAATAAAAAATAAATAAAGAGAGTGAGTTCTGAAAGTCTACTGATATATAAAAAGAAGTATGCAAAAAGAATTTAAAAGTGGCACCCCTGAATCCCTTAACTTTTGCTGTTATAAATATTGTCACAAACCAGGAAGAAAATAAAACAACCATTATGCAACCTTCGTTTATATGCCTCACAATTTCTTGAAACTCATCTAAGTCTAGATATAATGCCTAGGGAAAGAGATTTTGAAAAGTCTAAAACTGTATTCATGGTATATTCAAAGAGATCAAGATTTTACTAGAAGTCTTTTTTGTCCTCAAAGATGACCTATGTGTAACTGGTGGAAATGTTTTCTTTTAAGAGGAAAGACTAGCTTTATATTGTACATCCCTATGCATGTTTTTCCACCTGGCAGAACATTTTCCCTAATTTTGTAAAGGTCTGATGGAAGCAAGGAACACTCTTCTACTGGGTAGGAAAGATTGTGCCTGGGGGATAAAATATTCCATTGTTCTTTTCTGACGTGGTCATAAATTGGTTAAACACGTCCCATGCTCTATGAAGAAGTGAATCTGAACAAAAGCTTCAGAAAGAGCAGATCTAATGGCCATAGATGTAGCTTTTACTGGACCTAAACATTCAATGTGATGGATTCCTTATAAAAGGAACTCCCATTACCAGTAAGACAAATACATATAAAAGAACATGGTCAAACCTGAGGTTAGAAATAACTGAATTGGTTGCACATAAATGTCTTTGAAAAACAAGTGCAGACAGTGGCCCTTGTTACATGTAGAACAAGTAGAAAAAATATTGAGGTTTGTTCTGACGTTAAACATATAAGTGCCATAAAGTTAGGTGGGAGGGTTAATTCCAGTCCTTTAATGAATTCCTGGCAATCAGACAATAGGAGCCATTTCAAGATCAACCTCATAGAATCCCTAGAGAAATATTCTGAAAAGGATGACTTTAATGCACAAGGGTGGCAATTGTTTGGTCCTTCACTTGATCATTACATTTAATGATCAACAGAAGTAGTTCCGATAATGTAGAATTGTAAGACTTCATGGGCCTGATTTAGATTTTGGTGGAGGAATACTACATCAATAATGTGACAGATATGCTTCCTAAATAATTACCGTTTCACCAAACTCAAAATCAGGCCCTATGTTTGCTGTTTCTGAAGATACCTTCATTGAAGATTTATGAATAGCTGAAATTGCTCCCTCTTTTTGCTGTTCTTTTCTTGGTATACAAAAAAGTGATGGATGGAATGCGTGAATTAATCTCACCAACTGGCAATTACAAGGTGATTTCCCAGTCTATCATTATTTTGTACACCATGCCAACTCACATTGGACTCAGCCGTATGCAAATCAGTTTTCACCCTGCTCCAGTTGAACCAAGGTATACCCGGCTTATAACCAGAGATTTCCTCAGGGCTGATTTCTCCCAGGGCCATGTTGGCTTGCACTCCCCCTCAGCCACAGGATTTTGTGTCCTGTACTACTTCTTTCTCCCGAAAACAGTGAATTATACAAGCTACTTCAATATGAGGTGGGCATCAGGCCATAGGATTACCAGTTACTCAAGCCCTATTATGACTAAGGCTGAAGTGGCTGGCAGGTTTGTAAAGAATAAATCCAAGGCAATAAAGAGATGAACGTTAAGTTTATTGAGCACGGAGTACAGGAGCCCAAGACCAGCCTTCTCTCAGTGCTAACATTCCCTCAAACTATTACAGCTGAGTGAACCTTTGCAGAGATAATGGTAGCAGAAGGTGGAATGTAAGTAGAAAAACGACAGTATAGAAATTAAACAAACTATAAGCAGCATGGCTGAGAACAGTTATGTGGCTCTTGACAAAGACAGAAGATCATACAGTACATGGGTGTACACAACCGCTCACCAGTATTTTGTCATAGGCTTTAGACCTAGAGGGTAGTTGAAGTATGACGTGGACACATAGGGGCTGGGGATAACTGAAAAGTCAGGGCACATGCGCCCAGTTCCCTTTTATTAGTCCCATCACCTGACCTAGTGACACGCGTGTAGGGACTGGTGTAGGTTTGTGTATGGAAGCCCTCTGGGAGTTGCTGGAATGTTACATATTCTCAGGACACTACAGACAGCATAAAGTTCAGTACCAGTTTAGATGTTATATTAGTGCTTGAACTTGGCCCTTAAGGTGTGGTAGCTTCCAGTTGTCGATGGTGCATGCCCTCAGATATTCTCTTCTTAAATCCAATCTTAGTGCTGATTTGTGGCGAGTAGGTGGTTTACTGTGGTGTCAAAGGTGAATGTGAATTGATGTTTGTGGGTAATTTGAGGCAAATAGGTGCAGCGGGCAGCTCACTTGTTGCCACAGATGTTGGTGTTACAAGCACACACACACATACATACATATATATGTGTGTATATATATATATATATATATATATATATATAGAGAGAGAGAGAGAGACTGTTGAAAGGCTAAAAAAAAAAGCCTTGACAAAGACAAAGCTTTCATGTACAGGTTATCTTCAACTACTGAATTACCCACTACAACAGCCCTTCTCTCAGACCCTCAGAGAATCAACACTACCTTACTTCAGCATTGCAAGAAACACACCAACAGGTATGAAGAACAGTGGAAAAGTGTACAGGAGAATAAACAAAGGCTAGCTATGACTAAAATAATATTGAGTGACCCGGGGTATAACAGAGCCACTGGTGAAAGTCAAATATAATTTCAGGATGGGAAAATGCCAGTAGCAATCTTAAATGCCTAAAGTAAATGTGCATGTAGAGCAGTACCCCTCTGCTATCCTGCATGAGTGCGCTACTTTATCCACCTAGTGGCCATAGCCTAAATGTATACTTAAAACAGGTAAGTGAACTGCAACCTGACTGTCATAATAGTCAAGGGTGTGCTTCTCCCTAAACTGACGATCAGTGCAGAGTAAATTTCAGAGCAGGCCCAGACAGACTTTTTAGTTCACTGGGCATTTCTCTGATAGACTGGACGCCCAGGAGTCCAGTTTGTACGGGAGGAGGCTACTTCTGGTGTCCCTGTCTCTTTCCCTAGCTCCCTGAGGTCAATTGTAGCTGGCACAGCGAGGTTTCAAGAGCAAGAGAGGGCTGGGAAATGCCGATGGATAGTGATCAGAAAGGGAGACCAGAGAGGGGATAGGAAGAGAATGAGAAAATGAATGGATGGATGCAAATAGAGGCACTACTTAGGGGCTGATTTGAGAACTTTTGCCAGGGGCTGATATTGGTTCTCCAGTCGGGTCCTACGGTTTCACACTGGAACCTACATGGACTCAGCATTGCTATACCAGTGTATCTATCAGTAACTAAGTACATGCAGAATTTTCTTGATAGCACTGAACTGACATTGACACCAAAACAAAAGCAATATTAGGCTGCGCACGATTTACGCTTATTTTTGGTATTATGAATTCAAGCACCCGCTCTGGTTATTAGCTTCTGGTTATCTGAAATATCTACTCTTGATTGGTATCAGCAGGTAGGCCCACCTTCCGAATCCTACCTCCTCTTAATCGAGTCATTACCCTTAGGTCACTAAAGCTTCCATCTGATTCCTTTCTCCTTCCACATATGGTATCCTCCTATATGAGTGTGTGGTTACGTCTTGCCTAGTCGTTCTTTTTCCCTAGCTGGCATCATTTCTTGTTGGAGTAGTGCTCTTGCTTGTATTATTTGGTGCTTCGCGCTGCTCTGGCTGTGGAAGGCTTCTTTCTAATATCTATTGCTGGAAACATTCTGGTAGTGCAAGGGCACTTAGATGCACAGTTTAGTCTTTCTTGCAAGCTGTGAGGAACAGGAATTGCTTCAAGCCAAACAGGCTTACTCTACCCTCGCAACACCTGGTACAGCACAGGAATACTCACTTGTGCACAAGCTAAGTACACGCCAATCCATTTCACTGCAGCGTTCATCGTATTAGGAATACGCTTCAAATATCTCTGCATATAGAGAATGTCGAGGCCGTGTGGATTAGAAAGAAAGATGGATTCCGATAAATTAACCATATGCACATTTCATATTTCATACAGAACTGGAATGCTGTTGTGTAATTATCCTCGCATTAAAAAAAAAAACACACAGACAAGGAGCTCTGGGGCCTGCTCCTGATTTTGGGTTGACCACAGTGCCTTATGGATCTCTCAACAGATGGATTGGGTCGAGAAGGACAAGAAGTATAATTCTACTGCTTTGTGCCCACGTTCATGCCGCTGGGACTGATTGACATGTGCTGGTATCTGTTTCCTTCACTAATGGGTTGGTACATTCGATTTAGATTAAAACAGTTCTCAGTTGGCTTTCTCTTTTTAGTCTTAATCTACCTCATACAGATCTACAAGAGACACCATTTAACTTTTCAATAGGACAATAAACCCAATATGCGTTACAAAATGTATTAAACAAATTATTTAAAAATATGTTTTAATGGACGTTTAATGGAGGCAATATGCATGAGCATTTAAAATGGGTGTGTGAATGCCATGTTCCTTTCTTTCAACCTGTTAAGAGCATCATGTGGGTAAGGAGTATAGCGAAAATACCATGTGCCCCAGTTCTCAATTTGTAAATAAGAATGTGCTGGTGCTCACAGCCCTCCTTTTAAACATGCGGCTGCTGCAGTTAAATGTGGGAACACGGAATACTGAGGCAGCCTAATCATGAAGCCATCTCGGGCCTCTTCAATCCATTTAAAGCCACTCCCTGCCCCTTCAGCTCACTTTTGCAGCTTTCTGTTTCCCCCCATTATGACGCTTTTTCGTTTTGCTCTTCCTCTGTCTTTTGCTCACAGCAAATGCTTGGGACAGAAGAATAAGCCCCGGCCCTCAAAAATAAGAGCCGGTGCTCAACACCGGAAACAACAAGCACAAATTGAGCACTAGGGTCGGTGGTGGGTTTCTTGAGTAGCGGGCTGATTTGAGCGTGCCTTCAGTCTGAGGGGAATGTGGCAGTCTCGAAGGATCGGTTGATGGTTTAGCAGAGCTCCGCTGCTATGGTGGAGCTGGCCAGGTTGAGGATGTGATGAGGGCATGGATCTGAGGGTGCTCCCAAGTGGATGTAGTTCATCAGTCTTTGGGTGTCTTATATGGTGATGGAGGCCCAGGAGTTCAGTATCTGGTGAGGTGCTAGGTCCGTAGTGTTGAGCGGTGCTGGCCAAATTTGGTTAATGAAGCCTTCCTAGATGTCCTGGATCTTACGGTGAAAGACGGTGGCAAGGTTGTTGCAGAGGACTTGGGAGGGAGGGACAAAAGAGGTGTCTGTCCCAGGTTTCATGAACTCTTTGACAATGGCAAAGAGCTCTCTGATGTTGTGAGCACTGATGTTGAGGCGTTGAGCCAACCCCTACTGATCATGGCAAAGGCCAGGCATGGTGTGGAGGTGGAGTGTTTATAGGGGCTTGGCTGCAGGGCCAGGCCACAGGACAGGCCCTGCAGCCATCCCCCTGCACATGGCTGGATGGTTATAATGGTTGGCTGTAGACAACCCCTGCCATGCATGGCCAAAGGCCATGTGTGACACAGGATTGAGTGGTGATAGGGCCTTGGCCGCCGGACAGGCCCTGCAGCCAACACTCATTGTGCATGGGCAAAGGGTGTGCTTGGTGTTGGGAGGATACAGGGGTTGGCCACAGGGCCTCGCTGCAGTCCAGGCGCTGCTGACAATCCTGCTGTGCATGGTGGAAGGCTTTGTGTGGTGCAGGGTTGGGTGGTAATAGGTGATTAGCAGTAGGCCCTTGGATGGTCATAGGGGTTAGCAACGGGCCAGGCCCTGTGGCCAACCCTTGCTGTGCATGGCCAAGGCCCATGCACAGGGTTGGGTGGTTATAGGGACTTGGCCACAAGGCCTGGCCAGAGGCAGTCAACCTCTGCTTCTCTCGGCCAAAGGACATGCACGGCAGTGGTTGGATTAACATATAGTAATTAAAATTACTTTATTGTAAAAAAAAAAAAAGAAAACATAGGTTACAGGGACATTAGAATTAGGAAACAGATTTTTTTTAAAAAAAACTTAGAAATGCACTTTAAAAAACCACAGGAACAGGTTGTATTGTATGACTGAACTATTGAAAGCACAGGAGGATAGGCTTTATTGTCCAAAGAGGTGGAACATGCAGCACTCTGGCAGCAGGTATTTTAGCGCTGACAATGCAGATAAGGCAAAACACAAGAGGGGTATGGAGAAGGAAGGCAGGGGAAACAGGGAACAGATAAGGAAGAAAACAAAATCTATGTATGCCCATGTGAGTCTTATTTAGCAGTTCTAACCCATCTTTCCAAAAGTCCATCCTCTAACCTGGAAGTAAGGGATCATGTATTTCTCATATTGGTGTCCCTATCTTTAATATTTTCTATGCCTGTCCTCTTTAGATTTTAAATGAACAGCAGAACCCAGAAGATCAAACAATACCTACTCCAACTTCCTTTCAATTCCTGACAATACCAAAAACCATTCAAAGAAAGTTGCTGGTGCGTGCGGACCAACAGGCCCCCATCTTTGAATGTTTTTTGCCACTAAGGATTGAAAAATGGTCGCCCATGTCTGCACGTGCATGCTCAAACATTGGCAGGCAGTGTTCTTTAGGAGAAAGGAGTCACCATTCAAAGATGGCTGTCCAATGTTTGCGCTGAATTGGGTTTTTCTGATACAATACTACAAGAATGGGTGAGAGGAGGGAGAGAGAGATGGTGAGGGTTGTGGGCTGCAGAAAGAGAAAAACTGAGATAGACAGCTGAGAAGGACTCAGTCAATAGACTGAAGTGGGAGCCAATTGCCAAATATGATTGACCATGCCTCAGATCCGTGGATGTAACAGAAACAACATAAAAAGCTGATGAGTTGAAGTGGGCTGACCCAAAGCCTTCTTTAGGTTCATGTTATTTACATGCAATAGATCTGTCGATGACAAGCTAGCTAACGCGGTCTGTAGTTGTTTTAAAAAATGGGTCTGGGTTGTGTATACATGAGGTAAACACTCCAACAAATTGTGGAAAAGTTTAGGAAAAAGCTATATAATGGTGTGAAAACGTCTTCATTACATGAAGGATGGCTGCAAGCCGCCTCTTCGCCACAATAAAAAAAAAGAACAAAAATACTGGAATGTGAAGTTTGAAAGCAGCAAGAAAAACGAGGTAAACTTTGCTCCAATTGGTGGAGTGGGTTAAAAAGAAATTTGCCATGTTTTTGAATCGTGTATGTATCGTAAATAATAGACAGAATCTTTTTCAAGCATCTAATGACTACGCTTAACCTACACTTGATGATAGCAGCAAAAATGATGGGTTAACAAAGTAATGAATTCTTTATAATGCTCATTTAAAGCAGGTCTAATATGGAATTTAATGAAAGGAGCATCATCCTGGCGATAAAAGAGTGGGGAAAGCAGTAGCATGCCCATGGGACTTCTATGTGAATCTATTAAAAACATGATGCATTTTAAGCAATGAACAAGAATGAGTCATGCTTTTTTTTTACATACTGTTGTAAAATGACTCCTGCTTTAGGCTAGTTTATGCCGCTAAATCGGGTTCAGCAACACGTTATTTTAAAAGGAAGGGTTATCCTTCACAATACACTAAAAGATGCAATTATACATTCTGTAAAATCTGGCCATATGACAATGCACAGTAAATCAACTTCTTTTTTGTCGAATATGTATGGTGTTGTTGTCTATGATAATAAGAAATGAATACATTTAGGGTATTATTATTTTTTAAAGAACTCGCATCCACTCATGAGCAGCTTCACTAATGAGCAGCTAAAATTAATGTCATGTTATATTGAACGTAAATTCAAACAAGCAGGATTTCCTTGACACCTGGCCATTTCCTCAGCCTATGCAAATCAATCCATCTAAAATGGATTTCTATATTCAAGTTTCCTTCATGGTTATGACCGTGTTCATGTTGCACTGTGGGATATCAGGTTATGGAATGTTTGCCTTATGAACATGTCAAGTAATTACAATTTTAACTTACGGTCATATATTTATCTGTTAATCTAGGTATAAAGTCTGAGTAATGGGTTGACGAATCACAAAAGTCATTAATGGCCTTTCAGGGCAAACAAGTATCACCCATTAGGTTGCAAATAATGATATATTTCTAAAACAGAAAAATAGGTGCTCCAAGTGAGAGCGCAGTGAAAAAAGTGATATAAAGTGAACAATTATGTAAACAAAATTATGTACAATATAATACAATGCACCAAACGCCCATTCCTCAGTGGATTACTGGATTCAACGCTTGAAACTAAACAATAACTATAATATATTACTCCAATATCCTGAAATTACAGTCCCGGATGGGCGAAAGGTTGGCTTAATTGGAGCACCTATTTGTCTGTTTTTAGAAATATACCATTATTTGCAACCTAATGGGTGATACTTGTTTGCCCTGAAAGGCCAATATTGACTTCTGTGATTTGTCAATGCATTACTAATGTCTGTGTATTTACTTTTTCTTTTTCCCGGTTGAATGTTTTGAATACCCTTGTTCTAGGGATTATGGGGTGCCCCATTTTGGGTTCAACGTATCCACTGTTATCCTATGTTAATGCTTGAAAAGGATTAAACGTTAACAGATTAGGATGATCTAGTAACCAGACGGGCACTGGAAGAACCAAGTACACATTTCCTAAGGACGCAGATGCTAAGCATCTCTGAAGCATTTTTAGGTAAGAAAATGTTTGCTTGATTTCTAATTTGACAATTTGTGATGTTCGTACAGTGATAGATGTGAGGGGCAGATTACCACAGTTATAAAGTTCTGTCTGGAACAAGACCCCCTCTACTCATGTACTCGTCTCTTTTACTATTGTTGTTATGTGTCCATAACTATGCTGTGCACAAATATGGGAATCCTGTTTCAAGGCAACTAGAACTTTAATTCTTGATTTTTGCACTACATGCCTTTATTGAACTCAGAGTTTTGGTGGATTTTAAAACTATGAGATATGATTCTAAGGCCGACATTGTACTGGATGCCTTTTGCACCATTAACCTTGGGCTGGATTATAGAAAGGGTACGATGCCCTTGTCTGTGCTAGGCGCCCCAGTTGCAGACCAGGGTAGGGTGTCCTATTACAATCAAAGCATTGTCTACAGGGGAGAGTGTATTAGTGAAAAGCAGAGTGGCTGTCTGAATCAGCAGATCCATCTTTCTTTCACAGTGCAGGCTCATCCAATCTGCACTTCAAAGGGTGACGGAAGCCCCATTTGAGGAGTGCCTGGGACTCACTTTACATCCTTTAGAGGGATGCTCTGACTGGGTGACTGACTGTGCACTATCTTTTTATGGTACAGTGAGCCTCCTGATGGCCAGTGGCGCTAACAAAATTATGGGGTCCCCATGCAGAATGTGGTAAAGGATCCCCAAGTCTCCCATATCTCACAAATATTCATTGGTCTTTGGCTGACTGGATGCTCCTGCAGAGTTGGAGGCCTGCGTAACACCCTTGTTGATGGCCTCTGACAGCACTCATGTCTGTCATACAACATTGACACATATTCAAAGCATTTCCCTCATTTGCATGCAGCAACGTCTAATTGCAAATAAGGAAATGGCCTCTTAGGATGGTGTCTACACTATAAAGTGCTCTGTGGAGGTGTATGTATTATGAAAGGTAATGCACAAGGTGCAGTACTCCAGTGGACCAGGGGTGCAGAAAACAGAGACACATGACTGTTGGCTGCCTAAACACTGTATGTTACCAAGTTGGCTGACAATTCTAGTCATAGTGGTGGTGTGCTGCTGCCAGTACATGGATGCTTATATTGAAAATGCCAGTAGGCTCTGAACAGTTTTGAGCTCACCATCATGCTAAAAGGATGATCTTTAGATATATGAAAGAACACATCTGTGATGTATTTGGTATTATGAAGTGGTGTTGTGTTGCCCTATATACTACCAAAATGTGTTGCACACAACAATATATTACAAAGCAAGGTAAAATGGCAAATCTGTACAAGACACCTAAACTGCTGCCTCAGCCAAGATGCTATTCTGCTGCTCTGAATCTGCAACTTTTTGTAACCAAATGGCTTATGGTACGCAACATGCAAAATACACAAAATCAAAAAGATAATAGTGTTGGTAATGAGGGATCAACGTGGCTAGTGGTCCACTTTAAAGCAAATACCTTTGAAATACATTTTGGCGGTCATTCTGACCGCGGCGGGCGGCGGTCGCCGCCCGCCATGCGGTTACCGCCGAATGACCGCCCCGCGGTCAAAAGACCACGGCGGCCATTCCAACTTTCCCGCTGGGCCGGCGGGCGACCGCCAAAAGGCCGCCCAGTGGGAAAGCCCCTGCAATGAGGAAGCCGGCTCCGAATGGAGCCGGCGGAGTTGCAGGGGTGCGACGGGTGCAGTGGCACCCGTCGCGATTTTCACTGTCTGCTAAGCAGACAGTGAAAATCTGTATGGGGCCCTGTGAGGGGGCCCCTGCACTGCCCATGCCAGTTGCATGGGCAGTGCAGGGGCCCCCCCAGGGGCCCCACGACACCCGTTCCCGCCATCCTGGTTCTCGCGGTGAAGACCGCCAGAAACAGGCTGGCGGGAAGGGGGTCGGAATCCCCGTGGCGGCGCTGCAAGCAGCGCCACCATGGAGGATTCCCTGGGCCAGGGGAAAACTGGCGGGAAACCGCCGGTTCCCCTTTTCTGACCGCGGCTTTACCGCCGCGGTCAGAATAGCCCAGGAAGCACCGCCAGCCTGTTGGCGGTGTTTCCGCTGCCCTCCGCCGGAATGACCGTCTTTGTGTTGCTCCATTTCATAATGCTCATCTCACTATCTTCATAACATAACCAAAGTAGCAGCAGCAGTTTCTTCTAGAGGGCAGAAGAACGTAACCTCCACCCACTGTGAGCTGTGCAGGCAGAAAATATTTCATTGCCATTTCATATTTACCAGCACAGTGCGCACTGCAGCAGCGCCAGCCCAGAGGCATGCTGGACATGTTCGCCATTGCCGATTGACAGCAGAGAACTGAAGCAGGGCTGAATGGATGCTACAAAGTGCACACACCACTTTAGCTGGCTGTTTTGCACAGGCCAAAGTGACATGCACACTTTGAAGCTCTCCACTCAGCTGTCTTAAGACAGCTTGGTGAAAACCAAGCACAGGCCTCCAGTGCCTAAAGGAGCGTCCAGTCAGCCCACTCCATCCAGTCCAGGGACTTCTCTCATGCTGGTTAACAGCATGAGAGCAGTGTCTGTATTGGTTATGGGAGCTCCTCCTCTATTGGACAGCAGAGAGCAGAACACCGAGGAGGACGCTCAGTCCATGGATAAGTGCCCTTCTTTTATTTTATTTCAAATGTGTAATGCATGTAAGTGTGCAATTCATGTAAGTGTAGTGGTTGTGTTTATTTTCTAGTTAGTATTAAGTTTTTATTTGGGCTTTTGGAGGGAGGGGTATTTTAGTTTGGGCATTTCGGGAAAGGGGTGGTTCAATTTGGAGTTTTTAGAGGGAAGTTTTTTTAAACCTTTTTTTGGAAAGAGGTGGGGCACTTCACTCGCCCCACGAGTACGAGCCACCCCTGCAAAGAAGTAGTGGGCAGTTTCAGATGTTTTAGATTTCGGGTAGGACAAAATCCCAAGTTTCAGTCAGACACAGAGAACAAACACAGATGAGTATTATAGTTGCAATCTTCTCTTGCACACAAGAATATGCATGAACCTGGACATCTACAGTGCAAGCTTACTTTACTTCCAGAACAGATGGAGGCTTCCATTGTATTTAATGCAGAAATCAGGATTGTTTTTGACATATGAGTATCTTTGTACACTATTATTAAGGTTAAATTGGATATGGAACATTGATGTTATACTCATGTGTGCTAGTGGTGTATATGGCCCTCTATGCCATATCTGCATCCAGTGTTGTACTGATGAAGACCATCATTTAAGTCACCCCAGGGGTCAAAATGTCAATGGACAGGTAACTTTGGACTTTATGTAACTATCTAGTACTGCTGACTAGATACGGACAACTTTATTTGTTGCAATATTGGATACTGCAGCAAAAGTCACAATGCTTTCTTTTGAGTTTTTTTCAAGATTGTCTATTCATGCAATAACTAGTCAGGGAGACCACTTCGCTATGTTTGAAGCTCTGAGTGTCTTTGTTATTGAGGGCTCCCAGTATATCATGTATTTAATATTCTATATGACACTGCATTTCTTAATGCAATTGGTTTGTATAGGGAACCATCTGTCCTCAAACTGATTAAGTGCTTTCAGTAAAACTGTTTCAGAGCGAACCAGAATACAGTCAGCAGTTTAAGCTGATGAGCTTTATCCGTGTCAGCGTCTCTTAGTAACACAACCGGCATCACATGGGGATTAACAAATGATTTATAAAGGACTAAGGCATATATCAAGCCGTACCTGTCACTTTAAAACACAAGTAATGACTAAAGGTGCACTAGGATGAGGTCAGTCCTATTCACCCCTTAACTTGGGCATAAGCCCTAACACAAAAATAAACAAGTGCCCAAGCACCAATTGCAACATATAACTGAATGCATTGAAATGTCCAAGACATCAAGGTAAAAAAAAAAAAACGAAGGTTACAAGGATGTAATAGTTAGGGCATAAAATTGAAAGAAATCTAAGAAATTCACAAAAAAACTAAAGGGACGATATAGTTAGGTTTGGATATTACATGCACAAAACCATAGAAATTGAGCTTTTATAGTTAGAGTTATTTCAAGAAACTATAACTCATGTTGTAAGGTAATCGTAACTTTCGCTGTCACCAGTCACAGATTTCTCATCAATAACTTTACTGCAAATGTTACAGTGATATTATCAATGATGCCATAGAAAATGTCAATGTTTAATTTCTGTGGTAGTTAGTAAAACTGTGTGTTAGGAATGGGGTCTTTGGTTGGCAGTCAGGTTACTCCCTGTCCAAGCAAGGACCCTAACTCTAGTCAGGTTAAGTCACACACAATCCAAATTATCCTGTGCCCACCCTCTGGTAGCTTGGAACTGAGCAGTCAGGCTTAAATTAGAAGGCAATGTGTAAAGTATTTGTGCAATAAATCATACAATACCACCATATAGCACCACAAAAATACACCACACAGTGTTTAGAAAAATATATAATATTAATCGGGATAAATGCAGGTCAAAACGATCAAAGATGCAATAAGTAAATTTAGAAATATCACTGAAAAGTGATATAAAGTGTCTTAAGTCTTTTAAAAGCAAACAAGGTCTCTTTCGAGCACAAAATACCTGGTTCGAGTGAAAGATCTCCGCAAAGGACCGCAGAGAAGGAGAAGAGTGGAAACAAAGGGGTGTGCGTCTATTTCTCGGGCTGCACACGGCGATGCGTCATTTAGTTTCCACGCAGGGATGGCTGTGCATCGGTTTCCGGCGCTCTTTCATGGATCCTCTTCGAGTTGCGGGGTTTTCAGATGCCCCACGGACGGTGCATGGATTTCCTGTGCTGTGAGGATGAAATCACAGGAGCGGCGTCCATTCGGTGGGCGTTGCATCAAATTTTCTTCCGCATGGCAGGCGCTACGTCGATTCCTCCCTGGAAGTCAGGCTGCGTAGTTCCCGCTATGGCTATGCATCGATCCAGTGGGCCGTGCGTTGATTTTCCAGTCGCTACGCTGGCGCTGCGTCGATCTTTTTGTTGTGAAGTCGGGCTGTGTTGCTCCGGTTCAGAGTGTGGTGAAATTTTCACTGCAGTGCAGGCTGTGCGTTGTTTCTGGCAAGCTGTGTGTCGAATTTTGCCGCACAAGGAGACCTTCTTGAAGAGATGAAGTCTTTTTGGTCCTGAGACTTCAGGAACAGGAGGCAAGCTTTATCCAAGCCCTTGGAGAGCACTTCTTCACCTCAGCCAGAGAGCAGCAAGGCAGCAGGGTTACAGCAAGGCAGCAGTCCTTCACAGAAAGCAGTAAGGTGAGTCCTTTGGGCAACCAGGCAGTTCTTCTTGGCAGGATGCAGGTTCTGGTTACAAGTTTCTTCTCCAGGAAGTGCCTCAGTTGGAAGGGGCAGAGGCCTTCTTTATATACCGAAATGTGCCTTTAAAGTGGGAGTGACTTCAAAGAGTGACTTAGAAGTGCACCAGTTCCCCTTTCAGTTCAATCCTGTCTGTCAGTGTCACAGTCCTTTGTGTGAGAGTAGGCCCTCCACCCTCCCAGCCCAAGAAGACCCATTCAAAATGCGGATGTATGCAAGTGAGGCTGAGTATCCTGTGTTTGGGGTGTGTCTGAGTGAATGCATAAGGAGCTCTCAACTAAACCCAGCCAGACGTGGATTGTAAGGCACAGAAAGATTTAAGTGCAGAGAAATGCTCACTTTCTAAAAGTGGCATTTCTAAAATAGTAATATTAAATCCAACTTCACCAGTCGGCAGGATATTATATCACCATTCTGGCCATACTAAAAGGACCTTCCTACTCCTTTCAGATGAGCAGCTACCACTCAAACAATGTATGAGGGCAGCCCCAATGTTAGCCTATGAAGGGAGCAGGCCTCACAGTAGTGTAAAAACGAATTTAGGAGTTTTACACAACCAGGACATGTAACCTACATAGGTACATATCCTGTGTTTTGCCTACACAGCACCTTGCCCTATGGGTTACCTAGGGCATTCCTTAGGGGTGTCTTATATGTAGAAAAAGGGGAGTTTTAGGCTTGGCAAGTATTTTAAATGCCAAGTCGAATTGGCAGTGAAACTGCACACACAGGTGTTGTAATGGCAGGCCTGAGACAAGGTTAAGGGGCTACTTAAGTGGGTGGGACAATCAGTGCTGCTGGCCCACTAGTAGCATTTAATCTACAGGCCCTGGGCACACATAGTGCACACTAATAGGGACTTATAAGTACATTAAATAGTCCAATTGGGTATGATCCAATGTTACCATGTTTAAAGAGAGAGAGCATTTGCACTTTAGCACTGGTTAGCAGTGGTAAAGTACGCAGAGCCTAAAAACCAGCACAACAGTATCCAAAAAGTGGAGGGAGGCAGGCAAAGAGTTAGGGGTGGCCATCCTAAGGCTGTCAGGTCTAATAGTGTGCTTTCTGAACCAAGAGCTACCTTTCTGACAAATTTGGTGTAATTCTGTCCAGCGATTTGGGCTGTAGTAGCACCTATGGGAATTAACACGAGAAACCCATTTTTTGACCCCCCCTTTCACTCATCCCCCACTTGACAAATCACCCAGAAACTTTCCATGCACAACAAGATGTAAAAAGACACCTTTTTTGGAAGATTTCTTGAAGATTCGTCAAACGGTGCCAGTGATGTACCCAAGTCAAAAAATGCTTTTACTATAAATAACTACTGGTGACTGCCAGTAAATACAAATATATATATATATATATATATATAACACCAAGAAAACGTGGGAATTCCAAGGCTCACTAGCAGGGTGGTCCGAGAGTGGTTCCAGCACACCAAATTTGGCAGAAAGCTAGATTTTGTTCTGCAGATTGTGCTTTTTCTTATTTGGTGTAAATCTAGTCATTAGTTTTCGAGATATTAAATGGTAAACACATTTGTATATCTAGCGCCACGGATCCATCACAACGTTTTCACAATTATCGCTGTAAATTCACAAAGGCTAATTGGTTGGCTGCGACCTGACCAGAAAGTTGCGGCAACCAATTTAAGCTACAGGGCATGGTTCCTGGGGCTGAAAAGTTTTATAAAAATTGGTAAAAGGAGTCAGGGTGGAGGTACCTTGACCCCAGCAGTGTGGTATAAGGGTGCTTGAGGGTCAAATTATAAGTATAAAAAGATGTTGTTTCAACACGCATAACATTTGCGAATATGTTGGATGCTCAGCCCGGCCCCCTGTGATGAATTCGCAAATATCTGTGAAAAAATAATTTTCATTTTAAAAACACTCATTCATACAATAAACCATTCAGTCATAGAAGCACTCAGACACTGACGCACCCATTCACAGTCCCACTCAGACACTGACGCACAGACCTATTCTGACATTCATACACGTCAACACAGACCCACTGAGACTCTGACACACCCACTGAGAGACCCACTCAGACACTCTCATACCTACTGAGACACTTGTGCACTCACTCACACACTTTCAAAGGTTAGTGATTACAGTTGGGAAATAAAAATGTAAAACAATTTAGAAATTTACTTAAAATAACAAAGGTTACAGGGATGTTATAGTTAGAAAACGACGATATAAAATCCTTAGAAATTCATTTTAAAAAAAGGGTTACACGGACATTATAGTTCGGTTCACATTTTACTTGTACAAAACCATTGAAATTCAGCAGTTATAGTTACATGAGCTAGTTATAACTAACTCCCCCGCAATACACTGCTTATGATCGCACATATGACATGGTCAATGACATCACTGATGGCATCTCAAATGACAGCACTGATGATATCATCCACAGAACCACTAACACAGCCACTCACACCCCTATACGACCTCTCATACACCCACTCACACACCCACATAACCTCTCACAGACCCATACAAGTACTTACACAACCACTCACTCATCCATACAGCCACTCACTCACTCATAAAGGTACTCACACAACCACTCACTCACCATTATAGCTACTCATACAACAAGTCACTTACCCATACAGACACCCACAGAGCCACACACTCACACATACATTTACATTCACACCCACGTATTCACCTATACAGCCACTCACACACTCACTCACCCATACAGCCTCTCAACACAACCACTCCCCACCCATACAGGCACTCACACACACACATAACCACTTACATACCCATTCACACACCCATACAGCCTCTCAACACAGCCACTCCCCACCCATACAGGCACTCACACACACACATAACCACTTACAAACCCATTCACACACCCATACAAGCACTGACATATCCCCACACTCACCATACATCCATTCACAGAGATACTTACTTTGCAAAACAGACACTCACACACCAACTCACTTAACCAAACATTCACTCAGCCATACAGCCAATTACACAGCCAGTTATTCAGTCATACAGTTTTTCAGACATAGTCACTTACACATCCACTCACCCACCCATACAGCCACTCACTCACCCACACAGCCACTGACACACCCACTCACTTACTAATATAGTCAATCACAAAGCCACTCACTCAACCACACAGCTGCTCACCTCCTTATACACCCATTCAGGTACTCACACACCCATGCAGGCACTCAGACACCCACTCACACATGGATGCACACAGTCACACAGCCACTCACCTAATATATGCTAGAAATAGTATCACTCATTAGTAATACAGAAACTATACTATTCTAACACGTGTAGTAACCTGGTATAAATATATATATATATATATATGTGTATATTTAACACTCAAGCCTTTAGAAAACACACTCACTGGATGGTGTCACCAGTGATGTCATTTCAGATGTCATCAGTAATGTCATCAATGATGTCACTGACCATGTCTTGAGTGATGTAATATGTGAGTCATAAGTTAGCTCAGGTGGTGTAAAGTCCCCTTTTTGAATGGTCACCCCCCCCACACTTTTTGCTGCTTGGTGCTGTCGTTTTTTATCTGAAAGTGCACTGAAGCCTGCTAACCAGACCTCAGTGCCAATGCTCTTTTCCCTTAAATTGAAAGGTGATTTTGTAAACCCAATTCGAAAGGACTTTACCACCCCTGTAAGGCTCTAGTAAATGGTACCAGTGGTACCCAGGGCAGGGATGGTAAAAGGGTTACCAGGGTTGCAGCACTGACTTAACCCGAGTAGAAGCAAAGCCTGCAGTGCTGCCATGTCAGCCTGCACAAACCGCTTGTCTGCCCGGGTTCAACTCTGCCTACACCAATTGCTGGCAGAGTACCTTCACTGCCCATAAGTACATGCCAGTCACCCCTAAGGCAGGATTCCCATAGCCCAGGAGGCAGGGTGCACCGTGCTTTGAGTAAGGACATATATGCATTAGCATATATGACTCTGTGATAACATTTCAAATGTATTGGTACCGTAAGTGACCAGAGGTCCTTAGGATAACATGGGCTGGCACCTGGCCAAACCCACATGTCCAGCTCCATGATGGCCCGACCGACCACCTGCATTTAGTGTCAAACACTATGCTTTCTAACCTGAGCACAATTCTAGTGCCCACTATTAGCAAGCATGTATCCTAGTGGCATCCTTATAGGATGCCCACCAAGTTGCCAGCTTTCTCTGGCCTTGATGGGGTTCCAGAGCCATTTGCCACCAAGACAAGAGTCTGCCCTCCTGCTGATTGTGCTAACACTTTCCCCAGGATGGAGATCATTGTAAACACTAGCCATCCTCTACCCTTCCATGATTGCTAATCAAGTCAGTGAGCCTCAAAGCTGGTAAGCCTCAAAGGTTTTTACTACCCTTCATATATAATCTCTCGTCCCCCACTCAAGGACAAAGCACTTCCTGCCTTGTCCAGGCTGACAGGTGGGAAAATTAGGTATTCAGGAGGTATACACCTCCAAGAATCTAGCCACACCTTTAGGTTGGGCTAGGAGGTCTGTATAGGTATGAAGTGGTCTAAGTGTGGACTTGTAGTGAACATTAAATTACTATATAGTATTGCAGAAACCCAAGTCCTATCCTCAACGCTGATCACCAATGTTAGAAACTGGGTCTCAAGTTGGAAGAGCTATGTCCCCCTGTCCAAGTATGGACCACAAACATAGTCAGGGTAAGTCAGATGCACACTAAGTTAACCTCTGCTCAGTATCTGGTAGCTTGGCAGAGAGCAGTCAGGCTTACCTTTAGAGGCAATGTATAAAGTATTACTGCAACACCCACACACAGTAAGACAATAAAAACACCACAAAAAGGACTCCAGACCGGTTTGGTAAAACAGAGAATACATGAGTAAAACAAGAACAACACAACAAAAAATCAATCGGTAGAAGTCAAGAATTTTTGTGCTCAGAAGTCACTAGCCATCAAAAGGTTACATGAGGTTGTGAGGGACCGGTGCAAATCTAAAATTCAGACCCACTGTATTGGAGGGTAGGCCAGCTACAGAACCCATGCAGGGTCCACTTAAACAGTACCTTTGATAGAGCAACCATTGACGTGGGGGTCCAACTTTTTAAATAAACTGCACCCTGCCCTCTGGGCTATGCAAGGTCTGCTCTAGAGATTACATATTTGCAATAAAAAAGAACGTTTGGGCCTGATTAAAAGTTTATTTTGCCAGGTTGACATGGCAGTTTAAAACTGCACACACAGGCTACAATAGCAGGTCTGAGCTGTGTTTAAAGTGCTACTGAAATCGGTGGCAGAAACACTGCTGCAGGCCCATTAGTTACATTTAATTTACAGGCTCTGGGCACAGGTAGTTCCACATTACTAGGGAAGTAAATTAAATATCCCAGTTTGGCATAAGCCATTGTTACCGTGTTTAAAGGGGAAGGCACAAGTATTTTAGCACTGGTTAGCAACTGTAAAATATTCAGAGTCTTAAGGCCAGCAAAAACGAAGTCAGCAAAACAGGAGGTCTGAAGGTAAAAAGTTGTGGGAAAACCAGTCCAACATGCTAGGTGTAACATGTTTCTCCAGATGAAGGAGAGGAGAACCTCACAACCCCTCAGGAGTTCTATTCACTAAGGCGGAAGAACCTAGAGAGACCATAAGCATTAGTGTGGTCTGCTCTGGGACAGTGTTCCACCATAAAGTCCATTCCCTGTAGGGAGATGTACCACCTCAATAGTTTGGGATTCTCACCCCTCAACTGCATTAGCCATATGAGGGGTCTGTGGTCTGTCTGAACCCAGAAGTGAGCAGCAAACAGGTATTGCCTCAGCTTCTTCAACACCCAGAGCACTACAAAGGTTTCCTTCTTTATTGAAACCCACCTCTATTTGTGGGGAAGTAACCTTCTAATGATGAAAGCTAAAGGTCAATCCTGGCCCTCTTCATTCATCTGTGAGAATACGGCCCCTATACCATGCTCTGAGGTGTATGTCTAGACAATTAATTATTTGGAGATGTCAGGGGCCTTAAGTACAGGTCCTGTTCACATGTCGTCCTTCAGGTTATCAAAAGTGTTATTGAATGCCTCCAGCCAGATCACCTGTCTGGGCTACTTGGAAGTCAGCTCTATCACAATGGCACCATATCCTTTGACAAATCTCCTGTAATAACCTGTGAGGCCTAAGAATGCTTTCACCTTTGTCTGGGTCTTGGGGGGGATTCCCAAGCCAGGATAGTTTGGATTTTGGTCTCTAGGGTCAGCATCTTGCCTTCTCCCATTTAGTGACGAAATAGACTACTGAACCCTGCCCTATTCAGAAATTACTGGCCTTACTAGTCTTGCCTGCGCTCAACACAGCCTGAAGTACTTCCCTTAGTTGGTGCAAGTGGTCCTCCCAGCTAGACGGAACTGAACGGAATACCACATTGATGTCCAGATAGGCAGCACTGAAGTTCTCCAATCCAGCCAGGGTTGCCCAAATTCTGGAAGGTGGACGGGGACTTTTTTTTAACTGAAAGGGCATTATCCAGAACTGGAAGTGCCCCTCTTAGGTAATGAATGCAGAACATTCTTTGCCCCCCTCAGTCAGGGCAATCTGGCAGTACCCGGATATGCTGAGGAAGTTGGCAGCTCCCAGTAGATCAATGAGCTTGTCAATTCTAGGGATTGGGTGTGCATCTGTCGTGGTGACCACATTAAGTCTATGGTAAACCACACAGAATCTAAGTTCTGGGGTTGCTCCTAAAGGAGAAACCTTGGGTTCCAGCACCACTGGGCTGGACCAAGGTCTGTTTGATGGTTCAATAACCCCTAACTCTAGCATCTTGGGGATCTCCTCCTTCATACTGGCTCTCATCTTATCAGGTAGCCTGTAGATGTCACTCTTCACAGGCATGCTGTCTCTAGTAACATTATCATGGGGACACCATTTAGTGAGTCTTTGGGTAAGGGAGTAGAGAGAGGCAAACTGCCACAATAACTAGCAGCAGTCACTCTGTTGTTCTTGGGTCAGTGTAGGAGAGAGGCTGACACCCTTCACTGACCCACCCTACTCCTTGGAAGAAAGAAGGTCAGAGAGAG
This sequence comes from Pleurodeles waltl, assembly GCF_031143425.1. Taxonomy (NCBI): domain Eukaryota; kingdom Metazoa; phylum Chordata; class Amphibia; order Caudata; family Salamandridae; genus Pleurodeles; species Pleurodeles waltl. Next base: position 528,181,325 of record NC_090442.1, read on the forward strand.
GTTCATTCTCCTCCTCCACGTCATCATCCATGACCAAGAGCATAGTTACTTCAGACCATTGAAATTGGAGTTTGAAGTAATTGATGGGCAAAACCCTTAAAGGATACTGTGAGTGTTGAGGTCCACAAGGTAAGTGACCCCACGCTTGTGCTCTTTCACCTCATATGACCAAGACCAGTGATCTTTCAGGGCACTGCCTTCACATGCTCCATAATCCACACTTTTGTGGCGAGGCTTAAATTCAACCAGTGTGGCCTTCTGGTCATAATACCTTTCATGACTTCCTGGCTTGCATCTAGATTCTCTTTAGCTTTCTTCCAGAAGTGCTCCATCTGGGTATAGAGTGCCAGCATGTAGCTGACCACATTTTGGAAGCCCTTTGTGTGATCTTGCTCCTAGCCCTCCTTCACCAGATTGAGAGGTCCTCTCACAAGGTGCCTTTACTGAAATTCAAAGTGGCTGAAGCCAACCCCCTTCTGCTGTACCTTCCTGTATGCAAACAACAGGCATGGCAGGATGATGTCCACTTCCCCCTCAAGGGCTCAGACAGGCCCCTTATCATGCCTTTTAGGGTATCGGTGGATCTAACAACAAGCCCATTTTTTTGATGATGGTAAGGAGTGGAGAACTTATAGGTTACCCAACACTCCTTCCACATGGACTTTGTGTACACCAACATGAAGTTAATACCATGGCAGATACAACCTCCTTGGGAAACCATACATAGGTAAAGATCCCCATCAGTCCCCGGACCATCACAAGCCAGTCACAGTCCTCAGAAGTATAGCCTTTGGGTACCGAGTGGCGTGGTCCACCAAAACCAGGATAAACCTGTTGCCATACATTGTCTTGGGGTCCTTTTATTCCAACAATGTAGATGCCCCCCCCTTCAAAAGGTATGCCAATGACAGGGAATGGCTGCAGGTGAGCCTTGCGCTTCCCTCCTGACCTGCCACTTTTCTGGTAGATAGGGCATGACCTGCAGAACACATCTGAGGCCATCCTGATTGAGGGCCAGTAAAAGTAAGTTAGCCTGGCAAAGGTCTTGCCTACCCTAGATGCCCTGCCAGGGGAACATCATGAGCCATCTCCAGTAGGAAGGCCCTGTAACACTGGCAGAACACCAACACACACATAGCATCAGACTAAAGAACTTTAGGCTTAGTCTACAGGAGACCATTTGCACAGTAAATCAGGTGATCAGCTGCCTGGGCTTTGGCATGCTGCTGTTGGCCCTCAAGAGTAGGGCACTCCATCTGCACATGGCAGAACTCCAGTGGGACCCTCTTGCTGCTGCCAGCTGGTCAGCTCCGGTCATTTTCCTAGGACAACAATGTTCTCCCCCATAGGCTCCAGGGTATCGCCCTGAGGGTCAGCCTCCTCCCAGACCCTGAAAGTTTTAGGAATGTGTTTTCAGTGACTCATGCCCTATCTCTTTTTGGCAGGCACCTATCCCTCTTGACTACCCTCGCTCATGGAGCCATGGACCAATGTTGTAAGGCACAGCCAGGCAGGCAACCCTAAGATCTTCAAATGCGATCTGAGCTCCACCTCCTTCCAGATGATGTGCTCTAGGTCATTGCCAAGCAGACAATCCACGGTTACGGACAGACTCAAAGTTATGATCAAGGAACCTGAGAACCCCCCTCCCACTCAAAGGGAACCAAAGCAGAGGTAGAGACTCTCATGCTTGTTGGCTGCAGCAACATGGTGAAATGCATTAGGGACTACCAGTTCTGAGGTCATGCTGGCTCCAGTGTCTCTCAGAGCCCCCACCCTCTGACTATTGATGGTGACCCACTTCTTCTATTTCCTAGTGCTAGCTAATTTTACCATGTTTCAAGGAGCCAACACAAACACTTTAGCACTGGTTAGCAGTGGTAAAGTATGCAGAGACCATAGGCCAGCAAAAACAAAGTAGCAAAACAGGTGGTCTGAAGGCAAACATTTTGAGGAAAACCATGCTTAGCATTAGCAAAGATTTCTCAGTGAATTTTGTTTTTATGATCATCTCCACAGCCCTTTTGTGCAAATTCCTACAGCAATGCACAGTAGGGATTAGCTGCAGGTACTGCTTTGCTGTCAAATTGTATATCTAAGCCCCTGCCCACTCAACTTTGATTGCTTCTGGTCTTCGGCTAGACTCTGTGACCATTCTCCTGTGCACTTAATTTCTTCTTTGCATGGTCTTTAGCTAATCACACCATGCCATAGCCACAAGCCCTGAAATCCAAGATGTATGTTACAACTGGTGTGCTTGCATTCAGTCCTTCGTAGCAGGCTATAGGTGGGACTGATACTCATGGGCATTCTGAAACTCCGATATGATCTACTCCCACCCAGGAAATGGCAGGATAATTGACTTCACCCAATGGCCTGGAATAACTCCACTTTTAGGACTGTAAGGAAATTATGTCTTCACCAGATTTGATGGATGTACAGAAGAAGCGCTTTCACCATAGAAAAATGTTGTGGAGAAATAGTTCCCTATCGAGAGAAAATGTTAAAATGTAAATGATTTGAGGAAAATTACTTGGAAAGGGGAATGCTCCTTATACGTATGGGTACCATGTCATTTGGTTTTAAATTAAGTATGACAATATGTACACAGTTTTGTTTGCTACTCTGTCGCCATAAAAAGTACAACCTTTTGTGGCTATCCTGTATATTTAAAACCTATTAAAGGCACAACATTTTCAGAAAGTAATTACAACATATGCAATTACTATTATAAACTTGCTTAATTTGTTGTGATGCAATCAACTCTTCATTTTCAGAGCACCCTGTTTAGTTTCTATTTTGTATGCTTGTTCCATCCTTTGAAACCTTTAAACGAAAGTAGCCTGCATATTTAGTCATTAACAGCCAGCCATTTTAAAATATTTATTTATTGCATGCTGCATAATTTATGTTATCTCTTCCTCTTGATATTTATAACTTTGAAATAGACAATATTATCGTGCAATGGTTCTGTGATCCACATCTATTTGCAAATCAATAAAGTAGTAAAGTATTAAAATCATACAATGACTTACCAATAGATCTCAAATATAACAAGCATTGTCAAAGCCAATAGTTCTGGTTTATGAATGAATGTTGCTTTTCTGTCACTGATGGGTTAAGGCACTAAATGAGTCATCATACATGTACTCTGTCACTCACCTGCAACGCATCTTTGCGCTTGGGCATCCATTCATCCTTCCTTTAACTGACTCATTCCTGCATTCACCTTCTGATACAATAGCAATAAAATACACACAAACTCCATATATACACAAGATAAAGTAAAATAATAAAATAGTTTTAAAAAAAATAACACGCTGCTGTCTAAACATGGTTTGCAATTAAAAAAACCTGAACATAGATGGTGTCAGTCTTGCACAGGTATTATAAACATTATGTCATTATTTTAAAGTTCACGTATGGCAGCTTATTTAGGACCAACCTCTTGTCCATCCCGGAATGTTAAAACATTGCCACACTATAGACAGCTGTATTCCATAATGGTCTATTGATTTACTGGAATGTGGTGCATTTCAGATCAAATGAGAAGCAAGCAAGTAATCTGTTAGCACCGCCTGAAGCGCTGTAGTGTCCTCTGAAGAAACATTAAAATAAAAAGAGGAGAAACAAAGAAATAAAAGAGGAACTATAAAAGGAGAACATTGAAAACTAAGACAATCCAATCAGCCTTGATGCTGAAGAACACTCATTTTCACGTGGATTTACAGGCGTGATCAGAAAATGCAGTCATTCACAGGGGAAGAAAGCCACTGATTGAGGTGGACTGAACCATTAACCCATTCAGTACATTGTCATGAAGGAAGAAGAGAGTACATGACAGACAAACCAATGGCAGGACAGAGCTGACCCGGGGGCCGTCTATGTAGCTATGTTTTTATATATGGTTGTCTGTATTATTTAATGATCCTGATAGCTAAAAATAGATTCTATCAAGAATGAGTACAGCACAAACCTTCAACTCCAGGGGTTTGTCAGAGGTGGTAACAGCAACAAAATCATTCCCTTCAAAGGTAGTCTGTAAAAGTTCATGTATAAAAACACCTATCTATAGGCTTTAATACAGAGAATTAGCATTCTGCCCTTGAATGCCTATTACCTATGAGATAAGATTTCACATTCAGTACCTCAGGCTTGCGTTTATCATAAACTTAATAATACATAGGTAAGATTTATGACATCAGGAACGTTTCTTTTCTAGTGAACAAATCATCCTCTAGCTGTTCTCATTGGCTTGTCACCATAGCTAACTGAGGCCTCCTGTCCTGAGCTTAAACTTCCCCACAAGGTAACAATCAGGTACCCAGTCATAAAACTACAAAGTATACAAAATTAATTTGGCAAAGCAAAATACAATCTCTTCTATGTGATCGCTGGAGATTATCTTTCAGTGCGTGATGAGTGCTGCTCACTTCTGACAGAAAGTGGGTGTTAAGTTCTTTCCGACGTTCCTTGAGGGACTGGCACTTTTCAACTTTGCGACTCGCACTGCACAGGCCAGGCATGCTGAGCCGCATTCAGCTGCCGACCCCTGCAGTACAATTTTTTGGGGATTCCTGAACTGGGGGCAGAAGGAAGCACAACAACAACTGTGCCATACGCTTGTGGGCAGCTGCAGCTCAGCATTACCCAACACTGGAGACCCAATGAGGTTCTCCCGCTGCTGGCTGCTCCATTTGCGTCAGCATTTCACGGCAGCAGTCTGCTAGGTCCCAGAGAGTTCCTGGACACGCTGCAAGTTCAGAGTGGTATGGTGATTTTAAAAGGCTGAATTTATTTTGTCAGCAGCACCACAAATTTGCAGGCAGCTGCCTTTCATTGTTTGGTGCGTGGGACCCAGCGAGGTCTCCCTGTGGCGTCCTGAAGTGTGTGTTTGCCCCCCGCCCCATGTTGGCACAAACCATGGGGACACTTGTTCTTTGTTAGTGGCATTATGGGGGGAGTCCTTAACAGAGGCCCCCAATCATGAACTTGCCACATGCAGAGACCTGGACATTACCATAATACATGCAGTGGGCACACAGGTGGTTCTGCGACCTACAATTTATGCCTGATTACTGTATCACATTTAATAGGAGCGCAGGTGCACTGTGCCCTATATTTCATGGTGATTGACATGCTTTGTTCATTACCTGCTGCATTATATGCCCTAAGGGTCATTGTATGTTGTTCATACTTTGCACTGTGCAGGATAACAATTAATATATCACATAACTGCATAGTATACACAGTAATGGTGTTACTTGACGTTTGCAACCTATAAAACTTTCTCTTACTGCACACATTGTGATGCTTGACAATTGCCAAATTAGCAAAGTAATTAATGGATTATGTCAATTTTGGTCTGTGTTATGTACAATATACTATATTTTTATATAATCTTGTGTGGAGTCTCTTTTGTAGTGTATTCATTCTGTTATTGGTGCAAGTGTGTTGCCCAAACGCTTTACACATTGCCACTGAGGGTAAGCCTGACTGCTTTGTGCCAGTCTATCAGAGGGTGAGCACAGGTTATCTTTGGTGTGTAACTTACTTGCCTTCACTAGAGTTATGGGATCTGCCTGGCTTAAGTGCATATCCTAACCAAACAGAAACCCCATTTCTAACAATATACTTTTCACAGACAGTATATCTGGCCTACTGACTTTATTGTAATATTTCATTATAAAGAACCAGGACTATAACCTTTATCATCAGCTTGTTATAATAACCAACTTGGCCCTACTATGTTGGACATAAGCCCTCCCACAAGGGATATATCAGTATGTTCAAAATACAGTTGTCAAAACAATCTAAAATCCTTACTAATAGAGGGTCATTAGAAGTGTGCAAATTTGCAGCATTTTCCACATAAGTATGGATTTCCCGCATTTGCCACATAATCCATACTTTGCTATATGATCTGCAGATTTAACAAAAACAATTTATTTTAGCTCCAACGGATGACAATTTACAAAAACAAGGTGACGTGTTCCCATGCATTTGAAGACCATTAGAAAAGGTTGACTTGCCACCTTTCAATTGTTTATTGCTGTATTTGGTTGTTAAACTGATAATAATGAGGTGGAATCTTTGCCCAGTGTTACCATGTTCAAAAACATAAAAGGAATGCAGTAATACTATCCCAAAACCTGTTGCATTATGCAGCATAATCTGCCTTTTTTTGTCATATAACTTAGTCCTCGCTGACACACGACTTGGTCCTTACTACCTGCATAATGCCAGTGACCCTGCTAAAAGAGCCTAATGAGGATTAACATAGTGAAAGTAGTCTGTTCCGGTGGTTTCTTTAGGTGGGTCACCAACATCAAAACCCTTTGCTTCTACGGTAATCAGAGATTACATGTAGCAAACTACATGCCTATAGGCTACATCACAGTGTAATAGCATGGTACATTTAAATGTCTATTGCCTTTAAAATATGGTTTTCATAACACATACATTTTTCTTGCTTTGTACTATCTTTTCATTATAAACAGATCACAGCTAAGGAATATGACATAACCTTTCGTAGTAATCCTACAGGGCCACTATCCTTTATAAATGGCCTGATGCTATATACCTAGCATGCCCACTTGAAGTGCTCATTAACTGGCAACTCCCAGGCATACATTTATTAAATGACAAATATGTACAAAATAACAGCTGGCAAAAAAATGTAAACCCCTCTGTTAGAAATGGGGTCTTTGATTAGCAGTCAGGTTCCCCCCCTGTCCAAGCAAGGACCCTCACTCTAGTCATGGTAAAAGAGAATCACCCTCAGCTAACCCCTGCTTACCCTCTTGGTAGCTTGGCAGAGTAGTAGTCTTAACTTGAGGGTGCTAGGTGTAAAGTATTTGTACCAACACAAACAGTAACTTAATGAAAACACTACAAAATGACAACACCAGTTTAGAAAAAACAGAAATATGTATCTAAACAAAACAAGACCAAAACAACAAAAATGCGACATACACAAGTCAAGTTGTGAATTTTTAAAGATTAAACTCAAAAATAGCACTTTGAAACTCAAAATGCTTTGATGAGGTGTTAATAGGGCGTCGTGACTGAGTCGTTCCCAATAAGCCGACACCAGCGGCGCCGGACACAGAGTCGCGTAGATCCCCAGGTACAATACCTTTGGTGAAGAGTGAAAACAAGCCGATGCACAAAGTCTGGGATCGTGGCATCTGTGCGAAACGTTTAATCCGCGCACTTCGAGTGGCATCAGTCACGATGTGGTGCGGCGACTTCCACAGAGTTGCGGACTTTGGCGGTGCTGCAGCGATGTCGGGCCTGTGAAGGTCGTCGCGTTCCAGCGAAGATCACGGAGTTGGGTAAAGCCGGCATCACTGGATTCAACAGCGGCGTCGGTCCGAAGTCGTCCGAAGTCGATTTCTACCAGCTTTCCTTTCAAGGGCCCAGGGACTGGATAGGGCACCACTTGTCAGAGCAGGAGTTGCTCCAGAGACTCCAGGTGCTGGCAGAGAGAAGTCTTTGCTGTCCCTGAGACTTCAAACAACAGGAGGCAAGCTCTAAATCAAGCCCTTGGAGATTTCTTCACAAGATGGAAGGCACACAAAGTCCAGTCTTTTCCCTCTTAACCTGGCAAAAGCAGCAACTGCAGGATAGCCCCACAAAGCACAGTCACAGGCAGGACAGCACTTCTCCTCAGCTCTTCCCCAGGCAGAGGTTCCTCTTGATGTCCAGAAGTGATCTAAGGTCTGTGGTTTTGGGTGCCCTTCTTATACCCAATTTCTCCTTTGAAGTAGGCCTACTTCAAAGTAAAGTCTCTTTTGTATGTGAAATCCTGCCTTGCCCAGGCCAGGCCCCTGACACTCACCAGGAGGTCGGAGACTGCATTGTGTGAGGACAGGCACAGCCCTTTCAGGTGGAAGTGACCACTCCTCCCCCTCCTAGCACAGATGGCTCAACAGGAAATGCAGACTACACCCCAGCTCCTTTTGTGTCACTGTCTAGTGTGAGGTGCAACCAGCCCAACTGTCAAACTGACCCAGACAGGGAATCCACAAACAGGTAGAGTCACAGAAATGGTATAAGCAAGAAAATGTTCACTTTCTAAAAGTGGCATTTTCAAACACACAATCTTAAAATCAACTTTTCTAAAAGATGTATTTTTAAATTGTGAGCTCAGAGACCCAAAACTCCACATGTCCATCCACTCCCAAATGGGAATCTACACTTTAATCAGATTTAAAGGTAGCCCCCATGTTAACCTGTGAGAGGGACAGGCCTTGCAACAGTGAAAAACGAATTTAGCAATATTTCACTGTTGGGACATATAAAAAACATTACTATATGTCCTACCTTAACCATACACTGCTCCCTGCACTTGGGGCTACCTCGGGCCTACCTTAGGGGTGTCTGACACGTAAGAAAAGGGAAGGTTTAAGCCTGGCAAGTGGGTACACTTGCCAAGTCGAATTTACAGTTAAAACTGCACACACAGACACTGCAGTTGCAGGTCTGAGTCATGATTACAGAGCTACTTATGTGGGTGGCAGAACCAGTGCTGCAGGCCCACTAGTAGCCTTTGATTTACAGGCCCTGGCACCTCTAGTGCACTTTACTAGGGACTTACTAGTAAATCAAATATGCCAATCATGGATAAACCAATCAACCATACAATTTACACAGAGAGCATATGCACTTTAGCACTGGTTAGCAGTGATAAAGTGCTCAGAGTTCAAAAGCTAACAGCAACAGGTCAGAAAAAATAGGAGGCAGGAGGCAAAAAGATTGGGGATGACCCTGCATAAGTAAAAAAGTCCAACACCCCTCCTTTACCCCCAGTGACATTTTTTCTAGAATAAACCACATAACTGGGCTCTGCATTTTGTCTTTCTGAGGCCCATGCTTAAATGCCCGGAAATGTAGATTTCATAAAGGCTAAGTAATGCCACCCAAACCACCTGGCTTTCAATAAATAAATTATTGAACAGATGAGGACAGTGAGAGAATCAACACATTCAAAGGTGTGTGTTTTTAAAGCAAAAGAGACCAAGTGGTGCATTTGAAAGCACATTTTCACACGTTACAAAGAACCTTGAGACAATCTTGGAGGAGAGTTTTTAAAATAACACAATAACCTACCATTTCAAGATATGACAAGTGTTTTCATGGAACTGTGGTTTCCACTGAGTGCAAAGTGAACACATTCTGTGATCAGTAGAAGACTTTGTAGACACCAGAGTTTATTTAACCCTTTCACTCAGGCTTCAACAATGACCAATCTCTCACGGTCAGCCGTTTCAGGGGTTGCTGAGAGCATCGGAGTCTACTAGGTGGTCAAGGACAACATGGTAGACTCACTCAAGATGGTATAGCAGGGGAAGGGGAATACTTCTCATAATTTATTATTTGCAGGTGTGCCTGGGAAAGGGGAAGGAAAGGCTGAAATAGTGAAATGAAGAGTATTAGATGGCAGTTTGGGGGCCACGATTCTGGTATCCACTTCCTTGCAACCTCTGCCCTCTTGAGCTGGTTGCCGCATTTGCACTAGAACCGCATATGCCATTAGCCAATCTCTTAATTACTTCTGCAAAACCGGTAGTCGTAACACGAGGGGCAGCATTGCCATAGGGTAGTGTCTAGGAACACTTTGAAAGCGCCTAGAAGCAGTTATGGTAGTCAGGATTCCAGGATAATCTTAATGGAATTTGAGAGTCAGGTCATGAAAGGGTTAACAGTATTGTAATCAGTTGTTTGCACAATTCCTCAGTAAGGCATGGAGCCAAGGGCTGATTAGTAACAAAGCCCATTTATTAAATTTAGAGAAGACGTAGCAAGGGAATAGGATTGTCTATGAAAGCATCATCGTTTCATACACATAACGTGCACCTGTTTGATTAGTGCTGAAGTGTGCACAGATAAGCAGCACAGACAATGAACTGAGGTGGCATGGTGGGCTAAAGAATGGTGAGCAGGAATGCTAATCTGAACTACTGCCAGTGTTAGACTTATTACAAGGATTCCTCGGATCACATTTGCTGTAAGAGGCAAGGGTATGCCCAAATATGTGTCCCATGCTCATTGTGCAACTGGAAAAAAACTACACATCACGGAAGAGCGGCAATCAGAGGAAAACCAGCTGTGGGTTGCTTGTGTTGCAGTTCAGGGAGGATCTGACCTGGCAGTTAAGGCTGGAATGTTCCAATTGGAGCAGGGTCAAGACTGATTTGCATATGGCTGGGTCCAAACTAAAGTGGCATGGTGGGCAAAACAAAATTGGCATGGAATGTTACACCCCAGTGATTGCCGGTAGTTAGACATTTTGCATATATCCTTCCCATCAATTGTTTTGTGTTTGACTTCCTTTGATTATCCCATCTACAACTGGATACCATTTTAGAAGAAAAAAACTAACAATCTGGCTTTTCTGAAATAATTAACAGAATTTACAGTGCATCTTTGATGGCCAGTTCTAGGAGACCCACTAAGGTAAAAGTGCACTTTAGAAAAAACATCTCATTCCACTGGCAACTTCATTATGAATAGGTTGCCACAATGGTAGTCACAGAAAAATGTGTCATCGCAAGTTGTTCTGCCACATTTCGAATGAACTTACCATCACTGGTGCTGTGAAAAACATTTGCCAGAGTTCAATTACAAGGAGGTATAACATACTCTTTCACCGATGTACAAGTTCACAGTTCTGTATTGGTTGGACAATGGAGTAGATGGGTAATACATTCAAGAAAAACTGCACTCCTACTAAATCACCCTAGCTCGGACCTCTGCACAAGAAATGATCCCTCAAGTACATCCTTTGCTGTTGCATACTCAGTGCCTGAACTTTCCTGCAGCACTTGGATTTCAAAAAGTGTTTTAGCGGTCACACACCTACATGTTTACCAAATCTGAGGGTTAGCAACCTTAAAACACTCTGTACATGAAGCCCTTACAGCACAAATCAACAGGTGGGTGGTGCTCAGTTACATGCTTAAAAAAACACAGGTTATGCTCACCCCTACACAAACTGTCTATGCTTTTCAGAAATGGTGGTAGTGAACATTTAGAGCACGCAAATGAACCTGATGAAGATAGGCACACAAACCCACAGCTAGGTGATGCTTTCATTTTCCCACACTGACCTGCCTAAACCTCGAAGTGAAATTGTAATTATGTGCTTGAAAGGTGTTCATTAGCATTCTATTAATGTAGCAAAACAGTCGAGGATACCACAGCGTTAAAAAGCCACACCCCATATATGATGCAAAATCCGCTCGTTGAAACCTATACAGTTTGAAGGTGTATTCAAGCATGTGCAAAACCATGTTTAATGTGACATGTGTTGCAAAAACCTCTGGAATATACATTAAAATCTTTCAAAAATTTGATTTCAAAATACTAGCTCTGTGGCACAGCCTTTCTCTCCACAAGATTCCTCGATGCTTAAACATGACACTTCAGCTTTGACAAATAAACCCGAGTTGTTAATCATATGGCTTCCTCGCACTCGCCCTGCAACCTACCAATATAACCTAGCCCTTTGGAAGGAGGGTACTCTGGTTAGTGGCAAGGTGAATATTGGGAGAATTATGCATTATGTAATCTGTACGCAGCTATTCTGAGGCCGTGTCACACATCGGTCACCCAAAACAAAAACAAGGGTTAACTTGCTTGCTCTATAACATTTTCTTAACTATTTGTTGTACTTCTTTTTACTACTTTGACTAATTCCACTCTAGATACATTACATTGGAAAGGAGGCAGTATCTCGTTTTCAAATATAAATGTGTCACTCTGAAAGAGTACCTAGCCAATTGTTCACTTTGGAAAGCACAACATAATTTCCTCAGGAAAACTTACAGTGGTTCACCCGAGTCTGAGAAATAGATAGGAGGTATAGAACATGCAATGACGAGCCCTTTAAACTTTTTTTTTTAGGACAACTCAAGTCTAACTTCCAGAAAAAAAATCAAAATAATTCCTAGTTACCAAGCATGAGCTACCGTTCTATTTCCTATTACACGAGGACTTAATTTGTAAACTGTTATGTTTACTTACTCTAGTGACACTAATTTCTGAAGGTTCTTCCAACTCGCTATTAAGTTGTTGGAAACTGCTATCTGAAAGAAACCCTTTGCCGATTGATCTCTTATTTTCATAAATTGAGTGTTTTCTGCCACCTAAGTTTCGACTCAGCCATGCGCAAATCAGTCTTGACTGTGCTCCAAATGGATCAATCCAGCCCAAACTGGCAGGTCAAGCACTGGAACCGAAATACAACCAACCCAACAACAATTTCACCCTGATTTCTGCATCAAGCGTGACAGTTATATTCACGTTTGGTAATTTAATGTGAATGACAATAATGTGTTATTTTAAAATGTTAAATATACAACAGTTTTTAAAATAACTATATGAATTGCATATGTAGCAGACATTCTGGGTGTGCATGAGGTTGTTGAAGCAGATATGCTAATTAGAAATTATTAATGAATGTTTACGTCTTTTGAATAACAAAAAGTTAATAGAGAAATTAATTGTAGAAAAATTAATGTGTACGTTTGAAAATGTGCCCACAGAGAGTGGCATCCAGCTTATACGAACTTGTACTCAAAAAATGATAAAAAATGCATAACATATTTAAAATGATCAAAAATAATGTAGTAGTATGTCATATTATGATGTATAGCCTATGTTTTGCATTATATTGTAGAGTTATTTTAGCTGAAGTTGTGGCCTAGTTGCCAGGCCTCATGCAAAAGCTGAATTTCTAGCTCACTGCAGAGAAGCTGGTGCGTTAAACTGTCCCTGAACTGCATACATTATTAAAATCTGCTTAGCTAGAATTCTCTGCAATGTACTGATGAACAAGAGATGAGGGACTAGGACATGTAACAACTTTGGTGTAAGACAGACTCAATGTAGTTTCCCAGGACTTGAGCAATAGAAGCACTGACTGGAGAAGAAGATGTAAAAATTTTTATGCCTGGAGAGCCGGATGATGAGGACATCGTACAGTGAACAAATCAATGAGCTGAGAACGTTGAAATATTAGAATTCATAGATTTGTAAAAATAATATTATTGGTTAGGGTAATAACTGGTGATTGACTGACCAAATAGGAATTAGGGGGATGGACTGGAAAACCTTAATAAAAAGTCATGACAAGGGGCAAAAACTTCAGATGAGATGCAAGATGAGAATTGATGCAGATATGAGATGCCAGAATACGTGATTCAAGATTCTGTCATTGTGCTCATAGTCTTGAGAGCCTGATGCTTTGCTGATCGACTGTTGACCTGAAGATGAAGACTGACTTTGTTGCTGATCCATTCTGGGGATAGGTTGCTATGACAATGTGACTGCTAACTTTTTGTGCCTTTTCTTTCTACGTACCAACTGCGCTGTTGGAATATGTTTTTCTTTTAGCTAGATGTTTCTAAATTCGTGTTTCTAAATTGTTTTTCGCATGAAGTCCCACATGAAAATGCTAATCTGGGTTAGGTATTCATTAGGTGACGCTGACAGTGACAAATGATTGACAAACTGATTGCTGAACTGTGCTATTAATGCTGTTATATTCATCTTTGATTACTTATGCTGAAGCATTGGAGCATATGCTTTCTCAAGTTCTGATTAGATTATGTTACTGGTGGTCATTAATGAACCAATTCTGAGCTGATTGAATAAAGTTTGAATTAACCTCATGACTTAGGGGGTCATTACGACCCTGGCGGAAGGCGGAGAAGCGGCGGTAAGACCGCCAACAGGCTGGCGTTCTTTTTTTTTTGTATTATGACCATGGCGGTTACCGCCATGGTCATCCGCCGGTGATCCGTTCCACCCGCCAGGGCGGAGACGACCGCCGGGCTGGAGACCAGGGTCTCCAGCCCGGCGGCCGTCACTATACCGCCGGCGGCATTTGGACCCGGCTGACTTCCATGGATTTCATGCAGTTTGAAACCGCCATGAAATCCATGGCGGTAAGCACTATCAGTGCCAGGGAATTCCTTCCCTGGCACTGATAGGGGTTTCCCCCCACCCCCTACCCCCACCCACCTCCCTCCCCTACACCTCCACCACCCCTGCCACCCCCCAAAGGTGGCAGGACCCCCCTACCCACCCCGACCCCTAACATAACATCTCTCATACACACATGACACGCACGCAGGCACCACCAACACACGCACACACACCGATATACATGCAAACATCCACACACACAGTCAGACACGCACACCCACATTCACACATACACGCACACATCCATACAGACATAGCTACAAGCATACACGCACCCATTCCCAAACACACAACACCCCCGCAAGCATACACGCACTCACACACCCCCTCTACAGACGCACACCCCCATGCACGCACACAACACACAACACCCACTCCCTCCCCTCACGGACGATCGACTTACCTGGTCAGACGATCCTCCGGGAGGGGACGGGAACCATGGGGGCTGCTCCGCCGACACCACACCGCCAACAGAACACCGACACGCCGAATCACAGGATGTGATTCGCTGGGCGGGGTTCTGTTGGCATGGCGGTGGAGGTGGAGCAACCTCCACTTCCCCGCCACCCGCCAGTATGGCTGTTGGCGGCTCTCTGTCCATAAAAGGACGGAGAGCTGCCAACGGTCATGATAGGCCGAGCGGCAAACCGCCACCACTGCGGGTCTTCCGCACGGCGGTCCCTTGGCGGTCTTGGAAAAAGACCGCCAAGGTCAAAATGACCCCCTATGTTTTGTAACTAATAGGGAAATCAAATTGATAAAACGTATAATTGAGTTGTGGTTATTCACGAAATGCTGATAGAATTGTCTCATGCTTAATGATTCTTTTAGTGGTTATTGATTGATTATATTGATAATTGATGTTCATTGATTTCTGCATACTTACGATATTCCATGCGATCCAAAAGGTTCATCGGCCTATAATCGCCCCCTTTTAAGTTTACTTACTAAGGACCAGGCTGGCTAGTAAGGTACAGCTTCCTTCATTTCCATATCTAAATGTCACAGCCATGTCATGGTTCAGGTATTTACAATCATTCGTCATTGCTTAATTCTGGAGTTTTCACAGCAAATTTGGCTCATGCCTGGAACCTGAATCTTTGGATTGCTTCATTATGTGGTTCATGATATGGGTGATCCCACAGAATGAGGTAGATATTGCACAAAGAACTGGACTAGTCGTGTTAGAGCCGAGCAGACTGAGAGAATAGATGAGCTGTGGAGTACAGGGTGCATAGAGAGTTGAGGGACGGGAATATTTTATTGGATGGCTAATGCCGTAAAAGGACACACAACTGTCCAAGTTGAAGGGAGAGGTGTGAAGGGATAGTTGGATACATAACTTTTGGGTTTCTCTTCTGCGCAATTTTGTAACTCACCTGAGAATATAAGTAGTATGTTTCACAACAAATACATCAAACTGGGGAGAAGGTATGTTTGAACATTCCATATGTTTGCGACAGCACTTCTGTGGACCAAACCATGCACTGTTAATTTTTACAGCCATTGTATGAGGAAGGAAAATATGTATTTAGCCAATCGTGACAGCTTTAAATGTAATACTATACTAGTCCGCATGCCTATATAATATTTTGCTTGAATAAAATATTTTTTAATCAGTGAGCCATCACCTACTCAAGAAGAATGAGACAACCTGCGTTCTCGCCATATCTCTTGCTGATTAATCAAGCTACTATTGTTTTATTTTGCATACTTGTTTATGTTGTGCTTTTTAAGCAATTTGTAATTCTTTCTGTATTTGTCAGATTTGATGTTTTCCTTACAAATCCCAAATAAATCATATAGAGCTATCCCTTCTGTGGCTAGGTCAACAACAATTCTATGATTTTTTGATCAATAGGGAAGGAACAATGTCATAACACTACTTAGGCAGCTGAGTACTCACTTCTTGCATCTTTCTACCCCTTATTGCTTCATGCATATTATTACATAAACCTTTTTAACCTGTTAAGTTATCAGCTTCTTTTCCTTTCATTGCATAGACTTGTACATTTCATTTTAGCCTTCTGTGATTGAAAAGTCCATAGCACAGATATAAATACAGAGAAAGATGTGGTCTCCTCTGAAGACTGAGGTTTACATTAACTGCACAGAGTTGTTGGTGAACTCATTCTTGAAGAATTTAGTCAAGATCCGGGTAGATTGTCTCCTTGTCCCCGGGATGGTCAGCATTTCAAAATATCAAAAAGAAGTGAGTAGCCAGAGAAAATAGTGTAGCAGACTTGGAAATTATCTTGATTCCTTTTTTTGTATATGCAACCACACACTTTTCCAGTCAGAAAACGTTCCTTTAATAGCCAAAGAGCTAACAAGCTATAACTTCTAACACCTACTTGATTATAGTTTTTTGATGCTGGGCCAAATAATATTACTCCTGATTTTAAGGTTTGAGGTTTAAAGGATTTAGATTTGCTAGAAACCTGACTAACTACGTGGTTCATTTGTTCTTTGCTACAAGGACTCTTACATTAGGCATATTCTTGCAGGATAGTTCAGGTATCACAGGGCATGCTTTTCCTCTATTCCTAATAATTCGAAAACTGACTGATCACGTTGTAACTCATGTCCCATTCGTTGTTCAATCAGTGCCTCCGTTTTTGTCAACTCACCTCTGCTTCTTAGCTTTCTTCAAGATCTTAATCTAATATAAAATACTACTTTGGATATCTCCATGTATTTATACGGTCCAGAACGGAAGGTAGATGACAGCAATTTAGGGAGTTTTTCTCTCAGATATTTTAATTTTGGGGTTTGTTATTACTTAATTACCTGGCATTTGGGTAGACATGTGGAACGGGCTAGGACACACACCTCATATGCGGAGGACATATGTATATATCAGAAAACCATTCCGCATCTCACAACCTTTCCAACAATTCATTAATTTTGGGAAGAGTATGTGAATCAACCTAGATCTCTACAGTATATTGAGGCGGTGATCAATGCATATCTTCATATCCCCATTGCATCTGTGCGCCACTACTACTAATGATGATGATTCTACATGTTATATAGCACCCTTTTCACAGAGAAGTAGTAATTCCTTTTCCAAGTCAGATTTTAAACTAAACGGACTGCCTTATCTTTTGTTTTCCTGGTATGGCATTATCAATTCAAGAACATCCTCTGTGTAGCCCAACAACTGAATTTTTCTTCCTTCATAGGCGACAGAAAATACCACTTTGTTGCCCCACGGTTCCTGAAAAGATTCTTGGTAATTAGAGTGTTCCTGGC
Organism: Pleurodeles waltl; assembly: GCF_031143425.1. Taxonomy (NCBI): domain Eukaryota; kingdom Metazoa; phylum Chordata; class Amphibia; order Caudata; family Salamandridae; genus Pleurodeles; species Pleurodeles waltl. The sequence goes on from NC_090442.1 coordinate 528,198,575, forward strand.
ACCAGATTCCACCAAAGCTGTAATGTGTTTCCACCTGCAATAACATCAATGTATAGATCTAGGCATTCTATGGGATCCTCTTCTGTTATACCGTCTTCAGTGATATCCATAACTAAATTTTGGAAATCGTAATGCAGAAATTACCTTGAATTAGCTGAAATATTCCCTTTACTGACCTTTGTTACTTTTGTTGAAATGTTATGTGAACTCTGGTACACTTCTGCAAAACGTAGCAAAAATTAACATTGTTTGCTGGACGAACCATAGGTGCAGTGAATTGGCACACCAAACACAAATTTTGCACTACTAAAAAAAACAATACTTTTTGTCATTTGATTTAACACATTGTGAACTCCTTTTATTGGAGGTTTTAACAGCAGCAATAGTTTCACCATGTGGGTCATGCAACTCTTTTATTCATAACTGTGATAATTCTATTGTTAGACCTGTCAGTCTTAGCATGGTCTTACCTCAAACTTTTTGCTTTGACAAAATCCTTTTTCTGGCATTAGGACACTGCTAACCAGTGTTAAAGTGCTTGAAATCACTCCCTAAATATGGTTTAATTGGCTTAAACTGGATTGGCATATTTCATTTACTGTTATGTTGCTAGTACGGTGGTATACCATATACCCAGGGCTGGTAAATTAAATGCTACCATTGGGCCCGAAGAACTTAAGGTGCAACCCTGCTAAGTAGCCCCATGAAACATGTCCCAGGTGTGCAGTTTTAAAATGCCAAACTTGCTTGGCAAAATCAACCTTTTTTCCATGTCCCAAATTCCCTTTTTGATACCGATAAGTCATCCCAAGGGTGGGCCCTAAACAGCCCACAGGGCCGGGTGCATTATACTGGAAAGGTGGCCACATACTTTCAGGTTTTACATATCCTGCTAGTGAAAAACTTGCATATTCATTTTCCCCTATTGTGAGGGCTACCTCTCCCTTAGGGTAACATGTGGTTACCTTATTACATTTATTAAGTGGTAACATTTGCTTGGAAGCAGGTAGAAACTTCATGTTTGGTGTCTAAGGAACTGCAATTTAGAATCATCTTTATTGATAAGCCCGGATTTTAAGTCACAATCTTGAAAATTACACTTTAGAAAGTTGCTGTTTTCTTGCCCTAACCATTTGGTGCCTGAAGCCGGTTCCTGGGTCCTTTGACTAAGTGCAGTTGGCTATTGTGTATTTCTCCCAGACAGCCACACATTAGGGAGACTGATTGTTTGGAAGATGGGCAATGTTGGCAGGATGGAGGGGACAGAGCTTTGCACAGCCCCATTTGCACTTCAAGGCACCTGCCTCAGCCCATGCATGAGGAATTTCACACTAGCCGTTTGTGCCCCCAGATATCCTAGGACAACGGCAGGGAGGCAGGAAATTCCAGACAGAAAGCTGGCACCAGGTATATAATTAGCACCCTCACACCCACTCCTCAGTACACTTTGGACCTGCGAAGGACTCTGAGGAATGTCCTGCTGCCTTTGGCTTGTTGTCTACTTCAGAGGACTGCCATGCTGCACCAAGATATTGGTCCTGCTGCCTGAAGCCTATCCTGTGTCCGCAGAGTACTGCCCTGCTGCTTGAGACCTGCTTTTCTGTTTGAATCCATGACTTCCACATTGATTCAAAGGGCTATTTAGCTGGCCTCCTGATCAGAGCCTCAGCAACAGAAAAGGCTCCAAATCTTGTGTTACATAAAAACTCAGCGAGATTCTGGAGAGTTCCGCTACTGGGTGGAAAAATATCCATATTGTGCTGCTCAGATGGAGATTTAGTACCAGTAGCACATTCCACGCTGAAAACTCAGCACAAACGGCAACACGCAGTGAGCAAGAGCGAACAGTCATTCAAGTGGATTTTGCTGCCGCTCAATTAGAAAATCTACTTGAGAATCAGCCCTCTGACAGCGACTGCTTCTGTGACCATTCGTATTAGAAAATCACGCTAGAAGGCTTCGCAGAAATCATGCTAAAAAATTTAAAATCTCACTGAACAGCTCACTTGCTAGAACTTCATATTGTTCCCATCATCAGCGCATTGCTCGAGCATTAAAAATATTGTGCCAAACAGCGGATGGTATAATTTCGTAGGAACATCACATCAAAAGCATAACACAGAGTCAACAAATTTCTCCAATTCAAGAAGCGGAATTAAAAGTTCAACCCAGACTAGTCAGATAGCCCAAAATAAAAACTTGGGACTTAGAACATTTTCAGCCTAAAAGAGCCCTGAGAACCGAGAGGAGACCAGGACCTACTTGCTCACCTATCTGCTTCAGGGTGCTTCGCCGTTGTGCCTGAATTTGTATATCTTCTGGTACATTGTTGTTCACAGCAGCAAATTCTGTTCAGTGGCTCTTCATATAAGAGATCTCTGGCCTCGTGAAACACTCATTGGCTACAGCCTGCAGCTTCATCCCGCTGGCAATTTTCAACTTCCAAAAAAAAGAAAAAATACTCAGTCCAAATGTAGAAATCTTAACTGCAACTTCATCCAGTGGCTCCCCAATGACGAAGCCTCCTCCTTGGACACCACTGACTGCATTGCCCTGCTAGACTTTACCTTCTCAGACATTTTTGTTCAAAATTTCTTTAAAGTCTGAAGGCAGGTGGAGACCAGGCCCAATCCACTCTGTGTATAACAAACTGTGCTCCATCGCAGTCAGCCATTACTTTCTACTTTGCCCTGTCTTACGCAACTAGATGTTCACAGTTGGCACCTTTATCTTTTAAATGCTAGATTTTAGAAAAAACTTCCACGAGACCCAGCCTACTCTTACTGCCACAGCGATGACCATGCATGATGCTCTTGCTAGTACTCATGGCTTCCACTGCTGCAAACAGAACTTTTCGCCCTGGACTTTAGAAGGTTACCCTGTCAGTGGGACTAACCTGGCCCCTGAATCCTGCTTGTGCTTCATCTCAGTCAGCCTGAAGTTGTGACTTTCATTCAATCTTGCTTGACCAGATGACTCCGAGTAGTGCTTTGATCGTTTAGGTGCCATTCCTACATAAAATCTTTCAAGTCGCATAACTCAGTTTCTAATGATTAGATTTTTGTCATTTCATTGTCAAATAACTTATTAAACTTTATTTATCAAATTTGGTATGGAATTTTTCTTGTGTAGTGTTTTTACATTACTACAGTTTAAGTGCTGCATAGCAACTTTAGACAATGCCTCTTAGTTAAGCATGACTGCTTTTGTGCCAAGCTACAGAGGGTTAAACACTGGTTAATTTAGTAACTTTTGTAGTTCACCCAGACAAGTATCGTGGCTGTTGCTTCAGCAGGGTTTCACCTCTTTAAAGCAACAACCCATTTTCTCACATCTATGCTCTTCCCAACTTTTACTCCTTCAAAAGAAGGATTTTTCCAAGGAGAGTATTTTATATGGTGTTGATATATTGTGACAATGTCCAGTGAACTGTTCTCTAACTAACTGATGTTAAAATGTTCAAACTGGCAACTAGAAACAAGGCGTGATGGGGTCACATATGAATCAACACTTTCCCCTTTTTTAATATCTTTTGAAAAACTTGTAGTGTAACACTATGTCAAATATCAGGTCCAGTATCTTCGCATTTTACCACTTCGTATTCCTCAAATAATTGTCCTTCAATGAGCACAACATCTGGGAGCGGTTTAATTACTTCCCTGTCCTCAAAACAAAGAGGGTGCAATAAAATAATATTTTTCTTTCAGGTCCGAAGCACGAGGCACCATTGGACACCTAAATATTTTTTAAATGTACTAAACCACTGTTTCCCTGGAATAGATGGTTATCCAGGTATTTCTAAAAGAGGAGGAGATGGATTAACAGATTGCATGACTAATAAACGGCAAAACGCAGTGAGACCAATCTAAGATTTTTAACAAATATGTATACAAGAAAATATATTTCAAAGGTTAGTTTGTCACCGTGAAACTTCTTCCAGATTCAGAAAATGTATATAGTTACACACCCAAATGAATTTATCAATCAGACTAAGCAAATGGTGCGCCACTTTCAGTAATCGATCATAACGCACCAGTTAATAATTGAGAGAACCAGGTCTATAAGGAAAAAACATCCCACACTCCTGAATCCATAGGTGGTACGTGTCTTCATTTACCCTAAGTGTAATTTTGTTGTGCGCATTCTTATGACAAGAAAACTAACATTCTGCCCCAATCGATCCCTTAACCGTGAAAATAAAACGAACTGAAAAAGTAGACAAACAGCGTTGAGTGTTCGATCATAAGATGAACCTTTACATAACTTGGCCGAAATCAAAATAAGGCTTGGAGACGAGACAATGGCTACTTATCATCATGCGTGCGTTATTCGCACAGTACTAGATCCTTTTTCCACCCTGAAGAACTAGGCCAAATATGCTGATAGGAAAACTCGGTCAACATAACTCCATGGGTCATCTGGTGCAGTCACTGACAGCTGTCACCTCATCAGCAAATTTATGTCCTGATTTATGGTACCACACATCCAGACACACAGGTAAAGTAAGCTTTATTTGTGGACAACAGAAGAGTCATCAGATGGAGAGACCGAAATCAAAATGACTACCACGGAACGTTTTAATAACAACATTCTACAATAAAACTCAAAGATGAAGTTAACAAACCGATACCATTAATTATCACACATTGCCATTTTTATTTTTTCAAACATATTTCTACTTTGCGTAATTTTGATTGTTTGCACTGTCTAAAGCAGTGGCCTAGAAATTTACCATTGCTGTGTCTGGACTACGGCAACGCCCTCTACGCAGGGACCACAGCCAAGCTTCAGAGAAAACTCCAGCGCATCCAGAACGCAGCCGCACAGCTCATCCTCAACCTCCCTCGCCATGAACACATCTCCGCCCACCTCAGATCCCTACACTGGCTGCCCATCAACAAAAGGATATTTTTCAAAATCCTTGTCCATGCCCACAAAGCCCTCCACGACACCGGACAGGCCTACCTCAACGAACGAATCAACTTCCACAACCCAACTCGACAGCTCCGCTCCGCCGCCCTCGCCCTCACAGCCGTCCCCCGCATCCAACGCACCACCTCTGGCGGTAGATCCTTCTCCCACCTCACCACCGAAACCTGGAACTCCCTCCCCACCTACCTACGCAAGACCCAGGACCGCCTAACTTTCAGAAAGCACCTCAAAACATGGCTTTTCGAGCAGTAATCCCCCCCACACCCCCAGCACCTTGAGACCCTACTGGGTGAGTAGTTCGCTTAAGAAATTTGATTGATTGACTGCCAATGTTTGGGGTCACACTCTAAAATGTCACCAAGTCTCTCTTAAGCCAGTATCCAGATTGAGTTGAGGAAAGTTACTCAAACAGCTAAATTGGTGGGGCATCTAAAAGTCCTGCCACCTATAGGAAGCAGAGTTCAGTGTCACCACTAAAGTGTGCTTTTTAAGCTCACAGAGTTGACTGCTTAATAGATAAAGAAGTTGCACAATACATAACTGGAAAAGTGTGCCCTCACGGTGACAATGTACAAAAGTTGTTTTCATTGTGTACGATCAGTAAGATTCTCCATGAGCACGCCTAGGTTTACTTAATATCCTTAATTTCTGTCTTTGCATAAGAAAATGCTGAATCAAAGTTATTTTCCACTGAGTTTTAAAAATCTAATTTAAATGTGAATGTAGGTTTGTATTAAGTTCCCCTGACAAGTAACTTTAGAAAAAGATAAGTTCTCTACTGAAGACAAATGTGGCTTGAAGCCACTTTTGCCACTTTTCACACTTTCAAAGTTCCCCAGACAAGTCTGTCAACCCAGAAAGGCAGAAGTACTGTCACCAACTGCCCACTGAACAAGGATTAGCAATCCTGGAGGGCAACAGGAACAGTTCATAGGAGAAAGGACAGCCTTCATACTAACTTTTTCAACTTGGAGGTGATATAGGTGGCTGACAGAATCTGCAATCTTTAACTTCGAAGGCTATCCTAGACTCTCTGTCTTCCATCCCAGCATGGTAGAACAGTAGCTATTGGCACTGTCAAAAGAAGCAATCGTTATTTAAATAGGAAAGTGATTTAGGGAGAGACTGAGTTCCTTCTGACTGAGGAGAGGTTGGTTTATATGGAGTTAGGGCTTCTGGGAAAGTTGCCAGTAGAGCAAAGTGGTCGAACTGGCAAGATAGGCAGGATTGAGCATAGCTTCACAAAGATTTTTCTTAAGACCTTAGTTTGGCATTTTTATTAAATTGATAATGGTCCCCCATTCCCAGAAATAACTCGCTTTCTGAAAAGTAGGAAAGTAACTCTACTTTCATGCTGCTCTATTTCAGATCAGTATTCCATGCTTCATGATCAGCAAAATATACATATTGTGCCTGGCAAATCTGGCCCCCAGCCTTCTGATTTTCCTAGGTAAATATAAAGAACAAAAATCATTCTAAAGAAGGGACTATCTTTCTTATTGCTAGACACTATATTTAGCAAAGCCAGAGTAGAAGTATACTTTTTTGTAATAAAGTTGTTGGTTTGTTGGACTGACATCCATATTTTTGTTTTTGGGTTCTCCAGTCCAGAGACTACCCTGCTTTTAGGACATCACTATAAAAAGGCTGTCTGAAAAGCATGTTCTAATATGTTATTCCACAAACATCCCCACACCTCAAGGAAGCAAAAGAAATGCCAGCACATTGGGACATAAAACCTCACAGGAAAAACAACACAATAAAATACCACAGAGGAAAACATTTGTCACCTGGGACCATGGCTGTGAAGTTGGAAAGTGGAGAAGCAAAAGAAGAAGGAAAGGGTGGCAGATGGGTGAGGGGATATAAACCAATCCAAGGAAGCAGGGAGATCAACAGAGAGATGAATTGCGAAACTGGGCGAGTGAATGACACCAAAAGTAGAGCAGAGAGTGATCCTTGAAGAGAAATGCGCAAAGGAGGCACACACATAGTTGTAGGGGCAAACAGGTAAATAAGAGCTAAACACAGTGCATGGCCCCTCAAATAGAGCACACACACACACAGAATTATCAGGCGTGCAACAGAAGCAGTTGGTCGAAGTAACCATCAAGCCATCAATTCATCACCACAGACTGCAATGGAGGAGGTGAGCAAAAGCTCGAACAAATACCTTTATTTTTTCACACTTGCATGTACAATTAACGGTCCACTGCATCTGTGTTCATGCACCATGTTATCCACCAGTAGTTTAAAGCCCTGCTGCCAATCCCTTTCACACACAAGTTCTGTCCAGCTTGGCACTCAACTGATTTTTGCTATAAACTGCCACCGGTTCCACTTATATTGTATACTGGATAACGGTGTTTTAAAAAGACAAGCTCTCATTTTAAATGTGCCAAGATTTCATCATGCACAGCAGTTGGGTGCATCCTCTGCCCGAGGCCTGTGGATTTAGAAGAGGCACATTACATTTTGCTAGGCTCAAGTATGAGTTGGTCTGCTCAGAATGGAGTTGGGATTTGTAGGTGATGCTGGCATTGCAGCTGGTTTTCCATTGCAACTGTTGACTTTCCTATTGCTGAACACTCTGCATCCATCTCGGGAGGATACATGGTTAGCTGGTCTCACTAGAATTCAAATCCATGATCACACACCAGAAGTCAGCTGCAAACTGTAAACTTGCAGATCTGTCTTGGAGGTGAGATAAGCAACAAAACTGATTTTGGAGGAACTCGCTGTGCGGTTGGTGGTACACACTGGACAGGAACAATGACTTCGGTCTGATCTGTGAGTGGTGAGAGGTTAACAAGTGTATGCTCTTGCTAAATTTCTTTTTTTATGTTTGAGATGTAGCAATAAGTACAAATTTCATTCGTAATATAATCAAAATCAAGGTCTGAACATTGACTTGATATTAAATAATAAGCCAAACCCGAAAAATAATAAGGAAAACAAAAGAAGCCTGCAAGAAAAGGAGAGCGTGCCACTTCAGTCATCCCAACATTTCCAAATTTTCAAGAATCTCCTTATAGACCCAATTCTTAATGTGCAGAGGTTTTCAAATGATTTAACCTTCCATATTTTTGCAATCCACGGACTCAAAATTCTGGATTTCCCTGGTTTTCCAGTTAGTTAATATCAGGGAATTTTCAATGAGGGTGAAGATATAAAGAAATTAATGCTGCCTAATTGAGATCTGCCCTCATCGCCATTTGGGATGATCTTAAAAACTCAGGAGACCACAATGGAGTTACGGCACTACTTGGTTTAGACCTCTCAGCTGCTTTTGACACAGTTGACCATGATACTCTAATATAGAGACTCTGCGAAGCCAGCATAGAGGGAACAGCTCTCGACTGGATCACATCCGACCTTCAAAACAAAACAAATGTCATCCATACTCCTCCTTTCTCATCCAAACTCTACTTCACGAAAGCAGGAGTCCCTCAAGGCACAATCATTTAAACCACGCTTTTCAAAATCTACATGAAGTCATCACCAGCAATAATCAATGAATTTCAACTTGCATGCTACAGCTTTGCAGACGTCACACAAATGCCCCAAAGACATACGAAACTCATAAATGTTCAGTTGCCTCTGAACCGTTGATCAGTGGATGACATGGGGCCATCTCAAATTGAATGCTTCCAAAACGGAAATACTCACTTGTGGCGACAGGAAAAATTATGACCCACTTTGCACACGTCCTGATGATATGGGACCACCTCCTACGGTATCTCAGGAAGTTAGAAACCTTGGAATTACCATGGACTCCAAGTTACCAAGTTAGCAAGATCAAGCTTATTCACCATGAAAACTCTGCAACACATCTTCCCCCACCTTAGATGTCCACATTAGGTCCAGGCTACTATCTCTCTTGCATTGTCTAAACTGGAATATGCCTATGCGCCCTCTACCATGGATCATCTGTAGCTACTAGGAACAAACTTCAACACATCAAGAACTTTGTTGCCAGACTACTCCTACATGTAAAGCCACAAGCCCACATCTCCCCTGCCTCAACGGACCTACATTGGTTACCGGTTGCCAGAAGATCCACCTTCAAGCTGCTTCGTATCATCCACATAGCAATACATGGAAAAGGATCACTTTTCATCAGTAAATACAATCACCAAACACATTCCACAACCAAACATCTGGTCAAGATTGGTAACCACCTCAAAACCCCAAAATACGAGAAAAAGACAATAGGCGGTACATCTTTCTCTGTTCAAGTGGCCAAATTGTGAAATTCATTACCCCAAATATAAGATCTATGGATACTTATCTTATCTTCAAAAGACTACTCAAGAGTTGCCTCTTTCCTACATAACCACCATACTCAAACAGCAATGGATTGCATGTATAATTTGATAATAGATAATCTAGATATGTGTATTTCTTTTTACAAATATGTATAATAACTATTTTATCTTAAAATATATCCATACTCTTTAGGCCTATTTAACAGATAAATATTTGACTTAAAGATATATATATATATATATATATATATATATATGTATAAATATATATATATTTTATTTTTCTTCAATATTTCTTCTAATCACCTAATCTCTCCAATGCGGCACACTACCTCTTCCCAGGCCACACGGAGATCACAGACGATGCCAGCACATTCAGGTTCCTTTCTATATTTTATTTATTTCTGTGTGTATTGAAATCTCATTGCTATGTCCTGTATATGTGTATACATATATATCTATATCAAAACAAATCCCTCTCAGGGTTAGAGTGACGCATAAATTATGCAAAAAAGAATAGAGAACTCTGGAGCAGCTCCAGTAGGTAGCACCCTACAAAACCAGCAACACTCTAGATTTGCTCACCTCAAATGTCTGTTTATCTAGCAAAGTTTTTCCGCATAGAATCTGCACAGTGCTATCCATGCCGAGCTAGAGAGGGAAAAAGTATTTTGCCATTTGCACAGCAAAGTCTTTAAGCATAGGTTTGACACAGTGTCAACCTTGCTGAGCTGTAAAATGACAAAAGCCATTTACCACTCCAGGCACAATATTACAGCTTTGGACTGGTCAAATGAACTCATACCTCCCTATCCTAATACTATACTCCTATGTTCCTATACTAATCCACTACTAATCCTTTTGGGTTCCAGAGAAGCATGCTACTCGCCGAAAATTACTTTGACACCTCATCAGGAGTAGTAAGCGCTATATAAATACAATTACATCTAGACAGATAAAGAAGAGGATCCTTTTAGAGCTGGCTATAATAATCAAGATGTATGTGATCTGAAATGCATTCCATTTGTGGTGCTGCAAATAAACAATTGATAAATAGGAAACCATTTGTTATGCCACAGCACAAATTATGCCCATTGGAAAAATATGCCACCACACAGATACTGTCTGTCCAATTATATGTATCAATAGATATAATTGTACTCAAAATTAGCAAAGAAAGCATCTTATGCAAGGGAATATGCTATGTGCCTGAAATACTCCAACACACATCATAATGTGTATGCCCAGAGAACATAGTGAGACACCACATGCTAATAACACTGTTAAGTACATGTTTAACTAGTAAAGGTAGATTATATTATATTGACAGTGGCTCAGTAGTTGTGGATGCGTCAGGGTTTCTGCTGATAAACCATTTTTAGTTTTAATAACTTTTGCTCCGTTTGACAAATCTGCTCAAAATGTTCCAAGAATGTTAATCTAATTCATGTTTGCCATAACACCTTTTATGTGGATTTACCAAGAAGGTGGGAGAAAAATGGGGAATGCCTCAAACCTGGCCTGAAAGTACAAATGTATTAATGGATGGGGATGGGCCTTTGCTGTTTGGTGTAAATCATGTCTGTAGTTTGAGAAATGATTAGAAAATTAAGTTGAGTGAAAATTAAGTTAGAGATATCTTGTGAATGGTCCTCAAACCAGCAAACACCCATTGGGTTTCATGAACTCTCCAAAACTTAAATAGTAAAAATAATTGCAAATACTAAAACATAAGTCAGTCCCCTCTTGGCTATGTGAAGGCCATGTGCAGTGAGGATTGGCTGAGACTTGAAAAGAAGAGTTTGAATGCCAGGTGGTTAAGCACAGGGACTGGCTATAGCAAGGTCTGCCTGTGGGAGATTTGATGCAAAGCCAGGACAACGGACATGCACAGCAGTTATTAACTGCACATTAAGCTTGGCATACAAGAAATTTGACACAGGACCTCCACACTTCACTGTACTAATGTATTGGATACTCCTGCTTGGAGCTAGAACAGTTACTACCTACTGTGAGGGCCATCACCTTGCACAAGAAGTGTCTGCTTTGCATCTGGCAAATGAAGTTTGAAAAGACACCACCCCAAGCTGGTCCCTAGATTTTAGAATGTGGAGCAGCGTCTTGTGTCTGGAAAATCGGTATAAAGGGAGGAACTAAACCACCCCAGCTTGTTGCACTTACAGCTTTTTGACCAAAGAAGGGAATGCTCCACAGAGTATCCCAAGAGCTTCTGCATTGTAAGAATAATATTTGTCGAGCAGCCAGTCTCAATTGAAGTCTTCCGAACTTGCAGGAGAGATGTGGGACTGACTATCACCTTAAAGCCTGCCTGTCTGCTTAGAGAGATAAGAAGTGTACTTGGCCCTGCAGGATGAGAGATTGCACAGGAGGTAAATTAGCTGTGTTCTTGAAATGGGGAGCACCAACAACTGATGGGAGAGTAACCAACACTGAGCCAATCTTTCAGGGGGCCACCTGACCTGCCTGAGTTGTTCATGTGTCAAACTGCATGAAGAAGCAACCATACCTCAAGCAATAGATTGCAGCCCAGTGTCATTGTGACATGCACAAGGGGAACTGTTTTGCCCCTGCCCACAATGTGTTGCAAGTCCCCAGAGATCAACAACACTGCTGCAGTAGAGTCTCTCCCCTTCCCCAGTCACTGACCTGGAGGCCACAACTGCTGAAGAGGAGTGACAGCTGCAAAGGCCTGCCATGTTATTCATTCCCACCAGCAAAATTACAGACAAGAGCTTCTACCTGCGATCCTGAACGCACCGCCTGAGGAGTTATGACCATGAAGAAAGAACCTCTGTGAGAACCTGTGTGTCATATGATCTGGAATAAAAGACTGGAAGATTCTGTCTTGACCTCGATAAAAATAAACCTGCATGTTATTAAAATAATGACTGCCAATGTGAACTATTTTGTTCAACAACTGCAGTGAACAGACCCAGCACAGAACCAGGGGTTACCCAGCAATAGTTGTTCACAGAGCCTAAACATGAACTCACACCAATAACTGATTTCTCTCAATTATGTTTCTTTTACTGCTAGGATTCCATAGTTCTTGGTTTTCATTTGTTAGATATAAAATGATAAAGGAATCAGTCATTTAATGTTGCTTTGCAATTAATTTGTGTGATCTGACTCAAGCTAGCAGTTTGAATCGTTTCTGAAGTAACCTGTTACAGGATCTGGATTTCTTTGATCTGGTGCAACTAGTTGGGAAGGCCTACCTGTAAGAAAGGTCACACCATTATTTTGCTGTTTAGTAGTGTTACCAATCTTCAGGTACATAGTCCTACTCCCCTTACAAGGTCAGACCACTTCTTACTTCTATTTGTTTGTCTCTGACCCTTCTTCGCCCTCCACTGTGGATCCAGTCAGATGGCTGGAACATCCATGGCCCAAGTTAAATTTGAAAAATTGGTCAACTGCCCTACAGACATCCAGACCCAATGTGACCAATGACGTTACTTCATTTACTAGTCGTATCAAAGATTGGATCACTAATTCCTTGGATACCATTCTACCATCAAGGTGGAATAAGACAGCCCTTTGGGGAAAAATCCCCTTGGCTTAGTGCTCACCTACTCACTCTAAAAATGGACTAAAAGTGTCTAGAAAGACGCTGGAGAAAGTCATATGATGAAGGTAATAAAGCAACATTTAGTAATGCAATTAGGCGCTACCATGCTAAAATAAAAGCTGCTCATTCAGCTAATTTTCCACCAAAATTGAGCAGTCTTCTAACTCTCCAAAAGAGATTTTTCAGCTCCTCAAACATATTACAGAACCCAAGTCTGTTGGTCTTACTCCAGAAGCTTCAATTGAGTATAGTAATAACCTGGGTCTCTTCTTCCAAAAGAAGATACTGGATATCTATTCTTCTTTTCCGGATGATCCAAGAACCCCTACAAATCGATCCTTTTCCAGTACAGTCAGAAAGTTCTCTCATAGCATTCAACAAACTCACCATAAGCCACCTGATAGTCCTTTTAAAGTCAGTAAAGTCAGCTTCTTCCCTTGACCCTGCCCCTCTTCACATTCTCCATCAAGAGGATGACAGCATCGCTCCAGCTCTGGTGGATCTGCTCAACCTTTCCTTCACTAGCGAGCAGATCCCTCCACAATGGAAGCATGTGGTGGTCAAACCTCTTTTTTAAAAATTGGGGTCTGATCCCCTCTGCCTAGCAACTATAGGCCAATCTCCTTACTACCAGGGCCTTAGAAGCTCCTAGAAAAACATGTTCACATAATTTTCTGCCTTCCTTGAGTCAACAAAATTCTCAACCCCACTCAAATAGGGTTTAGACCTCATCATAGCACAGAGGAAACTTTGTTGGCGGTGGTGGAGGAATTCAGATTCTTGTTGGACCATAGTGGCTCTGCAGCCATTATCTTCTTGGCCCTCAGCACGGCCTTGAACAAGGTAGACCACGCTATACTTACCTACAGAGTATCAAAAGTTGGCATTGTCGGCTGTGCTCTGAAATGGCTTTCCCCTTTCTGATGAACAGAACATTCCAGGTTCTGGACCACTCCTGCTATTATGACAGTCTCCCAGTGAGCTGTTGGTGTGGCAGGGGTTCTCATTTAGTTGTCCCAAATCTAACTTAAATTCACTGAGAATGAGACAACGATTTTGTGTTGTAAGGAAAACAGTTCGCCCCTTTCCCCCTGCCCCCTCAAACACACACACAGGTCTTACTTTCAGATTTCTGACTGGCGTCATGAGACTCTCTTTCCTTTAAGTCTGCAACCTTGGACTTTACAAACTATCCTTGACTAACCATGTTAAAAAGCTGCCTGCAACTTGTTTCTCACTTGCTACATGTTCTGCAGAAAGTCTTGTGACATCTTACTGTCTCAGCTTCCTTTGGTAGTGCAGTTGTACAGAATCGGGGTGTTAATCGAGATAAATGTGTACCCACCTCAAGTAATAACCACCATCCTTGTCAGGTGAACCACTAAAGTCACTAAATTAACCTAGGCTCAACCTCCTGGTAGATTTGGCACAGCACAGACAGACTTAACTTTGAGGTAACATGTAAAATATTTATGCAATTGTCATACAGTAAAAAAATAAAAATAACAAGAAAAATCGCAAAACGATCCCCAAAAATTGAGTACATTTTAAGAAATAAAATGAAACCATAATGACAAAGATCTAATAAGTAGAACCAGACTTATGAATTTTTAACGTTAAAGGTTCAAATTGTGCCAAATATCATTAAGGGACAACTACAGTCATCTGCTTACACTTAACGTGTACCTAGGTGCAAGTTAAGTCTGGATTCTTCCAGTGGATCAAGGATGCAGGCCTTAGCTAAAGGGAGGTCCACGAGGCCTGATACCTTTCTTCATGAGGGCTCGCTGAATTGGATTTCCTGCTGCAGAAAAGAATATAGTGGGAACAACTTGGATCTCTGGCCCAGAAGTAACACACCTTCATATGATCATCTAGGCAGTGTGGGCCCGGTCCCCCATTGGTTAGCAGAGTAAAAAGTGGGTTACATTTTCATAGGTTTCAGGATTAATTAAGAGGAGTACACAACTGCCAAGGGTCCAAGATGCTGGTAATAACACTTGTGTGTCAAAACTCACTTCAATAGAGGCCTGCAGCAGGGTCTAGGGCAGGACCAGTTAGAACTAGTCAGTGGCAATGAAGGAAAAGGCCTTTTGTAGCTTTTTGTGTTCCTGTAGCCTTAGCAGAAGGTCATCCTTATGACTCCTGGAGTTCACTTCTTTGTCCTGGGTATAAGGACAGCAGAATCAGTCTTTAGGGCTCTTCTCCGTACACATACAGGTCAAGTCCTTCATTCTTCCACAGATTCAGATGTGATATGAGGAGAGTACAGGGGATGCCACGTTTAGGCCCAGTGGAGCCTGTGAGTGGGGGAAACTCCTGGCCACTTCCCAACAAATAGTTTAAAAGTTTCCAGGGGTGACCCTATCCACTTTTGAAGCACTTCCCATGTGTTTTACTGCAAACAATTCCAGCGTCATTCTCTGCCCAAAACCAACACGGCAGAATACTTCATTCCCTATGCTGAGTTCTGTCCCCAATCCAGTGGTGTGGCTAGGCAAATAGGTAACCTCTCCTCTGTGGTCACTCAACCCTGGATATGGGTGCAGCTTTTCTCCCACTAGGCTTGGTGCTAGGGGAACAAAGGAAGGGGGCAGGCCTAGGCAGCAGTTACATCCCCCTATGACAGGTTTGCCCCTTTGAAGTTAGTTAAGCTCCTGGGCACAACCCAGATAGTCAGACTGCCATAGAAACAGAACACATTTATACACCCAAGACCTTTGTCTAAGCTTCAACAGCACATTCAGATCTCATTAACAGGACTATTCATTTCTGGGTTATAGTTGGAATCTCATGCATATGAGCTTCTAAAGGGTTTAAGGAGGTCACAGGTAGCTTTTCTAAAAGTATTTATATAAAATATATTAGAAATGCAACTTTAGCAATGAATTTTCTTGTAATAAATATATGTAAAGTTCCACAGAACAACTTGGCTATCTCCGCTTAGAAAACAATAAAAATATTAAATGTAATGTTTAAATAATTTCCATTACAACTTACAGAATTTAGAACTCGCTACCCCCAGAATCACAGGAAAACCCTTCATTCTCTGCCTTCAAGAAAGTAGTCAAAAAAATATTATTTAACAGACTTTCTCATAATGATCAACTGTCAAGATCATACCAGACCAATTGGTCAGAGGAGAATCTGCAACTTTTGACTAGGGGAACCCACATGAGTCTTATACAGATTGCTTCAGTAATGTGCATCTCCTCACCCAAACTAGTATGAATCAGCTGTAATGGCAAGGGATTTGTATTTCTTTCACCATGTACAGTGCTCTGATACCATACCCTTGGGTCTTGTTCTTGGTTATAAAACTCTCTAAACAAAATAAAATAAATACAATATTGCATCCCAATGTTTCCCTATGGGACAGCTAACCCTACTTTTGTAAAAATAGCTTTGAGGGCTTTTTCACTGTGATGACATGTCGAACATTAAACCTTTACAGGTCCTACTTTTAAATAAAATCATCCCTGCCTTGTGGGCATTTAAGGCCAACTCAGGGGTGACTTATTGATATTTAACAGGAGGGGGTACACCTGCCAAAAGGGTTATTTTGACAGGTTGAATTTGCAGTTTTATCCTGCAAACCTAGTCTACTGGTGACAGGTCTGCAGTTATGTTTAACCTTGCTACTTTATTGGGCAGGACAATAAGTGTTGCAGTCCACTTGTGACATATAATTTACAAGACCTGGGTTCACTGTGGTAACATATACTAAGGACTTATAAGAAATTTAAATATGACAGTTAGCGGTATTGCAATTTCCACACACTGAAAGGGGGATTAGAGGCACTTTACTACTGATTAACTGGGTTAAAAAGTTCTACAGCCATCAAAGACAGTCAAGACAAAAATATGGGGTGGTACTGTGCAAAAGATGGTCATTTCCAACTGCATATAACTATTTGGAGTCAATTGGACTGTAATTCCTTATTCCTGGGCTCAGCTGTTGCCATTTTAAATCAGCTGCAGCAGAGTTCAAGACGCAATGGTCAGATTGGTGCTACAATGGCCTTGGCATTTTTCAGATTCTGTCGCCTAAAATGCACTACACTGCTTACCTCTGAGTAGTATAAGGGGATACCTTCCATCAAACTTTTGACAGGTGCCCCTCCCCGTGATGACGTAGGCGATAACGTAGGCAATGACATGGGTACCCCTACCCCATGATGACGTAGGCAACAACATAGGTGTAGGTGAGTCATGTGGGTTGTGACATCAGGGGGTCACATGTTAGTCATGTGCCATGGTCCTAGCCCCTCTGTCTAGGTCTATGGGCTGTGTATAATGAGGGCTCTGCTGGTGTGCAACCTGTTTCATGGCCTAGGAGGACAGGTCTGGACATGTCAGACATTCAGGACCAAGTGGCTGCTTGTGGGCCTTCTCATAGGGCTAATACAAAAAGAGGGACTGTGCTGCAATGTGCCTCCTCAGAGGGAGGAACGTGGAAGTACAGAGTCCCCACCCACCCTCCCGAGAGCCTTGCATAATCTAGAAGGAATGTCCGATGGTGAGCTTTTAAAAAAATTATAATAATAATCTTGAAGCCCATAGGCACAGAAAGGGCCAAGCAGGGTGAATATGGACATAGAGCATGACCTTTAAAACACAAGTCACAGTTACCTAAGGGAGTTAACTGTGTGTAAGAGGGAGATAAATGAGGCCTAACTGGCCACATGGGGGTCTTCAGGCCGATACGTAGTTTGTAGAGGAGTTGCTGACCACCACCCCTAGTGTCTTATCCTGCCCAGTTGTTACTGCTTACGTCAAACAGCAAGCTTTCAACCTAGGTTTGTTTTGCAAGTCAGAATGACCCATGGCTGTCTTCAGACAGATATGTAGTTTTCTACAGGAGTTGCTACCCACCACCCATAGTATCTTATCTGACCTACTTCTTACTGCTTATATCAAACAGTGAACTTTCAACCTCTGTTTTTGCAAGTCAGAGTGAAACATACATGCTAACAGATGTCAACGTGGAAATGGTAGCCCCCCTAGTGTAGTGTTGTGAACAATTAACCATAAAGCATAATATATTTCTGAGCCCACCCCTCAAAAATACCTATGCATAATTAGCTTGGCACAGCAAGTATAAAAAGCCCCTATTGGTACCAGACACACACACACACACACACACACCACAAGATTCTTTTTGTGAGCGGTGAATTGAGGCTTGCTGAGAGCAGGGCTACCCCAGACCATTAATGAGAGAAATATGAAGGGCACAGCGCGAACTGGTAGTGCAAACCAGCTTCTACTGAAGGTAAATAACTATGGGTTGTTTGTATATTTTGTAATGTAATTCCAAACCGCTGCTGTCTCCACCCCCCCCACCCCTTTTCCCTAGGACTCACAGAGCGTAATATGTGCCATGCGCTTGAATACTATTATCTAAGGGCATGTTTTCTATTCAATTTATTTTTTATTATTATTACTATATTCTATTTTTATGGTGCGGACAATGTGTTTTAATTATGATAAAATGGGCTGGGGTGCCCATCATGAACCCTTGCAGGTGAGGGGTAGGTGAGTCCTACATTTTGTAAGCGCTTTGGGGTCATCACAGATCCCAGCACCCCAGAGGACAGGGGCAGCCTATGGGACAGTGTAAGGGGGTTAACTGAGGAAGCTTACTATTCAAAAGCACATGCTAAAAAGTTCCATGTGCATGCAGCCCTCTGGAAATAATAGAAATTGTCAAGATACCTCTTATAATTAATGTGCCTACTGAGAGCTGTAGTTTTGACTCTCCATAAAGTAGCACCGAGGGTTAAGATGCTTTCTGCAAAGAACAGAACTATATGCGGATAGCTGAGCGGATAGGTGAAGACTGCCTTTACAAACACTTTTTAAAATGATATTAATGTATGTTGGAGGAGGACTGTGGCGAGATGTAGAGTTACAATCTTTAATTTGTGCTTGTTGGTTCTGGTGCTAAGGATTTACACCTATGTTTTGAGGGCCTGCACTTATTCTGGCGGGTGAAGGCAATGCTTAATTTGTTCTTGTTGGTTACGGTGCTGAGCATCTGCACCTATATACGTATTTTGTTATCTTTACATCCTAGAGTTAGCACAAAAGAGTTCTGGAAGAGTCATCCATTAGACTACGCTGACTGCATCGTCTTTAAAGGACAGCAAAGTGACCTTTTAAAACACCATGGCACCAGCCGTGTCCGTGAACAACGCAGGACACCAGGACAAACTGTGCATCGGCTCTACAGACAGCTGCCATGGCCCATGTATGGCTCTTAACTACACCGCATCAACAGTAATAAAGGCTATGCCCAGTACCGCAAACACGTCTAAAGTAACCTGTGCACAAAGGTTTGGACAATGTGACAGCTTAACACCTACAGCCATAGACACACACTATCCTGTATCATGTAGAACCTCTGGGGGGGACCCTAACCAGTGCAATAAACCTAAAATAAATTGGTTGTCCTTAAAGAACCGCAAGAAGAAGCTGCAGACCCCTGAGCTACAAGCCGTGCCGCTAGACCTGTCTTTTCAAAAATGTTGTTAAGGCTCAGCCTGTTCCACCTAGCCCACCGAGTTCTAATTGTTCAAAGCTCGAGGTGTCTAATATAGTTGGGTCTGTCAGCGCCCTAGTACCGGCAGCCTGTGTAACTACCCCTCCTCTTTTACATGACACATGCATGGAAACAGATAGTCCCAAAGAGGATCCGTATTCTGGGTGTATAGGACTTCTAAAGGCACTAAGCTGGTGTGGTGGAGAGTTATGAAGCCACAGACTGCCATGTTCCGCTTCTAAAGCAACCCCAGACGGGCTGCAATCACCAGGTTCTCAATCACCCGCACCCAGCCACAGTGCTTCATATGCATCAGAGGCCTTGAATTATTATAACCAACATTTAACCTCGCCATGTCTGATGTCCCCAATTACACCCCCTGGAGCGTATGACCCCACCAGCCCATCGCCAAGTGCCTGCGTGCAATGGTCCTCACCATCCTCCTCAATATAACCTGATAGAAGTACAGGATGTAGCGGTTCACAAAATCAGACTTTTGGAACGCCATCTAGCGATGATAAGGCCTCCCAAGCACTGGGGTGTTCACACTGGGGCCTGCTCTTTTGACCAGTCCCACCCCACCTGTTCAAAAAGGGCTTATTGCAGTTAACAGTGATCAGACCCCCCGGGGAGGTTATGGGTAACATGCAGCACACAGCTAAAGCCACACGTAGTGAAACAAAATGTGGCACCCTGACCCCCAACAGGGTTTTGGAAACATACCTGAAAGAAATATAACAGGCCATTAGGAAAGCTAAAATCACACCTGAAGCTCAAAACCTAAAAACTGGGGAAGTCGAGGGTTGATACTGGGTCCTCCAGACCATCCCAGAGAGCGTTAATACTGCGGTTAGCAAGGTGTAGAAGGGAGGTGTTCGTAGCTTTCGAATCAGCCACGGCATACATAGACAATATATCGGCATGACTAGGCAGCCGGGTATCCCTAAGGAGGCCACGATCTGCTTTTTGTAAAATGGGTGTCCATATGTCTAAATATAAAAAGAAGACCCAGGATCTACTCAGTAAAGCTTTACGTGTCTTTTGAGCACTCAAAGCCAAAAAGCTGCGAGAGCCAACCCCGAACTGTTTAAAACTCTGAAAAGCAGCACCCTCAACACCTAAAACACTCCCCATAAGACCCCAAAATATAAAGTTAGGAGAGAATATAGGCATTTTCAGGGTCTCAAGGGGTAAAGTTCAGAGCCAGCTCAACCCCAAATATCCTGAAGGATCCCCGCCCGTATTAGGTGAAATGGCAAGGACAACTCCTGTAAATACGTCAACTATTGTTCAAATAGGCTGTGGTCGGTTGCCTGAAAACAGCTGGGTTTGTAGGAAACAGAAGTGGGCTAGTAGCGCTATAAACCATAAGCTTTTAAAAAGAAAATTAAAGAAAGCCAGATTAACCATAACAATGAGGCATAAAAATACCCCAACAACGACCTGTAGTCAACTTGCTTCGAATGATACCCCAGGGAGCCCGCCAGCCTGCAATGGTCCTCAAGCTGTGGATCGAGAACCAGTGTTTTTGGAAAGTGAAAGAAGGTACAGTCGTACTGTAGAGAGATTTAATGCTACAGAGCACTATGAGGAGTTTAGGTTTGTTAACCTAGACCATCTAAACAACTCTGATCAGAGTGTTATAGCTATACACCAGGCTGTACAAACGCTCAGAGAACAATTGTTACATGATGTGGGGCCTAACAATTTCTTCCAGCTGCGTTTTCAGGGGCAGGGTCTCAACAGTCCTCTGTTCACCAGACGATAGTCTTGAGATGTGTTTGACGCTGTGACGTTTCTAGAAAACCTGTCTAAGCTTTTTACAGAGCAAGGCTGAATTACTGGCGTAAAGGACCTTTAGAATCATTGCCTTCATTGTTTGAAGTCGTGAGGGTGGTGCTTCCAGAACCTTAAAGAGCGTCATGTACAGTAAAATCATCGGCAAGAAATATAGATGGTTGCTCGATTTTAACACCGGAGCTACCAATATGTGTCTGGTGGCAAGCATCGCAGGGTTGCTGGTGGACCGAGCTACCCCACACAATGTTATTATGTCTATGGTGGCAGCAGCCCACGTGGCTTCAAATACTGCCCGACATACTGGTTGGTTTTGGGGACCTTGCCCATTTTGAGAACCATTTTGCCGTTACAGTAAAGATTCTGTACCACAGCGGTTCTTGGAAGCACTTCACTACCGATGAGCGAGTGAAAAACAAGACCGTTTATGTACTACATCACAAAAACTACTTTTACGGTATCTTGAACCTGAAGGGTTTTCTAGGTGCCAAGTACGTGTGCGAGCATTGCGACCACATATACAACAACCGGACCAGACACCAGTGTGAAACGCACTATAAAATGGGTCAAGAGGGATAGGTGCGTCAACGACGATGCTCAGAAGGTGAACCGCTCGATATGTAAGATGTTTTGTCAGTCGCAAGACTGCTTGAATGTACACATCAGCCTCGCACAGTGCGTCCATAAATCAGACTGTGGGCGCTACAAAGCAGACTACAACGATTGTGAAGGTATGCAATGTCCCAGGAGTAAAGCGTATTTTATAGCCGGAATAGCACATGAGTGTTACATGCTCGAAGGCTTCCCCCAGAAAAAAACAGAAGACTATATCGCATTTGATATAGAGTGTATGCAGGAGACGGGTGTGCACCAGCCTAACTACATTTACACCCATCATCTAAGAGCCAATGAAAACTGGGAGTATGAAGGCTGGTCGTGCATGAACGATTTCCTCAACACGTTCATGCAACTGAAATACTACGAGTATACAATGCTGGCTCACAACTCGAAAGTGTACGACTCGTTCTTTGTTCTCCGGGACCTAATTCATGAAAAACTGGCCATGGAGCTCATAACCGAGGGTTCCAAACTGATGCTGTTAAAGGTTGTGAAATTCGGCTCATAGACACCTTGAATTTTCTGCCCATGAAGTTGAGCACATTGCCAAAAGCCTTTGGTTTTGAAAGCTGTAAAGCTTATTTCCCTCACTTTAACACCTGGGCTAGTCAGAATTACAGTGGTCCTATGCCTCCGCCCGACAGTTATGGCGTTGAGTACATGATACCATCTGAAAAAGAGAGCTTTCTATAGTGGCACGATGAAAACTGTGAAAATTGGTTTCATTTTCAAACAGTTGAAAGCTTACTGTCAGGTGGATATCATGATCTTGCGGAAAGCGTCCAACCTTTTCAGAGACGTTGTGGTGGGAATGCCGAAACAAGTCAGGATTATCAAAACCAAATCCTGTAAGAGGAAAGATATTGTGGAATACCTAGACCCATTTAAGAACATAACTCTGGCTTCAATGTGCATGTCTATTTATCAGCATGTTTTAAAACCTGAAACCATACAGGGAGTGCAGAATTATTAGACAAATGAGTATTTTGACCACATCATCCTCTTTATGCATGTTGTCTTACTCCAAGCTGTATAGGCTCGAAAGCCTACTACCAATTAAGCATATTAGGTGATGTGCATCTCTGTAATGAGAAGGGGTGTGGTCTAATGACATCAACACCCTATATCAGGTGTGCATAATTATTAGGCAACTTCCTTTCCTTTGGCAAAATGGGTCAAAAGAAGGACTTGACAGGCTCAGAAAAGTAAAAAATAGTGAGATATCTTGCAGAGGGATGCAGCACTCTTAAAATTGCAAAGCTTCTGAAGCGTGATCATTGAACAATCAAGCGTTTCATTCAAAATAGTTAACAGGGTCGCAAGAAGCGTGTGGAAAAACCAAGGCGCAAAATAACTGCCCATGAACTGAGAAAAGTCAAGCGTGCAGCTGCCACGATGCCACTTGCCACCAGTTTGGCCATATTTCAGAGCTACAACATCACTGGAGTGCCCAAAAGCACAAGGTGTGCAATACTCAGAGACATGGCCAAGGTAAGAAAGGCTGAAAGACGACCACCACTGAACAAGACACACAAGCTGAAACGTCAAGACTGGGCCAAGAAATATCTCAAGACTGATTTTTCTAAGGTTTTATGGACTGATGAAAAGAGAGTGAGTCTTGATGGGCCAGATGGATGGGCCCGTGGCTGGATTGGTAAAGGGCAGAGAGCTCCAGTCTGACTCAGACGCCAGCAAGGTGGAGGTGGAGTACTGGTTTGGGCTGGTATCATCAAAGATGAGCTTGTGGGGCCTTTTCGGGTTGAGGATGGAGTCAAGCTCAACTCCCAGTCCTACTGCCAGTTCCTGGAAGACACCTTCTTCAAGCAGTGGTACAGGAAGAAGTCTGCATCCTTCAAGAAAAACATGATTTTCATGCAGGACAATGCTCCATCACACGCGTCCAAGTACTCCACAGCGTGGCTGGCAAGAAAGGGTATAAAAGAAGGAAATCTAATGACATGGCCTCCTTGTTCACCTGATCTGAACCTGTGGTCCATCATCAAATGTGAGATTTACAAGGAGGGAAAACAGTACACCTCTCTGAACAGTGTCTGGGAGGCTGTGGTTGCTGCTGCACGCAATGTTGATGGTGAACAGATCAAAACACTGACAGAATCCATGGATGGCAGGCTTTTGAGTGTCCTTGCAAAGAAAGGTGGCTATATTGGTCACTGATTTGTTTTTGTTTTGTTTTTGAATGTCAGAAATGTATATTTGTGAATGTTGAGATGTTATATTGGTTTCACTGGTAATAATAAATAATTGAAATGGGTATATATTTTTTTTTTGTTAAGTTGCCTAATAATTATGCACAGTAATAGTCACCTGCACACACAGATATCCCCCTAACATAGCTAAAACTAAAAACAAACTAAAAACTACTTCCAAAAATATTCAGCTTTGATATTAATGAGTTTTTTGGGTTCATTGAGAACATGGTTGTTGTTCAATAATAAAATTAATCCTCAAAAATACAACTTGCCTAATAATTCTGCACTCCCTGTATTTCTAGTACCCCCTGACCTCTATAACAGTAAACAGAAACGTTACTCCACTCTATTCAGTGGCCCATGTACATCTCGGAAAAAGGGAATATCTTCATTCAACACGCATTGCAGGGCATCGAATACCGCCTGGGGCGCTACTACCTAGACGGGTATGCATTAATAAACGGGGTACCAACCTCCTTTGAGTTCAACGGTTGCTTTTACCATGGGTGTCCACGTTGTTACAAACCCCACAAGTTTAATAGACTGCAGGGCACCACGTTTGAACATCTACATTGTCGCACTCTGGCGAAGGTGCATCATATTGAAAGCAGTGGCTTTGTTCTGAGAACCCTCTGGGAACATGAGTGGTTAGATGAGCTAACAAAAGATGCGGAACTGGGCACTTTCATTAAGAGCCGGCAGTTACCAGCACCATTGGAATCCCGCGACACCTTATTCGGCAGTTGTACAAACGCCATACAGTTGTACCGGGTCGCTGGTGAGGGTGAGAAAATACACTACTAAGACTTCACCAGTCTGTATCCATTTGTGAACAAGGTGAAGTTGTACCTGGTGGGGCATCCTAGGATCATATATAGAAACTTTACGTCCATAGAGGAGTACTTTGGGCTCGTTAAGTGTCAAATCCATCCTCCGCAGAAGCTTTACTTCCCAGTGCTTACGTACAGGGTCGAGGCAAGCGAATAATCCCCCTATGTCAACCATACGCTGAAAGTAAACAGACTAGCGAGTGTAGACATAGTAATGAGCAAAGGCTTCTGGAGGGGACATGGTGTACTATTGAGGTGCAGAGGGCCCCTTTAGAAAGGGTACCACCTCGGTAAAATACTGGAAACGTGGCACTTTCCACATACCACAACCCGACTCTTTTCTGAGTACATCAACTTGTTTCTCAGAGACAAATGGGAGGCATCGGAGTATCCCGACTGGTGCGTCGCTGAGCCCTCGAAGCAAAAGTACATCGCTGATTACCAAGCTCACAAGAGTATGACGCTGAGACCTAAGTTCATTAAGGTTAACCCCGCTAAACGCCAGTTAGCTAAGCTCTATCTCAATTACTTTTGGGGAAAATTTGCACAGAGTACCAATTTGTAAAACACATCCAATGTCACAGATCCAGATGATCTTTTTAAGTATCTATTTGCCCCGTCTTACGATGTGTCCAGTTGTGAAATTATCGACGAAGAGATGGCCGTTCTATGCCGTAAATATGCCAAAGGAGTACCCCACAACGTGTAACAATATAAACATCTTCATAGCATGCTTCACAACCGTTCACGCTCATCTAGAGCTTTACAAGTTGTTGAATAAGCTTCAGGATCATTGTTTGTACCACAACACTGACTCTGTTATTTTTGTGAGTAAAGAGGGTGATGAAGGTCCCCCGCTGGGTGATTATCTAGGGGATTTAACCAGCAAGCTCAAAAAGGATGAGTACATACTCGAATACACCTCCTCCGGACCCACGACCTATAGTTACAAAACCCTTAACAACAGGCTTTGCATGAAAGTCAAAGGTATCACTTTAAATGTCAGTAATACGGTTAAAATAAATTTTGAGGGTCTGGTGCACGAGTACTACGCATCAAGCCATTGCGAAAATAACAAAGCAATAGTTGTAAATCACCCTAGCATAGTCAGGTCCATAAAAAAGGGGGAAATTACAACACAACCATTGTATAAAACCCTACCAGTAGTGTTTGATAAACGGGTCCTGATCGAGGACTACAAAACATTGCTGCACGATTATTAAAAGACATAAGAGGGGCGAACCCCAACTGCTACGGACACCAGGCTGCAACACCCATTCGCCTGTGTTTTAGCAGGTCCCTCAAATAGTGGTAAAAGGTATTTTATAAAGAAATTGTTAGAAAATGTGGCTCCTGGTGTTTATCTCAGACCCCTAAGAACATCATATGGATTTATTCCCGCTGGCAAGACCTTTACACGGAACTATCCCTAAAGTTCCCACACATCCGATTTATAGAAGGCATCCCTAGTAATCTCAATGACGACAACTTGTTACCTAAACACATTGTAAACATGGGCATTGTGGATGATCTCATGGACGAAGGTGGGGACCACCCCGAGATTCAGAGGGCTTTTATTCAATATTCATATCATAGGCTGAGCATATGCTACATCGTGCAGAACTTGTTATACAACAGTAAGAGCAGTCGTTCTATAACTCTCAACGCCTCATACCTGGTCTTATTTAGAAACCCCCGCAACAAGCTTCAGATATCAATTATAGCTAAACAGATGTACCCTGAAAACATGCAGTTTTTCATGGAAGCGTTTAACGAGGCCTGGTCAAACAGTCTAGATGTTTTATAGGGGTGCTGCTGAGTGTAGCTATACCCCTAATTACAGGTCTCCTGTTGAGGACCTGATGGAGCACGCCCAAAAAATGTACCTTTTACCCGGCCAGCAGCTGGAACAGTTGAGCCCTTCTACAACCGACATCTGGGACATACGCAGAAATGAGACGAAGTGTCTCAATGCTGAGATCAAAGCCATTTTTAACTGTACCGATTTAAAACCACATGACAAAGTGGTGCTTTACTCAAGAGCCCTTCAAAACCTTTTACAGTATTACAAACAATTAAACGCTGAACAAAACAAATTGACTCTGTATACCCCTGACATTGCACAGCCGGCAGCAGACCCGGTAGCGCTGCAAGACCAGGGCCCCCCGACCCCTACGGATGGCTTCGCCGAAGACCTTTAAAAAATTATAAGTCCGACGTATAGAGGGGCGGCACAAATGCTGCTCGGTAAAATGACTGCTACTGCTACTAAAGATCTGACCTCTTGGAACGACTGGGGTGAATTTGTTTGCAAGGGACAACCGGTTGCTAGATCACACATGTACGATCTGGTCAGAGGTCTCATGTACAGTAAAACACTATCAACACAAAATGCTCCTAGAGGATGGGAGCAGTTCCTAAGCACCACTGCGGAACTCAACATTCCCTCCAAGATAGTTGTTAATACCGACCACTGGCGAAGGCTTGAAAGTTGGAAAATCTGACCCCAGGAGTTTTTACCATGAGTCCCACTGTACCGACGTCGCCTTTCTTTCCTCAGCTAACACCATCTAGGAGCAGCAACACTCTATACATTGAGCCTAAAAAGATACAGTTCAAAATGAACACATGGTTATCGCTCTAATGGTATCATAACATTTGAACCGTTGTACAGTTTTGTTGAAAGGTTTGCGTCTGGAAAGATTTTTGCTTCATTTATTTCTTTACCCGTGTAAATGTTTCTGGTGAAAACTGTTTGTAATAGACACTTAACTTTCCAACAGTCATCAGTCAGCTTGTTGGAAAATGGTTTTAAAATGTGTGGAGGGTGAATAAAAATGCATAGTCTGAATTTGTGTTTAAAATGTTTTTATTGTGGACAATGACCAGTACAAATAGAGGCGTTACAAGACCTTACACTTTTGACAAACACTGTATTCTGTTTTAACAGCGCTCGACAGTGTTTGTGTTTTCATTCACATATTTCACAACAATACCATTGTTGTTTACTAGATCAGTGGAATACAGATTTTAAAAAATTCTAAACGTGAGACATTTTACTAATAAAATATATACAATGTTCCCTGCATGTAATGGCTAGAGAATCCTGTACACGCAGCTTGTTATGCTCAACCGCGGGCGATGCTTTTTTTCCATATTTGAATATCGGTTTTGTATAAATGTTATGCTCGGGAAACTCCGCTAAACTGTCAAACACTATAACCTTGTCTACTTCCAGAAACAGGGCTGCCCAATGTGTACCACCCTTGTAATGCGGGTTGGTGTTAAAGACTAGGGTGTGGGGTCTTTCAGGGCCTATCTCCCCTGGTAGCCTGTCACTAGGAAATACACCTAAAAAGTATTTCTTAGCATATTTATGCTTACTTAAGAAGTCATATATCTGCACAGTGTCCATTTTACAATCTTTTAATGATAGTCAAACATAATCTGTCGGGTGTGATTGATTTGGATAACGATGCCGAATACAGAAAATCCAACCATGTTCACATTGGTAGCCATCATCTGTTTAAAACGTATTTCAGCTTTTAGATTTCCGTTTTTGATCAAGTTGTAGTGGTCACCGTCTTCCATGTCAGGAGTCAGGTTGAACGCAAACAACGTGTAGCCGGCCCTATACCCCTCTCTTGAAACAATGACTCCTGAATTCCGCAGATGTTTCCCCGTAAGAGAGATCAGACCAAGATATTCCCTGACAAAATTGGATGTTCCAAAATTCGGAGTGAACTGTTTTGCAGGGATAACAGCTTCCTCATGGATTAAAGTGGCGTAGTTGATGTCGTAGTGTTTGAAGTTGAAAGAGTTAGAGGTATAGAGCCCACTAAAAGCTGTATTGCCCACAAACCCTATGATGATGAGTTTCGGGAGTTGCCCCAGAAATAGATTTTACTGCTGCATTAATCTAGTACCGGCAGGGCTGCTGAATATCTTCAAAGCCACTCTTTCAATGGTGTACTTGGCATCCGATAGTTGCAAAGCTTCAGCGTGGGCCAGTCTGACGCTTGGTGACACTTTCACTCTCTTTACAAACAGACTCGAGGACAAGATAACCAGTTTATACTGCTCTGCATCGCCGCAGATGAGACAGAATGCATCCTTGTTGTGGTTGAGTTTGATCTTAAGATGTATACCGTTGACTAGAAGCTTATCTTGGAAGAAAAGGTCTGAATTGATGCACACCAGGAGGTCAAACTGTGTACTGCCGGGGGTGAAGCTGGCTCTTTTTTTAAAACCATTGTTGCCCAGTCCAATGCCGTGTCCTCAAAATGCACTTGAGTATCTTTGTAGAAGAGCTCCGCTGAAAGCTGTGTGTCCAGGGCTTTGCGACTGTAATTTAGAATTCTCTCTGTGTAAGCCCTGTAGGCGTACATGTTATCACTTTGCGAGACAAGTCGATCGCCTAGGTTAATGTCGACTTGATTAAGCAAGATTGCGACGGGGTAGGCGATCGTCGCCACTTTAGCATCAGCCTCGATGTTGGTGCTGTTCACTTTGGTTATTTTGCAGACGAGGTGTAGCAGAGTGTTGTTGAGATCCAAATACATATCCGTGGACCCTGAAACACAAAACTCTATGGGTGCCAGAGGCGTCAGAGCGGCTAGAGGTGATACTTCCATGACAAAACTGTTCTCGATGCTGGTCTGTGTGGGTTAAAGAGAAAACATATCTAGCTCAGATTTGGCACATTCACCAGAGGCCATGAAAGCTGATTTAAAAAATATTCGCACTAGAGCGTGGTTTCTTCTTGGAAGATCTCTCATCTTATGACTCTTCTTTTGTGTGGGCCTTTTGAAGAATTCCTCAGTTTTTCATAGGGCATTGGCGGGCACCTACCCCTCGCAGCCCTTCTCTTCCTCTTAACACTCGCACACACCTTGTACAACAACCCTGCTCCTTCTTGGGGCTGTTTGTTCATGCGCTCGACGACAGCCGATGTTACAGAGCCCACGACATCATCGGCTATGTTTGTGGCAGCCGCTTTAACGTGAGGTTTTGCAATTTCATACCCTCTTCTTAAAAAAGGCATGGCTTTTCTAAACATACTCGGAAAGAAACCCCTCAATCTGTCCCAGTACGTAACAGGGGCCCATTGAAAGTAGGGCGGCAGTCCTCCATAGCTGGCCTGAACTCTATAATAATCCCTGTACATAGAGGGATCCCCGTATGTTTTAATGATTACCATCGCAACTGCCTAATAGTCACCGTCGCTGCACAGCCTTAAATGAAGCTTAACAATAACTTTCCCACATTTAAAAGCCACCAGCTCTGACTGATCATCGTAGACCATGATGGTTATAGTGTCAAAATGTTTTTTGGAAATTGTCACGTAGTCGAGTTTGTGATGTAGTATATTAACCATCATGTTATTTTCTCCCTTCACCGGGACCCATCTCAACAACGGCGAATAACTATCCTCTGAGGTTCTACAATGTCACTATACAAGTAGAGAGTATAAAATCAGCTGCTAATATCGTGGCACGTAGGGTGTAGATCCACCTGTCTTTTCACATGTTGTACGGTCCCTAAAACCCTTTGTAATTTACCGGTACAGTTAAACCTGGTATCGAGCTCTGGGTTTTAAGAAACACTTTTCTTCTAACGTTATCCGCACCAGATGTATATTCGCATACTCTTCAATGCCGGCTATGGCTCTGTTGATGGTGTTGACCACCGCCATGACGGTGGTGTAATACCCGTGTGGGAAGCTCATGGGGAAGCTTAAGAAGTCCTGAGAGCGCTTTATATTAAATTTAGCCTTGTGCGTTGTAAATGTATTCCTTGTTCTGGGGTATTGTTTCTCCATTAGGGCCACCTTCCAGGACCCTTTCAGGTCCACCGGTTTAGCCAGTTTCCCCGTGTGATTAGAAATTTGATTGTTGGGGAACATGTCCTTCGAGGCGTTGGACGGTATCGTAATATAAAAAGACGAGGTTTCCATCTCAGCACTTACAGCACACCCTCACACCCCGTGCAGTGAGCTGTCCACAACCCAACAATTAAATTTCTCATGCCAGCCCTGCCATTTGACCAGCGCCTGTCTCTTAGCTCTGCTGCCTTTCCTTTTCAACCCTATGCAGACTGTTCAGATCGTAGGGCACCTTTTGTAACTCTTTGTTGTAAAAGACACCCGTTATCTTTTCCCCGTTGCAGTGCTTCAACTTGTAAATATATACCCCTTCTTTAAACTCCGCACTTTGCACTATAAATATCTCAACGCTAAATATCTGTTGGTAGCCTTCGGTGAAGATACCCTTCAACTTTGAAAAGTTCTCCACACCATTAACAAATTATCAGGCGTTACCTCCACGGGAGACATTTTGATGGTCCTATGGTAACTGCCATAATAAACGTCTATAAATGGCTGTAGAACATCCACATATCTGTAGGTATTGTTGGCTGTGAAATATCGCCACATCTTTGATTTTAAAATTCTGTTAAAATGCTCTACAACTGCAGCTTTTACCTCAGTGTGCATTACAAAATGCTGAACAGCGTGCTGCTTTAATAATTTCTGAAAAGGTTTGTTTTAAAATTATTTTCCAGTGCCTGTTTGTAGTTTTTGAGGTACTCGACCTCTCGAGAAGATGACTTTAAAGGCTCTTAAACACTGGTGCCACTTTTAGAGTTTAACGTTTCTCCATAGGCGTACTTGCACAATACGTCTATGACTGTATATATATATATACATTGCATCGCTATTATGCTTTGCTAGATCTTGAAGACTGATTATGTCAGCCTACCACTGATAATCCAGCTGCACGCTAACAACTGTGGCCCTCCTCTTAAACTGTCTCCTGGCTGGTTGGTGGAGTGAATAGGCCTCTTCCCCTGATAACCAAGTCTTCACCACTGACCGGTTTACAGATAAATTTTCAACTCGAGCCCTTCTAAACAGAGCTTTGGCGCTTCTGAAGCTTCCAACCCCTAGTGTATCACAATCAAGCTTCCTTAAACCATCCCCCGTCATGCTGTCACACATCGCAACCATGAAATGAAAGACGTTTATTCTGTGTAAGGTCGTTTTATTAAACATAAAAAAATAAAAAAATAAAAAGTGTGTCAGTACAGCATAAACACAGTGTACTTGACATTTCACGATACATAGCTTATAGCTGTCAATGCTGCTGGACACTATGAGGCCTTTTGACTACGTATACATAGTACAAAACCTCTTACACATATTACTCAGAGCCGTTCCTTTGACTAGGTCTCAGTGTCACAAGCTTTGATATTTTTATAGCTATACACTCAATAGCTCTATACATGACTTCCCGCTCCCCCACCTATAACTCTGGACGCTCAGGATACTGACCGCATTCAACAGTTCACACAGTTCTAGGTCGGACAATACAGAACCTTTATTTTTGAAGTAATATTCAGTCATAAGTTCCAAAGCAAGGTGTAGCCCAGTCAATGGTGAAAGTCTTAACTCACGCCCACTATCTTTGTACGCGCTCCAGTATTTATCTGTTGTGGGTAACCATGCGTTGATACATCAGTTGGCGATACACACAGGGCTGTCACACTGCAACGGGAGGTTCAGATACTGCAGAGTCACAGGGTGTATTTCAACTATTCTTTCTTGAACCAGCACATATATCAATATCCTGATACAGATGTAGCCCTGGTGTAACTCATAGACATCTTGCACCGCAACACTCTGATTCTCGTCCTAAAAGTGAGTAAGTATGTAACGTTAAATACCACAATTATGGTCTGCTAGCCTCAACCCCTGTATTTTTTTTATTCAAAACAGCTTTTATGGGGCTAAAGACCTCATTCTTCTATTTTTATAATAAATATCACACATTCGTCTTTCTATGACCCTTTCTATCAAGCGTTTGTCAAAATACCCCCTGCATACGTTCGAGTTTTGAGCAGGGCTCAACAGCGTATCGGATCTTGTTGACTGCAGCTGCCAAGACCTTAATCATATCTGTGTGAGCACCTTTCTTCACAACTGACAACCCGTACACTATCCTTAACAACTTATATACTCTGTGTGGGTCTAACCGGCTACATATGTGTCAAATTGTTCTTCCAGTATACAACTCTTATAGACAGTTGTGAGCCTCCGGCTGTGTGTCGTTCATTTAATGCCCGTAGCACAGGTTATAATAGTCACATTTTACACATGTGTTCACAACGG
Source organism: Pleurodeles waltl (assembly GCF_031143425.1). Classification (NCBI taxonomy): domain Eukaryota; kingdom Metazoa; phylum Chordata; class Amphibia; order Caudata; family Salamandridae; genus Pleurodeles; species Pleurodeles waltl. The sequence continues at coordinate 528,231,530 of NC_090442.1, forward strand.
CCGCTGCAAAACCTTTAACAGGCCATATGGCGTCATAGGGTACGCCTGGGGTTTTCTTTTAAAAATCGATGCTATTGTAGGTGCAAACACATTTCTTATGCGGCTCTTTGTTCGGGCTTGTTATACTTTCAGATTGTCTGGAACAGCTTAAGCACTAGAAATTTACGTTGTTAAACTTTGGTGTAGACCCCTCTAGAGCATCTCTTTTTGCAGTTGTTTTCTACGGTTCAAACAGAAAGCAAAAGACAAACTGTTAGTTAAAAGTATGATATCCGCGTATGCACAACAATTGTCTATAGGGTTTTTTACTAACCTCGCTACACTCAGCGGCTGCTCTGAAATCTTGCAAGTCGCATAGGTCCATTGGTGTATAAGCGGCTTCAGAGTTTACACCTGACGGCTGTTCGATGACTGCCTCTGGATCAGGGTCCTCCTGAAAGCCCAAGTCTTCATAGACTGGCAAATTCGGTGGTGCTATACCTTCTTCGTCATCTTCTGTGTCGATGAAGTTGATAGCATCATTCAATTCATCTTTCGAGGCTTCGTGCAGCGGCTGTCAACCTTAATAGTGGATATCAGTTGCAGCAAATCCTTGAGGCTGAGGTTTTTCAAGCCGATGGCAAAGTTCCTCTTGAAAACCAGAGGTGTTAGGGTCACATAATATCTATTGATAGTGTGCTGGGCTCCTGAGGACGCGGCTTTTCTGGTTGCCCTGCCAACCTTTTTCAGCAATGGTTCACGGTTTAGCATGCTCCTCTAGCCGAATCCTTATATATATTCAATGGTTCAAAAACGGCGTACTCCTCTGCAACACATAGCGGTCACATGCTCTCCTTGATGGCTCTAATATGTTGAGGTGTTGCACGTAACGCTAACCACATGTCACGACCTTTGCAGCATTTGCCCACCCCCTCTTTTTGCATTAGCCACCAGTGTGGAGGTTTGGCCTTACACTCCGAATGTTCTGCCCTGTGAGGAGGCCCACAAGCAGCCACTTGGTCCTGAATGTCTGAAAAATCCAGGGCTGTCCTCTTAGGCCATGAAACAAGTTGCACACCAGCAGTGCCCTCATCTTACACAACCCATAGACCTAGACACAGAGGCTAGGATCATGGCACATGACTAACACGTGACCCCCTGATGTCACAACTAACGTGACTCACCTACACCTTCGTCGTTGCCTACATCATCACGGGGCGGACCCACGTCATTGCTTACGTCATTGCCTATGTCATCACAGGGAGGGGTACTTGTCAAAAGTTTGATGGAAGGTATCCCCTTTTACTACTCCTGTGTCTAGAAGGACCCTGTTGAAACCTCTTTTCTGCATTTACTAGGCCTTTTACAGGACTGGCCCCTTACTTTTAGTACATGTTTGAACATTGTATACCTATTCGCCTGTGTCATTCCTCTGAAACAAATTTTATCTGAGTGAAATTTTAGGAGGCAGGTCATTTTCGGCAGGGGCAGTCCGTTTTAGGAACACACTTCCACTATCCTTGTGAGCAACAAGTGATCTGCTAGTTTTCAGAAAGGTCCTGGTCTCAGCATGAGGTCGAAAGACGTTGACACCAAAACAGAGAAATTAAATATTGGAAAGCATACTACAAAAGGAGAGAGAAATCAAAACCAAAGATAATAGATATTCTCATAGGCTTCTAATCTCCGCAGTGATATACAAAAATTTTACTTTGTGATTAGACTATGGATTACTATTTCTAATAAGTCACTGATTTAGAGTACAAATATCAACAACACCCAGTGTTTCAGACCTATTGCAACATTTGTTGTATTTTATTCACATGCGTGAATAGTGTGGTGTTGAACGGGTCACATTTCAAAAATTCAACAAAATAATAGTTTTTTTAAATATATAATAATAAAAGTTTTTTGAAAAACAGAGCTTTCAACACTATGGTTTAAAGTATACCATAGAGCAACAACTGGGAAAAATGAGGACAAAAGCAGGGCAATTCTTTGAATAAAATAATGTGAAACACTGCAGAAAAGTATCCACTGAGATGCATGTATAAAACCTACGTTTGAGCAACAATAATCTGACACTCATCGTTGCGACGATCAATAATATTAATAGCTCATGAAGAATCTTTTAAAAAATATATTTTTATTAAACAACGAAACAGCCATTGTACAATGAAGCAATCAACAATTAGACTTCCCATCAATTAGCCGCCACCCAGAGACCCAACTCTGTGAATATCAAGTTGCAAGGGTTCATACACTGCTCAAGCAACTCCCCAGTCTGATAGTCCGGTGCTGTTAAGGTCTTTACCACTGCCCCCCGCCCGCACATAGCCCATCCCGTGGATCTCTAGGCCCCCCACCCACCCCAGATCTTCTCCCTCTTCTTGGGGTGGCCCCTACTCTCATATATTACTTCTTCAGTGCTGTATCACCAGTCCAGGTCCGTTGCCCAGTCATGTATCTTGGGCGGAGACTCAGTACCCCATGTTCGCGCTGTGTTGTATTTGGCTATTATCGCTGCAATGGCTAGCCATAGTACTTGCTGCTTCGACCACTGTTCCCCCGTCACATTCAGCAGAAGCAGCTTAGGGTCCAGTGGGACCTCCCTCCCCAACACTCGGGCCGCCACACTGGTAAGCCCTTCCCAATAGGTCTTTATCACAGGACAGGTCCATAAAATATGATAAAAGGTGCCCTCCAGCCCACATCGCCGCAGGCACAGTGTGTTCTGTGCCCTGCCCATCTTGTGCGATACCACCCTAGAGTAATATGCCCTATGTAGAATCCTTAGCTGGATCAATCAGAGACGTACCTTGATCGCCACCACTCTTGGACCCTATCTCGCCTCCCCCCAGTCCTCATCATTCAGTGCTCCCATGTCCGCCTCCCATTTGGCGCGCAGGGTGGTTATCGGGTCCGGGGAATTGTTCAATAATTTCTTGCACAGTAACGAGATGGTCTTTGCCACCAGAGGCTTTGTCAGAAGCGGGCCTCCAGAGGGGGCCGCCTCCGGCCGCTGTTTCCCCACCAGGACATAGCGACCCAGCGCATGCCACAATTGCAGATGCCTAAACTGTTCTGTTCCAGTCATGGTGTATTCCCCCTGCAGGACCTCGAACGTCACCATTGCCTGACCCCTTCAGATGTCTCCCAAATGCTCAACTGCCAGAAGAGACTACCTGGGGAACCCGCCCATGGTCATTAAGTCCCCCAACAGATCGCTACACCACAAGGTAGTCCTGGCTATCAAAGTAGTTCCCCACCCAAGGAATCGAGGGGCATCACACCACACTCTCACCACGGACGCAGTGTGTGCCAGCAGCGCCCACGCGCTCGCTGGGGTGTATAGCACCCGCTCATATCCCCCACTGCAGATCGTCTGCCTGTCCAGCCGGAACACCGGGTCCTCCTGGTCAGCAAAGGCTCAGTCATTGACCGTCACCATCTGCTTCGCCCAGTAGTACCGACAAGGGTCCGGAATCGCCAAACCTCCCTCATACACCCTAAGTTCCAAATTCTGGAGTGCCACCCGGGAGCAGCCACTATCCCAGAGCAGTGATCTGATGTCCCGGTCGAGACACTGGAACACCTCTGCCAGAATCCTGTAGGGGGTATTTTGAAAGACGTATAGTAGAAGAGGCAGCATCATCATCTTATAAAGGGCCGCTGTATCAGGTATATCCCCAGGTATTTGAATCCTCACGTAGAGATCATTACATCACACCACAGGGGGAGGGCTGGTGGGCCTCCGGTCAGAGGTAATATCAGCGACTTGGCCCAATTGATCTGATAGCCAGAGTGAGCCCCGAATATACGAAAGATCTGCAGGATCCATCAACTGACCATCGGGAACGTGTGACATGCAGCATAATATCATCTGTGTGTAGGGAGATACGCTCCTCTCATGATGCTCCCGAGTCAATGCCCGTAATAAAGGGGTCCTGTCAGATCCATTCCACCAAGGGCTCAAGCGCTAACGCAGATAGGATCGGAGAGAGTGAGCAACCCTGCCTCATGCCCCTGTGTAGGGCAAAGGGACGTGACAATGTTGCGTTGACCCACACTCGGGCCACCGGCTAACTGTATTATAGCCTGATCCAGTCCAGGAATCGTGGGCCTACTCCAAAACTTTTGAGGACTGCAAAAATATAAGGCCATTGCACACTGTTGAAAGCCATTCTCGCATCAAGGGACAGAAACGCTACATGCGCCTTCCACTGGTCCGTTATGTGTAAGACCCTGTAGAGGCTCCGCAAATGTAAACGTGTCGACCTGGACGGCATGAGGCCCGATTGGTCCGGATGATTGAGCTTAGTAATAACCGTGCGCAATCTCGTAGCCAGGACTTTTGCCAGGACCTTGACCTCCGTATTTAAAAGGGAGATGGGCCTGTAGGAGACACATTTCTCAGGGGGTTTACCCTTCTTCGGGATCACTACGATAGTGGCAGCCCGCTGGTGCAGCAGTAGTGGCCCTTCCTCCCTCGCCTCCCTAAACATGTCCAACATATGGTGTGTTATCTTGCTTCCCATGCATTTGAACAACTCCCTCAGGAGTCCGTTGGGACCCGCTGATTTATCCGACTGCAGCACCCCCAATGCCGTGGTGACCTCCTCCTCTGTCAACTCAGCATCCAACGCTTTCCTCTCCGCAGCAGAGAGCCCCGGAAGCAGTATGTCATGCAGGAGGTCCACGCAATCGTCCTCTCTCATCCGAGTCATCGAGATATACACCTCCTCGTAGTATGTTGAGAACGCCTGCGCTATGGACTCATTCGTCTCACAGAGGTCGCCGCCCCTAGTCACCACCACCTTGACCCATGTTTGTTCCTTGTCCCTCTTGTCCAACCAAGCCTGCAGTTTATTGGCTTTGACGCCCACATTGTAAAGTCGACGCTGGGTCACCAACGCATATGCCCGCGCATGCTGTGCGGCCAAGGCAGGCAGCTCGTCGCGCTTGAGTCGTAACTGGTGTCGAAGGCCGCTCTCCACCCCCAACGTCTGCCTCACAGCGGGCCTCGAGTGCTGCAATCCCCCTGCTCGAGGTCCGATGCCTGTAGATTACTCTCCTATTTCTTCCCACCGATCAAGTCTTGCACATTGCCCCAAAGTACAGTTTTAAGGACCTACCACAGGATATTTACTGAGTCCATCGACTCTAAATTCTCCTCGAAATATTGGGTGACCCTCTCCCTCATTTTGTCAGCAAAAACCTTGTCCCAAAGGTACAAAGGGTCAATTCACTGTGGTAGAGTGTAGGACCCCAAAGGACCCAGCAGGACAACCCCCACAAGGGAGTGATCCGAAATCCCTCTTGGATAATGGGCTGCCTCTCGGAACTCGCCCACATGGGCTCCCAATGTGAGTAAATAGGCCAGCCTAGATGAGCTGCCGTGGGGGATAGAGGTATATGTATATTGCCGCTTCCCATGATTGAGTGCCCTGTACAGACCTGTCAAGCCAAAAGAGCCCATAAAGGACCAGAGCGCCGCCGAGGCAGGTGGCCCCCACGCATGTGAGAGCCTGTCTAACCCCGGGTCAGAAACCAAGTTCATATCACCCCCCATAATCAGAAGTCCTGGTGGGAAATCAAGCAGCAGGGAGCTGAGGTCCGTCAGGGTGGCTCCCTGAAGTCTCGGGGGGAACATACACCAAATACAGATTGAGGACTCGGCCTTCCCAAACACCTGAAACAGCCACATATCGCACCAAGGAGTCCCGCCAGGTGCGTGACAGGATGAAGGTCAAGATTTTTTTAGGAGAATCCCCACCTCTCTGGAGTCCAATGCATAACCTGCGTGTGCTACCAAGAGGTACCCAAACCTGTCTGGAGCCTGATAATGGTTCACCCTTCAGGTGTGTTTCTTGCAAAAGGACTAGGTTGGGCCGTGCCTACGCAGGTACTGAAGGTCTGTGGTGCATTTAATAGGACTGCCAAGATGATTCACATTCCATGTCATGACCCTAAGGGTGCGTGTCATCATCCCTGCCATGTGTACTCCCTCCTTCTCGCTCATCAGATCTGGTGTTCCCTCCCTAGCCGCTCCGTTCCCGGCAGCATCTCTCTGTAGCCCATTGCTATAAAGTGGCTTGGAAACAATATACAACCAAAACCAGTATGTCAATAATTCCCACTAAACATTCACCCCACCCTGCTACCCTACTTAGCGGGCTTAAAACTGCCCACCCACCCCCCAATCAGTGGAGTGCCTGTCACCCAAAACAACTTCAACTCTAGCGTTGGTGGGCAGACACCATCGTCCCACGTCACTTCCAACAGTAATGCCAAGATAAAATGCATTTCAAGAACCACCCCCGACATCCATTACAGCTGGGTGCCTCCCAAAAATTATTTGCAGGTGTAATGCCTGCTCCATCCCTAGTCGACACCAGGGACCACCACCACATGGGCCCAGTAGTCACCGCAATGTGTTACAGCCAACGTCACCATGCCTGACGACTACTTTCCAGCTGCTCCCACTCCCTGTTCCTGCCTCTGGGAGGAGGGGGTCATCCTATCCCCTCCATCATGGAACACCTTTGAGCCACACAGCCCGCCGACCGGGACCCCTCAGGCCACTCCCAGGCCTCCTCCGGAGTGTCAAAATGCCAGGCCTTCCCCTCTGCGATTACTCTGAGTCTAGCCGGGAAGAGCATCATGTATTTGAATTTTCAGTCCTGCAGTGTTTTTTTGACCTCCTGAAAGCTTTGGTGCCTCTGTTGGACTCTTAGCATGACGTCTGGAAAGAAACGTACAGTAGCATTCTCACATTGAAGATCTCAGTCTGATATGGCAGCCTGGAGGATGGCGTCTCTGTCTCAAAAGTTAAAAATGTGTGCAATGATTGTCCTCGGGGGCCCCCGGCCTCAGGTGCAGGACTGGAGCCCTATACGCCCACTCGACTGTGAAGAACTTAGAGTGTCTTAGGGCACCAGGAGTCCACGATCAGGGCCCCCAATAAACGCTCAACATTTGGGCCCTCAGCACCCTCCAGGACCCCAACCACTCTAATGTTGTTTCTCCGGGCCTCCCCTGCTGATCCTCCAGGCACGCCATTATTTTCTCTTGCTCCGTGGTAAGGAACTGGACCTGATCCTCCAGCCTCTTAGATGTAGACTGTAACCGGGCAATATCCATTTCTGCATTAGTGACCTTCTCCGTGACTTTTTTGAGATCTGTGCAAAGAAGATTTACGCCCACCGTGACTGCATCCAGCTCGGGTTCCAGCGAGCCACGTAGATCTTGGATTGCCATCATTAATGCGCTCAGAGAAGGCTCGTCCGCTGGACCCCGGTCCTTCTCCTGACCCCCCCCCCCATCAGCATCATCTGGTACCACTGTTCCCCCCGCACGTTTCGGCACTGCATACTTGTCCATTTTTTTCGCCTGGAGCAGAGGGCGCCCCTTATTTCTGACCATGCTTGTAGGGCGATCTCAACGAAGAGGTCCACCAGCAACCCCTCCAGTCGCAGTTGCGCTCATCCGCTGCCTCAATACACTCCCAGGGCAAGGTCCACAAGCCAGTTGAGCCCCCTCCTGTGCGCTGTGCCCAGGCCGCACTGTGCCGTTCTGCTCCGCCTCCGGAAACCAGTTCCGCCAAAGGTTCTTCACTAAAAAGGGGGGAGAGGAAAAGGCGGTGTCAGCGGTGTGGTCATCTCCGCAGATAAGACATGGTGGGGGGCAAATAAGGGGGGGAAGAGGGAGCCAACAATCCACAGCTCTCCCTTCGCAGGTCCAACAGCCCCCAGTGTGGTCCGCCAAGCCTGGGCCCCCACCCATTTGCACCACACCCCTTGCCTGTACCTCAGCCATGGGTCGGTTATGTAGCAGCGGGCCTCCTCCGGCCTCACCTCCACGCACGCCGCCCTTCGTGCTGTCTGCCTTCTGGGTCCCAGATGACTTCGCCGCCGCCACCACCAGCAGAGAGGGAAGGGGGCGGGGAGCGAAGACCCATCAGGCGCCGGGCACTGCTCCGCCGGCCGAGACGACCCCAGACAGGGCGACACACACATGAGCCACCGGACCTGGGGGCTGCCCACTATCGCCGCCCTCCTCTCTCACTGGCCGATGCCAGTCCGACGGCACTGCACATCACCTCTCTGTGACCGACATCACATGGCCGCGCCGCCGCTCACAGGCCGCAGGGTGTCATGGCCCTCTTCGCGGCGAACCCCCAGACCTCCGCCCCGTCAGCATGGCCATTCCCAGCTCTTCCGCTCCATCGGGAGGCCGGATTGTTGTACAGATATGAGGTGGATAAGGGAGAGTGAAGAGAGGAGCTCTGTTAAATGGCAGTCATCGCGGTCAGCGCCTAGCCATGCCCCATTTCATAAAGAATCTAGTGCTGACGCTTCCTTTTTTCCCTCCTTCCATCCTCTTCCCTATTTGCCCTCCCTTCAGCAGGCCATGTTCTGCTCATTACCATTACATTCTGCGAGAGTTTCTAACGCAATCATATTACAGTTTTTAAAGACCACATTGTACGTCTTATCCTCTAATAGTGGTCCAATGAAAATGCTTCTGAAATTGAGAGGACCAAGTGATACCACTGAAAGATTGTGAGAGGTTCCATAAAAATGCATCTTCTAATGTTCCTAATACTAAAATATGTAATGACTGAAAGGAACATTTTCCTTTTCTATATCAAAAAATATTTATGGAGTGCACATCAGTGCCAACAGATAAACAAGCGCAGTGGCTGAATTAATACATGTTTTGTGTAGGACTGATTTGCCAGCTGCCCATTGGTATTTTCTTCTCTCTCAGAGGCTTAACTTTGAAATGTAGTCCTTGCAGTGGGACATAGAGATATAATTGGTCCCAAAGAATCTGGATAAGTAGGAGAGGGTGACATTCAAACCTTTCATAATACGGTCTATTATACTGCACAATAGAAATAGCATAAATTAGGGAGCATAAAAATATGCGTAGCTAATATTTTGACTTTCCTTTTATCTTATCACTGCAATGGAGCCAATTAGTATACAAAACTAAAAAAAAAAAAAAAACACGTTTTAAACAATGGCCCTCATTACAAATTTGGCGGTAAATGCTGCCTACCGCCATGCTGATGGCTGCCAACCACCTCGGCGGTATACAGCTACGGGTATTATGACCCACACAGAGAAATCTGCCACTATACAGACACCCACACAAGTCTGCCAGCCCAAAGGTCAGTGATAAACTGGCAGTACCAAAACCCACACTGTTATGCCAACAGAAATAGGCCCACAGTATTAGGACCCACAAATTACTGCGGCAGGATTTCATCTGCGGTAAACCATTGGCGGTACACACCGCCACGCTCAAAATATATACACACTTACAAAACTACACCACATTGGACAATTCAAACTACACACACCTGTTACACATACCCACACCACACCACTATAAAACACACACCCACATTACCCACAACACTTTCAATGAAAAAAAGAGATTGCTAATAGAGAGAGAGAGAGAGACAAGCCAGGAGCACCCATTCAATCTGAGCCACAGAACACCATCACCTATACACCATCCATGCACATCACAGCACACACCACAACACATCACTCCACACATCCTAACATATACCACTCACAACACATCAATGGCACCCCAAATAGACCCCAGGTTTTCAGAGGAGAAGCTAAGGGTCATGGTGGAGGAAATCATCCGGGTCAGAGGTGCAGCAGACGTCCATTGCAAGGAAGATGGAGCTATGGTGGAGAGTCGTGGACAGGGTCTACGGCGTGGGACAGCACCCCAGAACAAGGGATGACATCAGGAAGAGGTGGAACGACCTACAGAGGAAGGTGCGTTCCGTAGTTGCAGGACACCAGATAGCTGTACAGAGGATTGGCTTGGACCCCCGCCTCCTCCCCTACAACTGACAACATGGGAATAGCAAGTCTTGGCGGTCATGCATCCTGAGGGCCTCGCAGGAGTAGCAGGAGGACTGGACTCTGGTAAGTCAAATGTTTACTACTATATCCCCCACCCTACCTGCATGCCATCGCAAACTCCTACCCCTACCCTCACCCCATCACTCCACCACCTCACATATACTCCACTATCACAACCCACCCATCCCAATACCAAGCCCTGCATGCAACACCTCTCATGGACACCCATCACAGACCTGCATGGACACTCATCACTAAAGCATGCCCATTAGAGCGAATCACCTAGCCCACAAAATCACCACGCACACAAGGCAAAGCTGACAGGGCAATCACAACTATACAGTGAAACACACCCATGCACAAGATGGCACACACAGATACAATAACACTGCATTTACATCCCCACAGGACCCCCACTCAACGTCACCGGAGAGGAGGTGACACCAACATCCAGTTCCCCCACAGAAGAGGTCCACAGTGATGACAGCAGTTCTGCACGCCTGGATCACGATGACCAACCTGGCCCATTAGGGACCTCTGGACAGTCGGTTACCCTGCCACTTTCCCATACCACCACAGACCCTCCCCCCTCAGGAAACACCAGCACAGCACCCACCCAGCAGGCCCATACAACTGTCCCCAGGACACGTCAATCAGCAGTGTGTCCACCACTTCAGGGACCCCAGGCAACCACACAAACCCAAGACAATTAGAGACCTGGGGTCAGTGGGCACAGGGTTCAGGGGACAGAGGCACAGGACAACAGGGAAGCTGAGAGGACTGCTGTGCGACAGGGGGAGGACAGGCCCAGGATACCCATTCTCCATGAGGCACCTGCAGGGATCCTGGGAGCAAACCACTATTCCCAGGAGACCTTGGGCTAGATACTGGGCAAGTTGCAGGAGACCCCAGCGGCTGCATGAGGGACAGTACCTGGGGATCAGACAGGACATCAAACACATCCACACCAACCTGGTCACCATTGCAGGGGTGCTGGCTTACATGGCCAACACTATGAGGGAGGCAGTGGCACACCAACGGGCCCCTGACACTAGCCACACCGAAGAACAGCCCTCCACCTCCACTGGCGCTAGTGGACAGGAGGCTCTCCCACTGGAACAACAGGCCACCAGCAACCCACCCCCTGCAGAAGGAGAACCACCCTGCAAACAGTCCCTGTGATCCAGGCACAAGCCAGAGAACATTGCCAAGACCCTGCCAGGAAATAAGACTCTCCTGATTGTCACCCTTCTGTCCCACTCTGTTACCCTGTCCACCTTGAACTGCCATTGCTCCCCTTCCTATGCCCCATTAGACAATGCACCTGTGATACAAAGAGACTGGACTCTAACTGGACATTCCTCCTCCATCTCCCCAGCCCACTGCACATCCACCTCAACCTCTTAGCTCTTAAATAAATACCCTTGGAACAAATACAAGTCTGGAGTCTGTCAACTGATTGAAATATGTATTAGTTCAACAATCTGCAAACACTGCAATTCATATGTACAGTTATATAGACTTTGGTATGAACTGTAGTGGGCAGCAGTAAACAAACCAGGAGCCAGAGTGGGGCACAGAGATATGAAAATAGAGATGCCAAAGTGTACAGTAAGTGGCCATAGACATAGGGAAATCATGCTGCCATGTCCAATGTCCAACAGAAAACTGCAATGGAAAGTGAAGTTACAGTGTCTTACCTGTGTGTCACTGGAAGTACTGCTGTATGAGAGAACTTCTGTTGTCCGCATCTTCATCCTCTGCCTCCTCTTCCTCACTGTCCACAGTCTCCACCGCTGCCACAAGACCATCTCCAGGCTCATCCTCCTGCAGAAAAGGCACCTGGCGTCTCAATGCCAGGTTGTGCAACATGCAACATGCAAAAATGATCTGGCACACCTTCTTGGGTGAGTAGTACAGGGATCCACCAGTCAGGTGGAGGCACCTCAACCTGGCCTTCAGTAGGCCGAAGGTTCTCTCAATTATCCTCCTTGTTCACCCATGTGCCTCATTGTAACGTACCTCTGCCCTTGTCCTGGCATTCCTCACTGGGCTCAGTATCCATGAGAGGTTGGGGTAACCAGAGTTACCTGCAAATATCGAGGGATACCTGTTAGCCATACACACACCCTTTGGGACAACCCCATACCCATACTCCAACATTTACTGGGTGGGGACCTTGGGCTCACCTATTAGCCACACCAGGTTCCTCTGGAGTTGAGCCATCACATTTGGGCTGCTGTTGTCCCTCAAGATAAAGGTGACATGCACAGAGCCAGGATACTTGGCATTCACATGGGAGATGTACTGGTCCGCCAAACACACCATCTGCACTTTCAGAGAGTGATAGTTTTTTTTATTCCTGGACCCTTGTTCATTTCTCCGGTGGGGTGGGACAAATGCTACATGGGTACCATCAATGGCCCCAATGATGTTGGGGATATGTCCCAGGGCATAAAAATCAGCTTTCACTGTGGCCAAATTCTCCACCTGGGGGAATACGAAGTAGCTGCGCATGTGTTTCAGCAGGGCAGACAACACTCTGGTCAACACGTTGGAGAACATTGGCTGAGACATCCCTGATGCCATGGCCACTGTTGTTTGGAAGGAAGCACTTGCCAGGAAATGGAGCACTGACAGGACCTGCACTGGAGGAGGGATACCTGTGTGGTGGCGGATAGCTGAAATCAGGTCTGGCTCCAATTGGGCACACAGTTCTTGGATTGTGGCCCGATCAAGTCTGTAGGTAAGGATTATGTGCCTGTCCTCCAAAGTCGCCAGGTCCACAAGGGGTCTGTACACGGGGGATGTCTCCATCTCCTATTCATCCTCAGCGGTTGAATCTAGGGTGGAAAACGGTGAGCAGAGGGTCATATTCACATATATGTTGCAATAAAAATGCCTTTCTTCCTTTACAGAAACAGTATGTGAATTTGAAAATCAGTTGATGTGCCAATGTCTGCTGTGACTCAGTTAGGTGCCATGGCCTGTGCCCTCCTGAAATAGAGGGATGCCTGACCTCTGAGGAGAGACAAGTGGAAATGAGGTAATTCCACTGGTGTTGTGCGCCGTTGCGGTCGGTAGTCGATGACCGCCGCGCAACTTCACATTGGTTATCATTGAGCCCTATGGGTTCGAGGAGCCAATGGCGATGTACGCCGGCAGTTACGGTACGTACCGACACGGACATGACCGCCATTTTCTAACTGTTCAATCACTTGCTACCTGACCTTCAACAGGAGAGGACCTATACTGCAAGTGCTGCTGTGAACTGTGTCTGGAAGCGATAATGGATCAAGCGTCTGGGGAAAGGGCCCACGCCTTCACTTCGGAGGAGTTGGAGAGACTGGTGGAAGGGGTCCTACCGCATTATACTTCACTCTATGGTCCTCCAGACAAACAGGTGAGTACATTGTGAGCATGATGTGTGGGCCATGAATGTATGCAGTGCTGTGTGTATGCCTCGTGTAGGGGGGATGAGGGTTCCTGGGTAGAGTGCTGCATGTCTGGTGGTCAATGTCTGTGCGTAAGGGGATGGGAGGGATATTGTGGGACTTGAGTGTAACAGTCCGGACGGTATTACTAATCCCTTTTTTCTATGCATATTTCCCTGCAGGTCAGCGCCCATCAGAAAAAGGGTATTTGGCGTGCCATCGCCAAGGAGGAGCGGACCCTGGGGGTATTTGACAGGCAGAGCACCCACTGCCGCAAACGGTGGGAGGACCTGCACCGCTGGGCAAGGAAGATGGTGGAGGCCCAGCTGGGGTTAGCCTCCCAATGAGGAAGGGGTGCCATCGTCCCCTGACCCCACTGATGTTCCGCATCCTGGCAGTGACCTATCCGGAGCTGGATGGGTGCTTGAAGGCATCCCAGCAGCCACAAGTGGGTGAGCACAGATTCAGAATCATTACTTTGCAGGCGTTAAGGTTTTACCTGGGTGGGGGTTGTGGGCTGTTGGTGCCCCTAAGCCAGGGAAAACTGGTAGGGTAGGTCCCTTGTTGGGCAGGTTCTGAAGCACTCCAACCCCAATAGTGTTAGTGGGCATCTACTACTGGGCAGGGTCCTGTGGATTTCAGGTGTGCAGCTCATGGCGTTAGACATTGTACCCCACAGGGCAGCTCCCTGTGTGTTGTGTACGCCAACGGTAGTGGTGTTGCTGGCATTGACCAAGTGTATTCTCTGTCTCTCCCCCCCCACTTTTTGTTTTGTCACCCTGTCCTTGTGTGCTTTAGCATCATCTGGTGGAGGAGCAGAGGCACCAGCGACCGAGGGAGCTGCATCCCTCATGGGTCTGGAGGCCGAATCCACCAATGGTGAGGGCACCAGTGGGACAGAGGGCGAGGGGAGCACCACGACAGAGACAGGAGGGCACACTACAGACAGCGACTCCTCCTCTGATGGAAGCTCCCTGGCAGTGGTGGACACCTCTGTGCCCACTCCAATAACAGATACAGCTGACACCCCCCCTACCAGCACCGCCCTCCGAGCAGCCCCTCAGCGTGTTTCCCGTGCCTGCCCATCCAGGAGGGTGGGCATCTCCTTCGCCCCAGGCACCTCAGGCCCTGCCCTAGTCAGCCATGCTGCCCTGAGTGAGGAGGCTATTGACCTCCTGAGATCCCTCACTGTTGGGAAGTCAACCATTCTGAATGCTATCCAGGGTGTTGAGCGGTATTTGCAACAAACAAATGTATACCTGGAGGGAATTCACTCTGGCGTGGCGGCCCAACAGAGAGCATTTCAGGCTCTGGCCTCTGCACTGATGGCAGCCATTGTCCCTGTCTCCAGCCACCCCCTCCAACTTTCTCTTCCCAGTCCGAATCCCCTCAACCCCAACCTATCCCAAGCACACCTTCAGACCAGCATTCACCCAAATCAACACACATAAGTGGTTCAGGCAAACACAAGCACCACACATCATCCCGCAGGCACAAGCACCATCCAGAAGCAGACACTCCAACATCCACTGCCTCCACTGTGTCCCCCTCCTCCTCTTTGTCCGCCTCCCTCCCAGTAGCGTCTCCACTCACACCTGCATGCACTACATCCTCATCCACTACCTCCATCACCAGCACGCCTATCATTACACGTCCTTCACTGGCAGTCACCACCCCCACATCCATGCACACATCCCCTGTGTCCTCTCCCACTGTGTCTGTGACCCCCTCCTCCCAAAGTACACAAATGCAAACACACACCCACCCAACAACCATCCACCTCACAACAGCATCCAGCTCATGCACCTGCACCAAAACACAGCAGACTGACACCTCCTACAACCACTCCCTCTTCCTTCACTCCCAAACCTTCACCCTCTTCCCGCCCCAGTGCCCCTAAGATGCTTTTCCTTGCCACTTTTGACCCATTCCCTACCCCTTCCCCCCCACATCCTTCACCTTGGGCTAGGGTGGCCAGAACCCAGCCCAGCAACTCAGCCACCAAGTCCATATCCGCTGTGGCTTCTGGAGCTTTGAGAGGCTCTAAAGAGGCACCCATCAGCCCAGCCAGTGTGCCACCATCACCTGCCAAGGACAAGAAGGTTCCGCCACCAGGAAAGAGCAAAAAGGGGAGAGCATCCAGCAAGGAGAAGAAGGCACAACCAGCCAACAAGGCCAAGGCAAAGACTCCAGCTGGCAGAAGCAAGGAGGCACCACCATCTGCCAAGGGCAGGAATGGGCACAGAACACCAGGCAGGGCACTTCAGCCATCCGAGCCTGTAGGGAAAGGGCTGGAGCCTCCCCCTCCACTGGCTGCACCGCCACATGCACCACGGCCAGCACTGCCGCCTGCACCGTGGCCACCACTGCCGCCTGCACCGTGGCCACCACTGCCAGCTGCCCTGCGGCCAGCACCGCCAGCTGCCCCGAATACAGCAGCACTGCGATCAGCAGCAGCCCCAGTGGGCAGCCATCTGAGGCTGTAGGGGAAGGGCTGGAGCCTCCCCCCTCCACTGGCAGCACCACCACCGGCACCGCCACCTGCCTCGCGGACAGCACTGCCGCCACCAGCAGCAGCCGCCCCAGTGGGCAGTCGTCTGAGGCTGCAGGGAAAGGGCTGGAGTCTCCCCCCTCCACTGGCAGCACCACCACCAGCTGCCCCACGGCCAGCACCGCCACCTGCACTGTGGACAGCACCGCCGCCACCAGCAGTAGCAGCCCCAGTGGGCAGCTGTCCGAGGCTGCAGGGGAAGGGCTGGAGCCTCCCCCCACCACTGGCAGAACCGCCACCGGCACTGCAACCACTGTACAGCCACCCCCGTTGGCGGATGGACTGTAGTCATGTATCCATGGTGTGTCATGCATCGTGCGCACAGAAAATCATGTGGATCTGACACCCAGGTGAGTGAGCATGACCTTGCACACCCCATGTGCTGCATCACTGGGCACCAAGCCCCCTCCAGAACCAGTGGAAGAAGGCATCCACTCACCCTTCCTTGGCAGGATGAAGCACACTGGGCACCAAGCCCCCTTCAGAATAAGTGGAAGAAGGTATCCACTCACCCTATCCTTGGCAGGATGAAGCACAGTGGGCACCAAGCCCCCTCCAGAACCAGTGGAAGAAGGCATCCCCTCACCCTATCCTTGGCAGGATGAAGCACACTGGGCACCAAGCCCCCTCCAGAACCAGTGGAAAACCAGCACCTACTAGAGAGACTGTGGCCTTCCACTCCCAGGACCAAGCAATGGGCAAACCACCCACTTGAGACATTGTGGACTTGCACTCCCCAGGACCAAGCAGTGGGCAAACCACCCACTTGAGAGACTGCGGACATGCACTCCCCAGGACCAAGCAGTGGGCAAACCACCCACTTCAGAGACTGTGGACTTGCACTCCCCAGGACCAAGCAGTGGGCAAACCACCCACTTGAGAGACTGTGGCTTTGCACTCCCCAGGACCAAGCAGTGGGCAAACCATCCACTTGAGATACTGTGGCCTTGCACTCCCCAGGACCAAGCAGAGGGCAAACCACCCACTTGAGACACTGTGGCTTTGCACTCCCCAGGACATCGCTGTGGTCATGGAGCCTCCTCCAGGAGCAGTGGCGTTGTACCATCTTCTGGCTGGGTACCCCCCCCTTCCCCATCCCCCTGAGGTGCCTATGTGTTTTCGACCTGATGCCCCTGCAGTGTTCTCTCCGTATTGAGGCAGGAGTCAAGTGTGGGCTTGGCCTGTGTGTTTTGGCCCAGTGGGCCACAGGCATTTTGAGTGGACATTGTCCCGCCTTTTGTACATACTGTATATTTTGTAAATACTGTTTTTGAATTACTAACGTATTTCTAACTATTTCTAATATAACACTCATTTGACTCAATTACTTTTGTCCTTGCGTTATTCCAGAGGGTTACGGGTGTATATGTAATGTTGTTGCATGTGTTTGTGTGCATGGTGTTGGGGGGTCAGGGTGGGAGTGGGGGTGTTGCGTGTTGCATGTGTGTGTCACTCTCTTTTTCCTCCCCCAATCCCCTATGTGCTAGGTGCAGTACTCACCGTGGTCGTCACCGCAGCCGTTGGTACTCCTGGTATATGAGCAGAAACACCAGCATGGGGAAGACCGCAGCTCGGGCTCCATGGCGTCGTGGTTCTTCCTTGAGTATCAAGAGGTGAATGGTTTCCCTTCAAAGTACTGTTTCCACCGTGCTTTTGATGGCATTGGTACTGCCCTGGAAAAGCTGGCGGATGGGCGGGTTGTAATAGGGTGGGCGGTACATTGTCTTCCGCCTGGCTGTTGGTGGTTACCGCCGCGGTGTTTGTTGCTACCGCCATGGTGGTCGGAGTGTTAAAGTGGCTGTATCTGTTGGCGGTTTCCGCCATGGTCATGATTCCATTTTTTTACCGCAGGCCTGTTGGTGGTATTACCGCTGCATTAACACCGACCGCCAGGGTTGTAATGAGGGACAACATACGAGAGGATAATCCTATATCATAACCTTTTATAAATGACAAATATAAAAAACTACACCTTATTCTGCCACCACGTTTTACTTATTCTCCTCTTTTTACTTCCCAATTGCTAAACTCGCATTACTAATAAAGATTTCAGAAAGGGTCCATGGACTAAGAGCTGAAGTACTTTTACATGTCCTGTTATGGAGCGAGAGTATGGTATGGATTGCTCTCAAAATAATAATACATCATTTGCTTCCAGTTGGCCTACCTTTACTTCATGGGTTATACTATTTTTTTAACGTAAAAGCTTTTTATTGCATTTCGCATCTGTTACAGCTGTCTAGACATGACCCACGGGTTATGATGCACTATGGAATGTAAGAATAAATGCTGATTATGCAAGGACTGCTGATTTGATTAATTTATGGACATGTGTATTACGTGAATAGCAGGGCACCCTACCATGGCCCTCTTGTATCAACTTTGGACACACCCCTTCGGCTGGAAGCACTACTTTTAGGTCTACCACTTGCACAAACCTTCTTCAGACTGTTACATTATATGCCCCCCATATAAATGGTTCACATTTACGTGATTCTAAAGCTGGCTACTTATAAAGTGGGTCCAAAATGTCTGCAGGTCTAAGAAAAGCTACTCATATTTATAAAATCGTAATATACTGCTTATCCCTTATGATATACACACCTTGCATCTCTCAGTTCTTTGTTATGATGTAATGAGGTAAAGCGTTTCATGAAACACAAGTGTCACTGAGAATGGGCTTTTTAATGAAACATCACAATGTCTGAGCTATAAAATGTATGGAAGAACATATAGCTGGATGAATTCTCAGACAGATTGCCCGAAATAAAAACACCTAGAAAAATAGATACCCGGCAGACAGGAAAGATGAATAGTGCAGATGAATCAGAGAGACAAATGGATAAGTTAGACAGACAAGATGAAGAAACAGATTGATAGCATTCAAAGAAAATAGGACACGAAAAGAAATAAGAATGACAGAGTCTGATGACAAATGGAAAAGAAGGAAACAGAAGCGAAATGGATAAGATGTAAGCACAAAGAGGTATATTTTTGGGAATTTAATCGAATGAACTGCAGGTTAAAGTGTTACACAGTTTGCTTCGGTACTAAGGACTAAAAAAGTATGGTATTTTTGTTTAAATTATTTATTTTCCTTATACCAGTGCACTTAAATCCCATTACAAGCATGAACAGAACAAGTAGTTAAAGCACCAAGCTGACAACAGAGACGCCTTACAAGCTTCCTCTCACCTCAATAAAGGGAAAGATAAGGAGCATATGTGCAGTGTTTTCAGCAGAGTGCAATGCATCCACCATTTGTGTGGTGCCTCAAGAAGAATATTGGAAATTAGAAATCCATTTTTATTTGTTTCACCATTCCTGCCTTTAAGAAACCCCAGGCTTGTAAGCCACAAGGGGTGAAACATGTGTTGGCTATTTATGGGTCAAAGTACACAACATCATAAAGAACAGCAAGGCAATTCCTTTGGATACCATTATAGGAGACTGGCTCAGTACACGGTGTACACCTATAGGTGAGGCACCCTGTATTGTCTAGGCAACCCTTAGTGATAGTGTAGAAGGTTCTAGATAACCAGAGATATCAAAGGGTAGCTGTGGAGAGCAGCCAATGCTTATCCAGGAGGGTGTAAAGCAGTTACAAATACCACACAGGTCAGTCATTGATGTACAAACAGGAAAGAACCACACCACTGTCACAAAAATAATGTATTATTTATTATAACACAAACACTAGACTAACGTTGGTATATCTTCTAACTGGAGATATGAACATACAAAAATATACTGAGAAACAGGTAAGTAAAAGCATAAAATAACATGGGCCCTATTGGGGAGAGGGGGAAACCACATACTAAAAAAAATGGAATGGGAAAATCACTACCAACCCAAATAACCCAAAAGACCCTTAGGACTGGGGAAGCACTATACCACCAAAGAAAAGTAGAAAGGACTCTCCAGGCGCCCTTGTGCAGAGTTGTAACACCAGGTCAGTGTCCATAGGATAAAAATGGGAAGTCGAGGTTGGAGTTTTCGAGCTCTAGGACCATTCCCAGAGGACCCAGAGGAAACTTGTTTGGACAAGAGAGGTTCAAGAGTGTCCCCACTGGTGGAAACCCAGAGAAGTGGAGTACCTACACCAGGGAGCCCAGGTGCATAGGGGTGAATTTGTGTCTGAACCTCCCGTTGAAGTCAGTGGGGGACCTCCGTTGTCTAGCTGCTGTCGTAACCCGTAGACCAGGTCGGTGGAACCCAAGCATGGATTCTCAAAGAAGAGGACCTAAAGAAGAGGGGACAAAGTCCAGATCACCCAGTGGTGCCCAGGTGGTGCAGGTGGCAATACCCACCCTTCTTGGTGATGCTTTCCTTTGGGACAGTGGTCGAAGAAGAGCAGCTGTGGTGTCCAGGCAATGCAGGAGGATCCCAGGCATCATCCACAAGCGGTCCCACATCGTTCGTTGAATTGTAGAGGGGTTAATGGTCATCAAGACAACCAACAATCCTTAGCAAATGCAAGAAAGGATTGCATGGAGTGTTGCAGAAGTTTGGGGACTAGAAAGGTCCAGGAGACCCTACCTTCATAGATAAGTCAGGGCCAGACCTCAGCAAGCTGGTAGAGCCAGCAGGAAGGGATGGAGCCCCCAGCAGGACCCTCTGGCAGCAGGTACAGGGAGTAACAGGGAGGTCTCAGCAGCAGAACAAAGAGGGATGCCCACATCGCTGGAGTTGCAAGGACAACGTCATTCTTGGAGCTGTGTAGTGATGGAGGCTGGGACTTCCTGGAGCTGGGAGGTCTCTGGACTGAAGAACAATGATAAACAGACTCCGTGCACAGGATTCCGGCCAAGCAGCTCCAACAAGGGACCGGAAACTTCTCAGTTGCAAAGAAGACAGGCTAGACCTCTGGAGAGCCACAGAACCAGGGCCTTAAAGAGTCTGTGGGACAGCAGGATCCACAAGCCGGTCATTGACATTAAGGTGTCTGCGGATGCAGGGGAGTTACTTATTCACCCAAGGGAGATAACATCTTGCTTTCCTGATTGCAGGCAGAGTCCTTGTGACTCTGGAGGATGCACAGCCACGAAGGTTGCAGAGTCCTTGCAATGAATGGAAGTTGCAGTAGGTGCAGTCTTCTCTTGGGTACCAGTGAAGTCCAACAGCGGTTTTGGTGTACAGGTTGCAGAAGTTTCTTGCATAAGAGACTTGCAGATGAATCTTGAAGTCCTGCATACAATTCTAGGGCCACACCCTTGGGGGAGCACTTAAGTAACCCAGAAATAGGGATGAAAACTTACTGCAGTGACCCACCTATCAGGGCTGTCAGGAACATAACCTAGCTGGACTAACCAGTCAGATGCTCCCAGGGACCTCTGCTCATCTTGTTTCCAAGATGGTATAATCAAGTGGCCACCTAGCCGAGTTCTGGGCACCTCCATAGGTAGATGGACAAGGGATGGTCAATCCCCTCTCCTTTTTGTTTGGTTTCGCACCAGAGCAGGAGCCTAGGGATGCTGCACTTAAGTAAACCGGTTTGTGCAAGGAAGGCACAAAATTTGCCCTTCAAAGCAGTCTAGTGGCATTCAGAGGCATCCCCTCAGCCCAGTGACACCTACTACTAAAGGAGAGGTGGTCTCACCTCTCCTTTACGGAAAATTATTTGTTCTGCCTTCCCCTGCCCAAGTTAGGCTTAGCAGCAGGATGGCAGAATAGTGTCTGGAGTCAGCAGCAGCACAGGCTGGCTTGCAGACTTTGTAAGGCTGTATAGGCAGACATGGGGGATTTCCTAGGGAATCCCACAGAGTACATGATATCATGCAATTAGCACTGGAATAGGTGTAGTTGCATAATTCCAACATGTTTTTTTTTTTAAACCATTCTTCAGCAGTTGGGATCTGTGTGGTGCACCAATTACTCAGCAAAAGGGATCGAGCAACCAATATGGCATTAAAAATTAATTTTACCATCTAGATGGAAATTGTGCCCCCGGGTCATAACCCAAGACCAGTAGCAAGGTACTGGGATCTATTTCGATCTTCAAAGCTGTTTTCAAGAGCATCACCACCCTACCCCAGAATTCTTGGATAAGCTGACAGGTGCCTATCACATACGTCCAGTTTGCTATGCCATTTGCTTGACACCGAAAGCAATGGTCGGGGCATCTGGGGTTAATGCAAGACAAAGCTAGTGGGGTACGATAGAGCTGCCACTTATTAAAAAATAGCATAGGATGCCAATTTGCTCCTCTTAGTGCCCCAACATTTAATCGATTCATTTTTTCCCAGCTATACTTAGGCAATTTCAGTCCCTCATCCTGATTCCATTTCCTTGCAGCTTTACCCTAGAGGTCAAGGTTTTTCCAATCCATGAGTAACCTTCTCCATTCACCCGCTTGTCTATCCCCCAGGGGGTCCATCAGCTCTTTCACCATCTTCTGGGTTTTGCATATCTCATCCTGATCCAGATCAGAAAGACTATAAAGTAAATTACTATATGACCCTAGAAGCAGAAAATTGTTTCATGCAGCAACCCCAATGTGGAATAGGGTTTCCCACCTGTTGCCGACTAAGAAATCACCAATTTTCCTAAAGCCAGAGTATTCCCATTTCCTGTCTCTGGATTAAGCCTGGAGCCGGACCTCATTGTAAACTGAGAAAAGGGGTAAAAAAGTTTACATATGGGATAGTGTATCTTCAATAGAAATCTGACTTCTTTTTGAAGAATCATAAAGATCTTATAGCAAACTTTTTGGGGGGATTTCACCAATAATTCTGGATCCCTTATATCATATCCCTTACAAATTAATTCACCTAAATCCTGAAGGAGTGGGCTACTCTGGGATGAAGTCGTTTTAAAATTAGTCAAATACTGTGCAAAGAATGCAGAATAGTAATCTCTCAGATTGGGTAGGGCCAACCCGTTCTTTTCTCTATCTGCAACTAATGTACTTAATGTAATACCTGTGGTTTTATTATGCCAAATAAATATAGTAAATATGGAGTCCACTTTCTTAAAGAATGCAGATGTTAACACACAGGGAATAGCTGAGAAAAAAAGTGGAACAACAGCAGAATTGACATTTTAATCAGCGTGACTCTACCTATAATAGACAATGGAAGTGACCCCTACTGTGCTGACAGCACCTGGATTTTAAAGAGCAAGGGGGCATAGTTAAGATCATATAGATCTCCTAAATCGGATGGAAACCTAATCCTGAGATATCTCTTAGGCCTCAGGTTCACACAAGGCACCAATTCAGGACGTAATCTATCAGAAGTGCTTCCACAAAGTATAATTTCAGTTTTGTTCCCATTCACCTTATACCACCCTATTCGCTCATATTCAGCAAACACTTCTCCTGGGAGCTTTGATCATCATCAAGAAACCTAATAATGTTGTCAGCATATAATTTAATCTTCCCCATCGACTTCAGTGGAGTGTGGATCCATTAATTTTGTCTGGTTGCAGTAGCTAAAGGTTCAATAAATAAGGCAAACAGGATGGGTGAGAGGGGGCACCCCAGCCTGGTGCCCCGCCGGGCTTATAAGTTACCTGCATTTGCCGAATTAATTATGATATTAGCTTCTGTATTCTGGTACATCCTTTGTATCAACCCTGAGACCTGGGGTGGAACTAATATTTCAGCTAGCTAATATTTCAAACAGCTCATACCACTGAATCAAAAGCTTTCTCCGCATCCAATAAGAGGACAGCGGCAGGGAATTTATTAAGAGCAAAATAATCTAATGTCTCAGCCAAGAAATATGTGTTGGCTGCAAGTTGCCGCCCTGCAATAAACCCATTTTGGTCTGGATGGACCAAAGTGGTGACAGCAACATTAAATCGATTGGCCAGAAGTTTCATCATGATTCTATAATCAGTGTTTAGAAGTGTGATTGGGAGGTATGAGTTTCGGTCTTCTTTATCTTTGTCTTTTTTTAGAGAACTGACTACGTTCTCCCTACGCCAAGAGCTTGGGATCATCCTGGCCTTCAACATAGTGTAAATTAAAATCAAAATCATCAGCCAATGTGTCATTAAAATATTTGTAAAATTCTGCCGGAAGGCCATCAAGGCCGCAGACTTTCCTATTCGGGAGATTTTTCACAACTAGTTCCGACTTGGTAAATGGCTGGGAGAGGGCAGCCACCTCTTCAATTGACAGGGTGGTAATATTTAATTTCCCCCAAAAATCCCTAATGGCCTCAGATACAATACACTGGGTTTGACTCAAAATTTGCCTGTATTGTTCTTGCATTACTTCTGCCACAGTTCTAGATTCAGTGTACCTTTTCCCCATAGTTGGGCATCTTAAAGCATGAATCATATTACGAGCTACTAGACCTTGTGTTTGCCAATCTAGGAATCTACCTGTATAGTTACTCTCCTCGTACACTTTCTGCTTGTGCACCTGGTACGCTCTCAACCTTATCCACATATTGGTCTGACAGTGCCTGTTTGGCCAGATTGAGAGATATTTTATTGATTTCTGTGGAGGACTGAAGATAATTACTTAACTTCCTCTGAACCGCTTCTTCCAGTGCCCAATTTTGTTGTTTATTATGGAGCCTTTCTGCCGCCTCCTTTACAATTACAATACCTCTAATATAGGCCTTTAATGTGTCCCAGATCGTTCTCGGAGTAGTGGAGTCTCTTTTTCTTTTTTTTAAATTCAGTGACTTCGGTTCTACAAACCTGCGCCCACCCTTCCTCTTGGAGAAGCTGTTGATTGAAGATCCACCTTTTAGGCTGCAAAGAATATCATTCTATTCTAGTGATAGTAGTAGATCCGGAATAAGCGTAGCATGGTCTGAGAGGCCGGAGTACAATGCACGCTGGTTTTGAGAGTGTAACGTTTTGGATACCAAAAAAAGTAAAAATAATAATCGATCCAGGATGCACTTTTAAATCGGCTGGAGAAGTATGTATATTCTCTTTTATTTAGCTCTTTGGATCTCCAAAGTTCACCTAACACCAGTAATCTTTCATAATCCTTAAAAACCTTTGCCACCCTAGGATTGTATTGTTTTTTTACCTTTCACTGAGGAGTCGAAATATATTTCTTGGAGAAAGTTAAAATCCTCGCCACACTGATTTTACCTGTGAGTTGTAAAAGAGATTGAAAGAGCTCCACGTACGGTCTAGGATCATCTGTCAGTGGGGCACAGAAGCTCGCAAAGGTAAATCTTTCTA
The DNA here is from genome assembly GCF_031143425.1 of Pleurodeles waltl. NCBI lineage: Eukaryota > Metazoa > Chordata > Amphibia > Caudata > Salamandridae > Pleurodeles > Pleurodeles waltl. The sequence continues at coordinate 528,256,543 of NC_090442.1, forward strand.
TTGCTACTATACAGCTCACCCAACACCACCATCCGTTTCTATCGCTGACAAAATCGAGGACTCGGGACCCCAGTTTTTTAGCTATAAAGACTGCAGTGCCTCTATGAGCTGCTTTGGTCGCTGCGACCCCCTTATAGTCTACCCAGTTTTAAAAACATAACAAAGCCCCCTATTTTGTTGGCCGGGATATGGGTTTCTTGTAATAGTATCACAGAAGGATTTAATGTTTTGACCCATTCTTCAATTGTACCCTTCTTCCTCCTATTATTTAGCCCATTAACATTCCAGGAGACAACTCTTAGTGTAGAGTTTAACCCTGCCCTTGAATCATTTTAATATACAGAGAAATTATGTGCTGATTAGGCTCTCTCTTGGAAATTCCTTGCTCTATGGATCCTATAGTCACCTTGGTTGCCTTCTGATACTTTGGCCACTCCTCGAACTCTGTGTTTCCATAGTGTTTATCTGTCTTGCTTTGCCTGCTTCTACAAGATTGGATTCTGTGTTAGGATCCAGCTCCACCTCCTACCCCCACCTCCACTCCCCACCCTCCCCTCTATCACCTCCCCACCCTTTAGTGGCCACCACCTGGGGCCCTCCAGTCTGGGACTACCCCCCTACCCAATCAGGCGCTTGACATGGGGAATTAATAACACATGATTATTAAGTGTGCTGTTCTCTGTGTGAACAGTTCATTCATTGGCGTGAAATCCACCACCCTGATCACCGCCTCCCCCTTTTCATCCCATCCATCTACATTCCGTATTGAGTGCAAAAGGGTTTTAGCAGCGTCAACTGTATGTACTATGTTCTAGAGGCCAGACCAGCCTCCTGGGTGTCACTGATATCAATTGTCTGGCTGGTTCCTGGTTCTGACTGGTTAAGTTCTTGTCTTCATTCATCAATGTTATCAATACTCATCTGCCCAGGGTCTTCCTTTCCTTGGTCTCCAATCGCTACCCTAGTGGGGCCCCTTTCTGGTGGAATACTTGGTGTAAATGTAGCAGTGTCAAAGGAGTGGAACTTAAGACCGGGACGGGTCCTGAGGCCAAACCATTAACCACCTGGTAGGGCATACTCGTGCTTGAATCAACTTTGGCCATTTTGTCAGAGGGTGTTGAGCGTTTACCTCTGATGCTCTGTGTTGGTTTGCCAAATTTCAGTGTGGAGTGGCCCTTACTCTGCAGATCCTGAGGGGACTGCCTTATTGATAACTAAATGCAGCCCCCTGCACCAAGCCCCCCCTACCGTGTGGTCAAAGGCACCTAAGGGCCACAAGCTGCACCCTTATCGACACAAACCACTGCCGTAACTCCCGAAAGTGTGCTGACAACCTAACAGGGAGACCTAATTCCACCTCTGCGGGGGGGGGGGCACACTCTATAAGTTCATTTATAAGTCTTGATGCATCTTTACATGCCTTTATATATTTTGTGTATCTTGTAGTGTAAAATAATATATATGCTTATTGTTATTCTAGTTGTTCTTGTTCCATCATATTGCAGCTGGCACCTCACAGCAAGAAACATTGATATAGTCCAGCTTTTTTTTATTTTTTTTTATTTATTTTTTAGAGGCGGAGGGGTGGGGGGGCATCAGAAGCTGCCATGAGGGAGAGCCTCCTTTTCCCCCTTGGGTCCGCTCCTGCTTAATTTCAGCTCCCAACTCGTCTTTCAATAAAAGTAGGAGCCTTTTCCTGCGCCATTTTAAACCCCATGGGAGATGGTTTTTGACTCTTTTGGAACTCCCTGGAGCTCCCAGAGTATACCGCTGATGCAGTTTGACATGAGTTGTCTCTACCCCCCTTGCTGAGCTCTTAGCCCCGACCGTGCCTCCATCAACTGCTCTCTTTAAGCAGCCCATACGTCCATCCACGGGCTCATATGCCGTCTCCGTGCCCGTTTCTGTAACCGTGCTCATGGGGGAAGCCAGGATGCATACCAACCCCAAATCTCTCCCCTGGTCTAATCCACAGCAGAGCGCGTCCGGCTCCTCTGAACATATCTTCCCTCTGTGTCCTTTGACCTGCGGGTCTGTGCAGTTTCAACACCTGGGCTGGAGAAACCTAAGTGCACATGTGTGTTTGGACAGCCTAAGATAGCCGGCCAAACAAACATATGCACTTAGGTGCACTCCATTCCTCCTCCTCCCTCCCACCTCCGGTTGCCCTACCCCACCCTTACCTGTGCAGCTGGCTGAGCCAGCAGATGAAAAATAGAACAATAGAGCACCTATCATTTGATTTTTCATCTACTGGCTCTGGGCCAGGACAGCTAGGCTCCTTCGCAACAGCAAAGGAGCGTCCCTGATGTATGGATCTATTAAACTAACACCCTAAGGAATAGTATAGTCATCATCAAGGCAACTTTTTGACAACCTTGCAAAATAAATGAGAATTGTGGACAATAATTCTTTTGTTTAATACTTTCATTACAACGTTTACTTCCATATTTTCGTTTTGTTGGTAGTTTAAAGACTTTTGAGTTAACATAACACAAGGAATTTGAACATAATTGGGAAAACACTCTTCTATAAACAATTGCCACAAAAGTATTTGACTACGGGATATGCTATACTTAGCCAGTACTGTTTAAGAGGGAACAAACGTTTTAAGAAGGATTCAAATTTTCACTGTCCTTCAAGTTGAATTCGAAGTGAGAACACAACTACAAACGCAGTTTGGATTTGTTCACTAGCGGATTCCAAAAACAAGAATACTGATGGATTTAAAGAATATAATTGGCACGAAGTTTTGAGGTTTAGATCAAGACTTCCCAGAGCATTTTAAATGAGTGCCAAGGACTGCGATTTATCAGATAAGGATTTTAGAGCTATTTCTGCATATGTGCCACCTTTCCAGTTCTGCAGTTTAAGATAAATGCAAAGGAATGCATAATCTCACTCGTTACTCTTGCATAATCCTAAATTACGTATCAGATTGCAAAACACCAAAAAACACAACAACAGATGAACAGTGATGCATAGTGTTTCCATTCAACAAATCAGATACGTCTCAAAGGTGCATTTTGCATACTTAGCAACTGTCACACAATTGAAAGCATTGTCAAATTCCAGTCACATATCTCATCCATGTCAACGTCCTTTTTCACTAAAATACTTCCAGACTATGCACACAGATTCAAATATGCTGTTATTTATTCTTTATGTCTTGAGTTTACCACTCCTCTTCAGTGCCCCGGAGCTAACTGAAGAACTTAAGCGACAATATACTGGCTAAATACAGACACAATGGCCAACAAGTGTGAGGGAGCAGCAGCTCATCCCTGTGTCTGGCAAAGCTTCAAGAAAAGAGGACTGGGGTGATAATTTCCAGTAGCTATTTGACTACATGAATGTACCACAGATCTTCTGAAAAATAAGTTGATGGGGCTTGGGATGAAAGCACAGAGACAAACAGAGGGTATTGAGCATTCAGGCTTCAACTAATCTTACCCACTACCATCTTCCTGGTATGGAACCACAAGATACTCACCATGTGCAGACATGGATGGCACAGCCAGAAGTGGATCAGTTAACTTTCCCTTCTACCAGGAAGCTTCAAGAGAACAGAATAATAAAGTACTCACTGGCAAATTTGAGTGGATCTGCATGACTGGCACACATACACTGTAGTGAGGTGGCATCATGCAGATGCCTCTTCTGATGCTGCTATCTGTTATGGCCATACAGGTTATTGAAGAAAACACTTTATGCCAAAACTAATAACCTAAACACTGATCTGGTGCTCTCCCCACCTTACAACAACCTTTAAAATCACAGGATAGAGCCATTAGTCTCTTCAACAATTAAACTGAGATGAAAGAGCATATTTTACCAATAAACACTTCAATGACACGGAGTGATAATGCTGGTCTGGGACATATCCAGTCCATGTCACAGGACCTGCAGTCAGCCCCAATCTGAAGTCATGTGTTTCGAAGGCATTGTTTTGTACATCTGTCCTGCTAGAGCAGCATTACAAGACACTGACCAAATGAGTGGGCCAGTCAACAGATGGACTAGCTGCTGTCTCCTGCCACTGAATAAACTCCAAAAGTAAGTGGGGCATATGCTCTCCCTGCAAAAGCAAAAATCAGAAGAATGGAACCAATCCCCCCTAACCTCATAGATTTGACAGACATGTGTTGGACCGGACAGCTTTAGTGCGGTCTTCCCCCCAATGCTTTGCCTACTTCCTCCACTTTTCTGACCTCGTTTTTGCTGGCTTGAGAACTCTGTGCACTTTCGCACTGCTAACCAGTGCTAAAGTGCTACTGCTCTCTCCCATAAAACATGGTACGATTGGTATACCCTCAGTTGGCATATTTAATGTACTTATAAGTCTCTAATAAAGTGCACTACATCTGCCCAGGGCCTGTAAATTAAATGCTACTTGTGGGCCTGCAGCACACATTGTGCCACCCCCTCAAGTAGCCCCTTCTAGCTATGCCTCAGGCCCCCTATTCCAGTGCCTGTGTGTGCAGTTTTGGATTTGGTCTGGCAAGATAAACCTCTTACCAGACCAAAACCCACCTTCTTATACATATAGGTCACTCCTAAAATAAGCCCTGGACAACAGAGAGGGAAGGGTATAATGTACTTAAAAGGCAGGACAAGTAGTTTTGAATTTTACATGTCCTGGTAGTGAAAATCTCCCAAAGTCGTTTTTCACGACAGCGAGGCCTACCTCTCCCATAGGATAGCATTGAAATTACCTTGTTATCTTTTATAAGTGCAATTCACAATCTAGAAGAGAGAGGTTTTTCAAGTTTGGTGTCTCTGGACTCACAAATCAAAATCACAATTTATGGCGAAGTCAGATTTTAAATTACAGTTCTGAAAATGTCACTTTTAGAAAGTTGGCATTCCATTACTTTTCCATTTGGTGCCTGCTGCCTGTCTCTGAATCCACTTCTGGTTGGTGAAAGCTGAGCATTGTTCATCCTATCTAGACAGTCACAACAAAGGGAGCCTAGGTGGGAGTTGATGGGCCATCCACAATTTGATGAGCCATCCTGGGCAGAATGGGAGGGCAGAACTGGGCACAGCCTCACACTTGCACCTGATATGGCTGTATCCTGTCCCCACGCAAAGGTCTGCATACCCCACTGTAATGAGTCTGGACCCAGAGGAGAAAGGGAGGACCTCTGTGCACTTCAAAGACGTTTTCTTTGTAGTCTCCCTTGCTTCAAAGGCACAACTGTTATCGGTACTGGACTTCTGACACCACCACTTCAATAAACTTCTGGACCTGTGGATACTTTGCCAGGAAAAATGACTGTTGTGCAACAAAAAGGACTGCTACACTGCTGGCCTCCTGCTTGGCTGTGCTGGTCTGCTACTCACTTGCTGCCTCCTGTCTGGGAGTGAGAAGGACTGGACCAGCAGAATGGTCTCCTGTTTTCTGAAGTCTCAGGGACATAACAAACTTCCAACTTACTTGTATCTGCACCTGAACACTGTAAATCTGCCCTACCAAGTGGTTCCACCCCAGTCCTTGACCCCTGGAAGTGATGTCTAAAGTGTTTCTTCAGGCAACCCATGCACCCTTATGAGAACCAGCGCCTCTGCATGGATTGGAACCAGCATATTCTAGTCGCCGCATGGAGCGGACCTAGTGCATCACCTTTGGAACCAGTGCATTGACCTTGGAATCAATGCATCCTCTATTACAGAAGTTGAACCAATGCATCTCATTCAGACAAGCGTATCAGCATTGGAACTTATGCATTGCCAAATTTGAGTGGCAAAAATGGACGCATCTCTTTCTGCTACAGGATCTGAACCAACGCAGGGCTTTGGCTGCACCTCACACCTTCCTCGACGTCGATGCAACCATTTTTCAAAACCATTAAACTTCAAACCCTCTAAGCTCCAGGTTTTGATCTTGCCCACCCTGTCAACACTACAACCACTCTTCACTCAACAAAAAGTGAGATCCCCCAATAATCCCTAGAATTCACTATGACCTCATCAATCACAGGCAATATTGACTACAGTGATACACACAGTATGGATGTGGACAAGATGTCTGATTGAGAGATGAGAACTATTAGGATGTTTTGTATAGTTTTTTTTAATTGTCCATTTTCCAAATATTAAACAAATAACTAGGGTACAATCATACACACAATTCGACATTCATATTGCCACTGTTACATATGATCACACCTCAGATAATGGAAGGCGTAGGGGAGGTTCCTCTCCTATAATCATTTAGAGGCAGATCAACATTGTATAACTCCCCAGACTGAAGAGATTATAGTGGCATCAATGTGTTACACTGGGGGTAATTCTGCAGATCACCAGAGTGGATGTAAGAGGAAAGGGATGCAAATCATTCCTCCCTATGTACTGATCTTTGTATGCACACAATTATCCATGTGAGCCACTGCTTATTGACTCCCTGCTCTTATCAAGAGGAAATGTCCAAGGATCGCACAGTATTGTACCTCATCATGACTTGTATACTTATTGCTATACTTATTGCATTAATTATGTTTATGTGCAACCTTTCTCCTTGTGGCCTTCAGTAGATCAATTTAGATTTGCATGTGCTCGCTGAATCAACTGTTCACCTGTGGTGTGTCTTGAGTATGTTGCATGAAGTGCATCACATTTTTGATTACCCAGTTGGTAGTAGTGGTGATTGCGGGGGAGGTGTATCTGATTTGGCTATGAGTGCCTGCAGTAACATATCCCATTGCATTGTTCCCTGCTCATCTCTAGAGATCACTGTTTGAGGGGTCAATGCTGTGGCCTACACCTTTCCCCACTTTATTAGGTAGCTCAGTCTGCCTTTCAATGATGGTGCCTCATGGGCCTTCCAGGCCATGGCTATATGAGTTTTTTGTATGAACCAGTGCCAGATATATAAATCTTGAGTGATATTTGTACACCTTATATCTGGGCATCAATCCTAAAAGGCAGAGCGTGGGATCCAGTTGTAGCTCCCAATCAACCAATGCACTTGTGGTCTCGAGTACCTCTGCCCAATGATTTCTTATCATTGGGCATTGCCATTCCATGTGGTAAGAAGCAGTTTGCAGTTATTAACCGCAAGGGCAATGAGTGACGCACCCTTGTTTATGCCGGCAATGTGTCAGTCTAAGGCAAGTTTGGCGTAAATATTTAAACTGGGAATGTTTTGTTGTGGCATTTCTAGACACCTCCCCCTCCACGTGAACACAAGTATTTTGGACCATTGATCATCGGGTATTGCCTCTCCCATGTTTTGCTCTCAGACACTTTTGATAATCAACATGGGGGTAGTATTAAGTGTCAGTAGTGCATTTTACAGTTCTGTCACCACTCTCCAAGACTGTCCGTGCATAACAGCTTGAGGACTGGTGACGTGGGAGGTTCCAAGGCCCACTGCGACCATGTGCATCAAAGAAATTCCGTAATCACACTGTAGGTGAGAAACTATCCTGGCCCCAATGGGAAGTCATCTTGTAGTTCTTGGCATGCCTGGAGTGTTCGGTGTATGTATAAGTCATGTAATGTTGGACCTTCTGCTGTTGTCCATGATCTAACGTCATGTGTGGTGAGAAAAAAATGTAGAGGCGGAGTTGTCCAAATGGGACATTCAGGAGTGTACTGCTATTTACCCTGTTGAGGGGCTACATATCTAGCCCAACAGTATGTCACCGGATCCGCTAGGTTATGGGAGCTGGGGAGACTGGTTGCCAGCACATCAGCCAATACAACAGCTCGGGCACTGGGGTGTCACCAAAGGCCTTCAACCTTTGCCGGTCTAGGGCCAGCTAGCGTACGATCCACTGCAACTGTGCTGAAGCATACTAAAGCTTGTAATTGGAGGCACCTAGGCCACTCTCTGTGATGGGGTGCTGGAATTTATAGAGTCCTGCTCGCTTTCTGCTATTACCCTCAACGAGTGGAGTGAGAAGACCAAAAAAAAATCAATGAACACCCTTTCATGGAGTTTAATGGAGAGTGTCAGAAAGCTATACAGTGATCGGGAAAGGATTAGCATTTTGGAGATGGCTATTCTCCCCATCTTGATAGTGGAATGGCTATTGAAGATTAAAGTGGCTGAAGAAGGGTTGTGAGAAGCTTACCTATATTTCCACCAATTAGGTCTGAGTCAGTGGGTAGCAATTCACGCCTAAGTATTTGAACGCATGTGACTTAAATTCCATCACCATGGCTGGAAGTCATTTGCTCCAATCTGTGAAAGGCTGGAGCAAGTATAATCATGATTTTGCCCAGTTGATTTATAGCTAGGACATATCCCCAAAGCCATCAAGAATTTTAATCTCTTCCCAGAGTGCTATTGCACCATCTCAGAGGTAGATCATGGAGTCATCTGCATAGAGTTAATCTGCCATCATTTTCCCATTCATATGACTCAGTGTGGGTTCTTTGTTCGCAGAAGGCAGGCCAGGAGTTCCGTTGCTAAGGAGAAAATAAAAGGAGATAGGAGACAGCCCTGCCTTGTTCCACTGTTAATGAGGAAGACCTCTGAGATTACCTGACCTGTACGGACTTGGGCCATTAGATTCACATACAATAATCAGATCCATTGGAAGAATTGTCAACCCACTCCTAATTCTTCCATTACCTTCATTAGATACAGCCACCCAGTGTGTTAAAGGCCTTCTCTATATCTTAGGAGAGGGCCATGTGGCTTAGTTTGGAGTCTTCGCATTGGATATAAGGCTGAACAGGCCTTATATAGGAGGAATGTGTTCTTTCCGGGGATAAATGCATTTTGGTCATGGTGTATCAAGCCATTCATCAGAGGCAGATGCTGATAGGCCAGTACCTTACCCTGTACCTTATAATCTAAGCTCAACAGGGCCAGTGGTCAATAGGTCCATATATCCAAATTATACCTGCTGGGTTTAGGAAGGATTACTATCTACGCCTCACACACAGTGTTCAGGAAAGTCCGGATATCAAATACAGTCTGATTGTCTGGATTTACTGGTGGGTGTATAATTCACAGTAGTAATCTCTGAAAGAGTTCAATGCATCGGTTACTAAGGTGCCTTCTGAGGTATTAATTGCCCTGGTTAGAGGCCTGTCTTTTAAGATTTAATGAGCCAGATCAAGAAACATCCAGCTTTGTCACCCTTCAACTCTTTATGAAGGTCATGCAGGGTCTGCAAACCCCATCCCCCCACTGCAATTTCGGACTCTTCGTTCCTAATCACATTCTCATCTGTGTTAATTTAAAGGGGATTACTCTCTTGCTCCATAAGTAGTTTCAAGACATTTTCCCCTGGCGAACGCTTTAAAGGCCTCCCAATCCATTAAGACATTGCTAACCATGCTGCTATTCAAATTTACATATTTGCGTATGGCTTTTCACAGTGCATCATCGAATGGTGGGTCCGACAGTAAACTAGTGTCCAATTTCCAGAAGGGGATGGGTGGACTGGGCCGACCTCATCCCAACACTAACTTTAGGGGTCTGTGGTCTGACCATGTCTGCCCCAAAGTTCAGAATCCAGTATTTTGCCAGTGAGGTTTGGGGTTTGTAAGAAATAGTCCAATCGGGTTTGCACTGGTTGCATAGGCAAATAGTAGGAAAACAACCTGCTTAGCGGTTTACACCCCCTACGCATCACAGAGCCTCCACAAAGGCCAGTTGATGTTAGGGGTGTATACCACCACCAGGGATAACTATCCTTCATCCAACTGTCCTTCCACAATTGCACACATCCCATCTCGCATATTATTGATCACCAAAGTGGTGTCAGGTCTTATCTAGATTAAAATCCCACCCCATAAACAGAATAAGTGGTGTCTACCACATGCCCCTTCCATTGCCCGCACAACATCACTAGTTATGTGGCATCCATGTATGTCTCTCAGGCTATGTGTGCATGCCGACGGTGTAGGTAAGCATAGACTGTGTGCCTCTTGAAAGGAGTGGGTATGTTATGTACATTCTAAGTCAGGATATTATATATCGATGATTTCGAATTGCCATGCGTCAATAATTTTGCTGCTGAGCACGTCGAATCGGGATCAGCAGGACATCCCATGTCAAGTGGGAGGTGGTGACAGGATCGATCAGTGAGTGTGGGTGAGACTAGGTAGGAAGGTTGCAGGTGGCACGCTACCATGAGTATGATTCATCATTCTACTGTGATACAGGCAGATAGAGGAAAGCAAAAGAGAACCAAAAAGTATACGTAAAACAAAACTGTGAAGATAAATCAGTGATATCCAAACCCCCTTTCCCAAGTTGTATGGCAAATGACTACCAGCCAGTTAAACTGGAAAAGCAAGGTGACAAGTCTAGGTCTGTAAAGTCTCTCTTGCCTTCTCTTAGGTGGGAGGAGTTTATGAAATGCATAGCAGCAATTGAGGTCTGTTTAGCTTCCTATGTACCCTGCCTTTGGCCCCCTGTGGCTTAGCAGCGGGAGGGGATTCACACTTGTCCCCTACAATGTGAGGTGGGCAGCAGCCTCTTTAGAGTGTACCCTTCCTGCTTATGTGGGACAGCCTATGTGGGTGCTAGATAATGGCATCCACTGATCTGGATGAAGGGCTGGGTGACGTTCCTCTTCAGCTTCAGGATCTTCATTGTCCATCTGTGCTGGATTGCCTCGGTCTGATCCCCCCTATAGCTGGTGGTGAATGGCTCATTGCCCTCACTGCTACTTCCTGTTGCTCTTTCGACTGCCACTTGCTCCTTTGTGGAGGCCTCTTTTTGCATGGTTAGCCCCCACTTTGTGTCTGATGTTGATGTGTTCTAGAAGTTGGTAGTGGCCAGGGCCCCTGCTAACAAGGTTCCCTGGGCCAGAGCTCTTTCCCTAAATCTGTTGTGATGCTTGGCACAATTGGATACACTCTTACATATCACTGTAAGACCCTAGTAAATGGGTACCCCTGTACACAGGGAATGGGATAGTAGGAGTAGGCCCCTGAGGGCAGCAGCACTGATTGTGCCAACCTCTAGGGCCCTGCACCGAGCTACACCCAGCACTGTCAGTGCACGCTGAGGGTACTAGGGCAAACCTAAAAAGGCAAACCTGACATGGCACACTCCCTGTGTGCCCTGTCCACCCTGCATATAGTATGGGTAAGTCACCCCTCTGGTAGGCCTTACAGCCCTAAGGCAGGGTGCATCATACTATATGGGCGGGCATAACGGCATGAGCAATATGCCCCCACTGTGTCCTTGTCAAACCTGGGACATAGTGAGGGAACAGAGCAGCCATGTTAAGTGCATGTACTGGACACTGGTCAAACACGAGTTCCTCAGTTACATGATGGCCACTTTGTACCCTGTATTGTTTTGTATCAAACAACTCTGAAAGTTAAATCCAAACTGGTACCGGTATTGGATTTAAACCTAAATGTACCCAGGGTTCACCTTAGAGGTGTGCCCTGCAAAAGCTAACCTAACTGGCATACTTGCTGACTGGTTCCATCCAGACTGCCACTTCCAGATGACCAATATGCAAACCTGGGGGAGAGCCTGGCTCTCTGGTTTGTAAAACAATGCCCTTACTCGGTGGAGGAGCTAACACCCCCTCTCTCAGGAATGTGCAACACCCTGGTGTATCAAAGGGATACTGCGCCTGAAACTCTAACCCCCGGCCTGGTGCTAGCAGCATATGGCTTCCCCCTTTGCAAACACCCACTTTTGGTGGGAGCAAAAGTGGGAAACCAGACAACGGGTAGGAGGAGTGGCCTCACTGAGCACACACCACCAGTAGGGGCTTGCAGGCAAAGTGGACCCGCCATCTCATTTTCCTCCATTCAGGATGGCAGGAAAATATCCAATGAGGTTTAGAAAAGTGACCCTTCCCACAGGAAGTTGCCACTGTAGTGGGCGTAGATACCCATGGGTAAGTGTCCCATTGCACACTACCTGGTCACCCATAAAACACCCACTAAATTTAGTATTTAGTAGGCTCCTCTAGACCAAGATTTTAGACTCATCTGGAAGAAAAGAAGACAGCACCAAAGAACCCACCAAGAATAATACAGAGGACCTGCTTCAGCAGAAGAGGCTCCAAGGCCCCGCTTGCTGCACCAGGTCCCAACAATCGCCACTGCGGAGGAGCTGATCACTGGACTGACCTCAAAAGAGCCTGAGGAACTCCAGGCTTTGCAAATAGCTCAAGATCTCCCTCCTGAGTGGAGGCACCACTCAAGAAACCAAAGGAACCTGCAAGTGACCTGCAAACTGGTGAGATACACTTCACCAGCTGGACGATATCTCTGCAACCAGAAGTTGTAGCTGGAGCCTACAACTTACCAACAACAGCCTAGACAAGACCACGAGGTGTGCCAGTTTGGTGGAACAGCACCCTCCTGTGGCCGAGTTGTGGTAATACCCAAGTACTGATCAGTGCAAGTCGGATATCACCAAAAAAGCTCTCTCAGAGCTGCAACTGGACCAGGGTGAAGCCCCAGTCGAGTGACTTCAGTGACACCCTGGACCTCCTGACAGAGCACCCTCGACATCCTGCAAGATGCCAAGAAGAAGACTTACCTCCAGCTCCAAAGGGTCCCTTTGTGGACAGCATCTAAGATCTCCAAGATGCCTGCACCTGGCCGCCCTGAGCCTTGCATCACAGGGATTGCCGTGTGCCCCATGTCCCCAACCCCTTGAGACTTCAACAGCCCAATTGGACCCCAAGGCACCCACTTTAAATCTGAAAACCAGCTCCTTTTCCAGGTGGCCCCCTCAAGTAGCCCTGTGCCAAGAGACTTTCCAATGCTGCTCCCGCCAGAGCCGGGAGCCGCCGAAGCTCTCCAGATGGCACAAGGTGCCCACCGACTGCTGCAACCGTCGTGCAAAAGAAGAGACTGGTAACCCAACTGTACAATTTTTAATGCATTTTTTAAAGTGACTGCCTATTGATTCCTATGGTGTGTAATTATGCACAAAAAGACTAACTTTATTAAAACTTTGAAAAGTCATAACTCAAAAAGTACTAAACATATCTTATGGATCTTGGTCTTAAAATGTATATAAATGTCTGAAGTAGTGTTATAAATTCTGGTATCGAGTTATTCATTGAGTGTGGGTGGTGCATGATTGGATATGTGAGTACAGCAAATACTTAGCACATTTCCTGGATTAGCCTACCTGCTCGACCAGCTACCTTAAAAATTGCAGGATTAGGTGGTCTAATTTCTACCTCTGGAAACCAACATGTGGTTGCCTGGACCCCCTGCACAGTGTGCCTAGTTTTTCACACTACATAGAGGGACAGCCTCCCACAGCTACCTTGGGACCTCCTGGGTTTCCTGGGTCTGGATCTACTATTGCTTTGTGCCATCACGCTCTTCACATGGTATTTCCAAGCCTTTTGATTGCATCCACATCTAAGCCTCCACCTGAGTAGTGAGTAATGTGTTGCTTTGTCTGCTACCATTTTGTTTGATGGGATACAAGAGTGCATATGTCAGTCTTATTTGACTAAGCTGTTTCTTAACGCCTTCATAGGAAGGTCACAAGTCCTCCACTTCTAGTGTGTGATCAGGAAATATTGTTACCAGTGTGTTATTAAAGTTTCAGGGACCTATGTGTATCTAAGTTGTAGGTGAGTTGCAGGATAACATCCTGGTCTCTGTAATTGAGGAGATGTGCCACCACTGGCCGAGGAGGAGAGCCGGGAAGTGGTCACTCAGGTACTCAGTGGGCCTGTTCTATAGCACAGAAATGCAGGGCCTTACCTACCAGTATTATTTAAACAATCCATTTCTCCATGAATAGTTCCATGCATGGCCCCTGAGCATTGTCATGTAGGCCAATAATCTAGATGTTGTTAAGGCCAGAGTGCCCTTCCATGCCCTCCACATGATTTTTGCTTGTGTGGACCCCTACAGTGCCTTGGTTTGTATCTGTAATTCCTGGACAACTGAGTGCGTTGCCGTGATAGTGGACTCCATTTCATCCACTCTGTCCACAAGCTTCTGAAGTTCTGCATGCAGGAGGCTCACATCTAGGGCTACCCACTCCAAGGTTGCCTTGGAGTTTTTGATAGCTGGCAGGATCTTGTCAAAGTTATTGGTGTGTTCCTCTAATTTACAGCCCACCTGCACCAGGGCATCCATGCCAGCTGGAAACCAAAGTGTAGCAGCTTTGCTAACTGTCAAGTTTGCTGTCTTAGTGCTTATGTGCTTCACCACATTGTGTGGAGAAAGTCAATCTCACCAGGTTGCGAAGGTAGTGAGTTCGGGGGTTAAGCACTGCTCCACAGAGTAATTTCACTAATACACGATCAATTGTAGACCACTTAGTAAGATCTACCTCAGTAAACAATATTGCTCCAGGAATGTGGGATAGCATACTTGCTCATCAAAGGGGGCAGTTTGTCACAGTGTCAGTTTATGCCTGTCCTTTGCTGCATGGGAGGGTCCCGCGCTGTGGGTCGCAGCTAGTTCTAGATTTCAGGTAGGGTGTGGCATTGGGCAGCTGGGAGTTGTCATCTTATCCATAGCATCTCACTATATGTCAGGCACACATCAGTCAACTGGGGCTGTTCCCTGCAAGCACTCCCCTCTGGTATGTCAGCGCTTCAGTCTTACATTTAGTGTATCTCACAAGTGGAGATCCCCTGGGATGAAGGGAAGGAGATCCACATCATGAGTGATGCCACCCAATACTCATAGCTCACCTATGAATCCGCGGTAGCTGCAACCCCCCAAGCAAAGGTTCCACCTCCAGGTGTCTATTTACTGTCTCACTAAGAGAGCCCCAAGAGGGCCACTGCCTCATGCCCATAGTAGTTCCTGGGTGGTGTGCGGCAATTGAGTACAGCGCTAGATGCTGTGATGTGCTGGGGGCCAGCCTGTGCCCCTATGTTGTGCAAGCAGGTGGAGCCCTGGGTGCCATGGTGGGCTAGGAGATGGCAGGCAGGCATCCTCTGGCCAAAACCTCTCTCACCCATTGAGCACTACCCCACCCCCGGCAGGCCAGCACCTCAGACTCACATATCATGTGTTCAGTAATGGAGAGGGGTTGGCTGCATCCAACATGGGGTTTGATCATGAATCAGTGGGGTTTGGTCATGAATCATAGTTGGCCACAACCTTCCAAGCAATAGTCCCTCAGTGACACACTGTTTACTTGCCCTTGAGTGGGGCCCTGAGCAGCCCACCACCACCTTGGGCGTCGCAAGACATTTGGTTCAGCTCTTCCCTTCTACAAAGTTCAGGCATGTCCAGCGCTGAGCACAGTTTGAGTTGTCTGTCTGCTTCATGGAGGTCAGCTCTTGGCAGTATAAGGCATCGGATGGCAAGGTCCTCAGTTACTTGTGGAGGGCTGTCCAACCAGATAAAGTTGCAGATAGCAACGAGGACCAGGCAGCAGTACAGAGCTCAATTAGGATGTGACTGTCTCCTCCTACATCTTCGGGAACTTTATATTTAATATACATTTGTGGGAGGGCCTAACATTAAAAAATAAAAATAAAGTATTAGCTTCGAGAACTTGTCCAATATAATACTTTTTTTTTATGTTGGACTCTTTAAAAAAAATTGGATTATTCTCTTACTCTAACTGAATGACCAAACTGAGGGAAGAACTAGCTAGTACACCTGCTCAGGGACTTGCATTTTAAACCTATTCAACACTGACTACTATATAGTCCTAATTTCCAGAAGCAGATGTTTTTGCTGCTGTCTGGCACACCAACGATACTCATGACAAATCTAACCCAGACTTCCACCATCACTGATTTACAAGTTCCTCAATCCAAAATGAAATCATAGTACAATGACTCAAGTTACTCCTTATCTCTTAGGTCATTGGCAAATGTGTTGGATCAAAATATTAAACACCACACACACTAGCAGGATAAAGAACTCCTTGTCATGTTGCAATCTGGATTCAGATGTTGGCTAAAGAACAAAACTGGAATAAATTGTGGTATTAAGTGGCATCCATGATACACTAGGTAAAGGCTACCTATGTATTCACATGCTGCTGGATCTGATGACAGCATTTTACGGTTCTGAAATGGCTTTGTGAGAAAGCTACCCTTTTAGCATGTTCATCCCAATGTTTCTCACTGATACTGATGGTAACTGACCCTGACTGTGCCCTGGGCTCTGCTTAATAGGCCCAGGGCCAGTGCTCTGAATAAAAGGTATATGGTCAAATGGTATGATCATATAATTCCAATTGGCAATGACAGACCCTGTAAGGCCCTAGTAGATATTAGGGCCAGGGGGATTCAAACTATCTATAAGTTCCTAGTATACAACAGGGACGTTTAGAGGCCTAGTAGTTTTTCTGCCCTGGGGCGTGCACTGCGTTGTGCCTTCTATCATTTTTAAAGGGAGCCCTGCCTTGCAGACTGTCTTTAAAATGTAAACAAATTTGACTATGCATTAAAGGTACGTCCAAAGTAACAATCAACCTTATTATTACATATACGTCACCCCCAAGGTCTCCCAGAGGTAGGGTGCATTGTAACTATAAGCAGGGACATTATAAAAGATGTTTTATATGCCCTTGTTAGGGGAAAATTGCACCTTTCATTTTCCCCCATTGTATAAAGTTGGCTCTATAAGCTATAATGAAAATATTTTTCATAAGCATATTGCTAGGAAAAAGATAAACATGGCATCAAATGAATGGTAATGATAAATGCAACAATTTGCAATTGTTGAATTTATCATTACTTATACAAAAAAGAAGTTATGAGACTTTCCTTACTGTAAGCCAAATTCCAGGCTGCTAATGGTCTTTCCTGATTGGTCGGCCCTACCAGGATTAGCCTGGCTGCTTTGATGATGTGCTAAGTGGCCTGCACTGAGCAGAGGTTATCTGATGATGGAGGTCAGCAGATGGTAAAGCTAGACCAGTAAGGGGGCTGGGTGAATCAAGCTGAGTCTTCAAAAGGATACCAGTCAGAAATGAAAGCAGCCAGGCATGCCCTCTCCCCTCTGGTCGCCGCAGATAGATGGTGGGCATAGGAAAGGAATTTGCAGATGTCCAGAGGGGAAACTAATGGAAATGAGATACACCAGCTTTAGCCAGATCTTAGTCCTCTGGGGGAAAATATCCATCTTGGAATCTTAAAGTGCAGTGATTTATGGGACAAAAAGAAGCCACACTTTGGATGAAGCTGACATACATCTGGGTGGAACTCTGCAGCTCATAGGACAAGGGTGCCCACTGACTGCTCTCCAAGATGACTGAATAAAGGCAGCTGATCTGCATTGGAATTCAGATCTGCTGTCTGAAACCACAAGGAGAAGAAGGAATGCCCTGCTGAAACCCTGGCTTGCAACCCAATGGCCTGCACACTGAAGAACTGTGCCTGTTGTTTATGAACAACAGCCCAAGGGAATTTGCCTTGCCTCAAAAACTACCCAGGAGTGGGCTCCCTGAAGCAACAGGTTGAAAGAGCTGCCAGTGGTTGAGCCAGGGACTACTTTCTGGGATCTTCACTGGGCACAACCCTGTGCTGGGGTGTATTGCTAGTGGTAGATGTGTAGTTACCCCTACCAGTATCCAGCCTCTAACATAATTGGTGGCAGAGGTAAGATGTAGACTTGTGTCTGAATTACACCATACAGTAAAGGAAGTTAAGATCAGTAAAACTCTTCTATATTGACTTAGAACAAAAGGTTTGATTTTGGAGTTTTGGACTAAAACTGATTTTCAATCCATTTTTTTTTGTATTTGTCCAAATTTGTTCTATTTCTGATTGCAACATTTGTGTGACCCTAAACTAGAGATACCATGGAGGTGGAGCTGGCTAAACTGAACAAACTCAAGGTGGCTGAGCTTAGGGATCAGTGTAGGTCCAGGGGGCAACCTAATAACAACAAGCTTAGGAAAGGAGAACTGATTAGATCCCTTAAGACCTGGGCATGGACAGCTCCAGAGAATGAAGGAGAAGGGGGAGGCAACCCCTCTAATGACCTCCTCCAGGAGGAGGAGAATGATGCACTGTCCACTACTTCCAGTACTTGGTTCATGATCCCAGCTACGTGAAGGAAGGAAGGCTCGCCCCAAGGGAAACCAACACTATACCTTGCCGAGAGACAGATTCAAGCTCAGTTGGAGGCCTTAGTAATAGAAATTGAGAAATTAGAACTGGAAAAGAAGAGGTGGGCAAGGTAAGAAGACAGAATGATTGGTGGCAGCAACAATGAAAAAAGTGCTGAGATACCCAGGGGTGGTCGGAGTCACCCTGAGCTCCCCAAGGGAATATTTCCAATGTACACTGAGGGGGATGATATTGACAAGTGGTTGACTGCATTTGAGAGTGCCTTTGAGATGCAAGAGGACCACTCAAAGTATTGGGGCTTGCTCCTATGGGAACTGATTCCAGTAGCTAGGAGGGATACAGGGGGGAGAGGCAAAATCCTACTCCCACAAGAAACAATGCTTAGTAAAGAAATTTGGATTGACCCCAGAACAGTAAAGGGTGATGTTCAGGGAGAACCAGAAGGTAAGCACACACTCATGGGTGGATTTTGTATATGTCTCAGTGAAGGCACAAGAAGGCTGGATTAAGTGTAACCAAGTGAGTACCTATGAGGGGCTTTACAATTTAATACTTAAAGAGCACATACTGACTCATTGTGTACAGGAGAATTTACGCTAGTATCTAGTGGACTCAAAGTTGTCTGGTCCCAGAGAAGTGGGGGGGACAGCTGATGAATGGGTGAGAACCCAGATGTCTAATCAACACAAGGGAGGTGATCAAATTAAAGGTGGACAGGTCCCCTCCAAGGGGAAAAGCCCACGGGAAAGAAGGTCAAAAACAGAAGGAGTCTTCACAAGGCCCACAAAACCCTGCACACAAGGGTGGGACACCGAGGCATGCCATTTTCATGAAGAAGGGGAGCTTGGGGAAGACTTTTGATCCTACTAAGGCAGGAAGTTGCATAACCTAATGAAGGCAGGACAATGTTTTGGCTGTCACCTCCCACTGGTGGGCAGTCCACAGGGATTACTAGTGTAGTGTGGCTGTGGAGATTGTCCCAGAGATGGGGAAAGGGTTAACAAAGGCAACCTCAGTGCCCATGGGTGGGGTAAAAATTGCAACCCTGGCCAACTTGCCTCCCAGCATGGAGAGGTACAGGCAGAGGCCTAAAATCAATGGGACTGAGGCTGAGTCTCTGAGAGACACAGGAGCCACTGGGTCTGATGAGCCAACCCAGGGGCTCCAGAGGTACAGGGCTGGTTGACCACTGAGGATGGTGTTTAACCCCTGCAAAATCTTCCTGACTTGGAAGAAGTAACATGAGCAGGTGAACCCACCACAGAGGAGTTTTGACAGAGAGAGTGTCCCACTCTTGAGGGCTTGAGGTGGACTACCTCTAAGCAAATGGAGGGTGATATAAGTGGATCTCATAAAGTCTACTGGGATGAGGGAGACTTATATACGGAGGCTAGAGACCTCAAGGAGGCTGCTATAAGAGATTGGTGGTGCCTGAAAAGTATACAGAATTCCTTCTGACTCTAAACCATGACATCCCCTTGGTAGGTCATTTAGGTAAGAATAAGACTTGGAACAGGTTGATGAACCATTTCTATTGGCCCGACAGGTCTGCCAAAGTGAAAGAGTTTTACAGCTCATATGCAACCTGTCAGGCCAGTGGCAAGAGATGTGGCAAACCAAAGGCTCCCTTGATGCCACTGCCAGTGGTTGAGACCCACTTTGAGAGGGTAGGGATAGACCTTGTTGGTCCGCTAGACCCACCAACTGCATCAAGGAATAGGTATATCTTGGTGGTAGTGAGCCATGCCACCATGTACACTGAGGCAATTCCCTTCAGAACAGTCACTGTACCTTCAGTGGCTAGAGCCCTACTTGATATGTTCACCAGAGTAGGTTTCTCAATGGAGGCTGTCTGTGTCAGAAAGGGGCACACATGTCATGTCCAGCTATCTGAAAGCAATGTGGGAAGAGCGTGGTGTTACCTACAAGTTCACCACCCCATATCACCCCCAGACTAATGGTCTGGTAGAACGGTTCAACAAGACCTTGAAAGGTATGATCAATGGTTTGTCTGACAATCTATAGAGGAGATGGGGTGTTCTCTGACCATGCCTACTGTTTACATACAGGGAGGTTACACAAAAAGGGGTTGGCTTTAGTCCCTTTGAATTGTTGTTTGGGCACGCTGAAAGAGGGCCATTGTGACTGGTGGTAGAGTCTTGGGAAAATCCTCTCAAAGAAGCCAAGGACAATGTGCTGGACTATGTACTAGGACTGAGATCTCGGATAGCAAAGTACATGTACGAAGCAAGAAGGAACTTGGAGGCCAGCCAAGAGTTCATAACACTCTGGTATGATTGGAGAACTACTGAACACAAACCAGGTCAGTTGATCTGGGTGTTGGAGCCGGTGGCTCCTAGGGCCCTCAGGACACGTGGATCAGGCCCTATTTAATCCTAGAAAAAAAGGTGCAATTAATTATCCAGTAGAATTTAACACCCCCAGGAACCATCACAGGGCCCTGCATGTTAACAGGTTGAAACCCCACCACAAAAGGGCAGGCATCACCATGTTGATGGTCGGCAATGAAGGAGGACAGGAGGGGACTGAGCCACTGCCAGACCTCCTCTCCACCAATGTGCTAAATGGGTCAGTGGAGGGAGATGGACTCTCTCCCACATTGACACAACAGCAGCACAGGGACTGCAAGCAGGTGTGTGGGCAGTTTGCTGGTATGTTCTCCTGGACTCACCACTTGTTGTGTCCATGACACTGATAATTTTGACAGCCTACCTGTCAAATGTAAGTTGTACAGGTTGTCTGATCTGGTCACAGCCAGTATTAAAGCTGAGGTAGCTAAGATGCTGGAATTGGGGGGAATTTAGCCTGCTGATAGTCCATGGGCCATTTCAGTGGTGCTGGTACCCCATCCTAACCCGCAGGGGGGAATCAAGGAGTTGAGGTTCTGTGTTGACTACCGAGGACTGAATGCAGCCACAAAAACTGATGCTCACCCTATACCTAGAGCTGATGAGCTCATTGATAGGTTAGGGGCTGCTGAGTACTGGAGTACATTTGATTTGACCTCAAGCTACTGGCAGATTGCCCTAAATGAAAAAGTGAAGGAAAGGTCAGCATTCTTCATACCAGAGGAGTACCACCAGTTTAAAGTAATGCCCTTCAGTTAAAAGAATGCATCTGCACTTTCTAAAGGTTGGTGATTCGTGTCCGGGCTGGAGCAGTTCAGTGCAGCCTATTTGGATGATATAGCTGTGTACAGTTCCACTTGGAAGGATCGCCCGTCCCACCTGGAGGAAGTGCCTCAGGTCCTGCAGCAGGAAGGCCTTACTATTATGGCCAGTAAGTGTCAAATAGAGCAGACTTCAGTTGTGTGCCTGGGTCACCTTTAAGGTGGAGGCCATGTACAAACTCTCCAGGCTAAAACCGTCTTAGATTGGACTGCTCCTGTAACCCAGATACAGTGCTTTCCTTGGTCTGACTGGGTATTATAGAATTTTTTTTCAGAATTATGGGACCATTGTGGCTCTCCGAACAGAACTCACCTCTTAAAAGAGGCCAAAGAGAGTTATGTGGACTCCATAGTGTCCGGAGGCCTTTGACACTCTGAAAAGGCTATGTGTTCAGCACCAATGTTGCTGGCACCTGATTACACAAAGGAATTTATGGTTCAAATAGATGCTTCAGAGCCTGGGATTGGGGCAGTATCTTCAGAGCTAAGTGAAGAGGGCCAGGATCAGACAGTTTCCTTCATCAGCAGGCGACTACACCACAGAGAGGAGATATGGAGTGTCATTGAGAGGGAGGCCTTTGCTGTGGTCTGGTCCCTGAAGAAGTTAAGGCCATACCTGTTTGCCACTCAATTCCATGTTCAAACTGACCACAGACCTTTCAGATGGCTAATGCAAATGAGGGAGGAAAAGCAAAAACTGTTAAGGTGGTCCATTTCCCTACAGGAGATGGACTTTACAGTGGAACATCGACCTGGAAGTGTCCATGCCAATGCAGATGGCCTTCTTAGGTTTTTCCATTTAACTGATGAGGACTACGAGGCAGTAGATTAGTACAAATCACCTTTCATCGGGAGGGGCAGAGTAGGAAATTCCTCCTTTTTGCCCTCGTCACCCCCAAACCTTTTGGACAGCTATTGGGGTTACAGACTCTTGGCTATGTCCTGGGTACTGCTTACCAGTACCAGGGACAGTGCTCTGAGCAAAGTGGATATGCAAATTAGGTTAATTATAATTGGCAGTATCAACCTATCTATAAGTCACTAGTATATGGTATAGCATGTAGGTTTAGGGACCCCAACATAGGTAGTGCACCCATAGGGGCACTGCTGAGGTGCCCAGTGTCATTTTAAAACCATGTCTGTCTGGATGGCTGTTTTTAAACTTAAGTTATATGCAAATTCAGTTTTGGAATTAACAGTACTTCCAAAGTCTTAAACAGCCTTATTTTTACATATGTTACCCCTAAGTTGCACCCTAACTGTCTCTATGGTTGGGTGCCATGTAACTATAAGCAGGGACCTTATAAACATTGTTTTATAAGCCCTAGTGAAGTAAAATAACCAAATTAATTTTCCCTCACTGTCTGAATGGGCTCCATAGGCTAAAATGGGGAGACTCTAATTTAATCAGCAAAGTCTCCATGGGTGCCAGATATTTTGAGTTTGGTATCAAATTAATTGTTATAATAAATCCCACAACTTGCCATTGTTGGATTTAATATAACTAGTTCAGGTAAAGGGTCTTAAAACTCTACCTGAAACTTGCCAACTTTAGCTTTGTAGTGCCCTTCTCTGATTGGCCAGCCTCTGGCAGCCTGACCAGGTTGCATTGATGAGTTGTGAAGTTGCCTGGGTTTAACACAAAGGATGTCCCTGGGGGAGGAGATCTGCCTCAGCAGATGACGAAACAGGATGGTTGGAGAGCAGCCAAACTGGTCTTCAAAGGAGGGAAAGACCTTTGGAGCACTTCAGGACCACCCTCATTTCCTGCAACCCCAGACAATTAGATGTCCTTTGATTAGATCGGGAGAGGGGAGGAGAGGGGTGTGTTAAGGATTTTTAGGCACACCAGTCGGCTCAACCAGGCCTAACCTCCAAAATTCAGTTTCAGCCATGTTGGGTTTTTAAAGAATGTTGCTCCCTGGGATTGATTTTTGGAACACTTCCCAGGCAGTGGTCATCTAAGGAGGATGCGGCCTGCGTGTGATTGGAAAGTCCTCCTCCCTGCTTTTCACTTCAGGAGCAAGAATAAATATGGCAGAGCTGCAACCACACCTCAAATCCCTACCAGGAACAAGACAAGAAGAAGAAGGACTGCACCAGCTGGACACCTGACCTGCACCTGGACACTGCACTGTGAAGGACTGCACCAGCTCCACACTGAGGCTTCACCACAAAAATGACTTTCCTGGCTTCAACTGGTTCAGGAAGGGACTCACTGCTTGCTACAGGTGAAAACTAGCTAACCAGAGTGCCCTGCATCACATCCTGAAGAAAATGCCCAGCTGACCACTGCCCAGTGGTCATTTTGGAGTTTGAGCAAGGTGCATTCTGGGAATTGGAGTTCTAGCCCCCAAGGAGCAACTCAGAGCTTCTGGAAGTTTGGGGTGAGCTGGCGACTCCTAAAGGACCATCAAAGACCTTCTGGAAGAAGATCCAGAAGTTTAGAGAAGATTGGAGAACTTTTGGTAAAAAGCTCAATCAAGGGAGCGACCCGCCGTTGAGGGTCAAGCCGGCTTACGTCGACTGCGACCTGGCCTGACTTCAAGGTTCGTCCTGCTGAAAAACTCCGGAGCCCCAAGCTTCCAGGATTTCACTGGGGGGCTCCTGGAAAAGCAATCTGCCAATGCCGACTCGAAATTGACTTGTTGTGGAGGGCAGTCAAATGTCGGAGAGAAAAAGCTCCACAAACGTGACTATGTCTGCAAGGAAAAAGTTGACTGGGACGTCCTGCATAGCATATTCGAAGTGGGCTCCAGGGACGTCGGATCAAGATTCAGCTTTGATCCGGCCGAAGATTTTGATCCCGAAAAATCAAGTAAGTGTGAATGTAGAATCATTCACTGACGTCTCATGAGATGCATAGCCGAAGAGGACTCCAGGGTGTCGGATCAGATTGGTGACTTCGCACCACTGAAGAAAATCTTCAAGAAAAAGACTAAGGGCCAGGAAAAAATTTGCGAGTAGGAAATTTCGAGTCATTGCGAATGGGATCCAACCAAAAAAAGCGACATCAATTTGCGACTCGCAAATGATGTAACACCGCAGATTGCGAGTCAGCTGTTAGCGAGGTCGCTTTTTGCGAAGTCGCTAAAAACGAACTCGCAAATTGCGAGTCGGTATTGCAAATTGCGACTGTGCCGCAAATTGCATGCAGGTGCAGCAAATCAGTTGGAAAAACACTTCCCGGCTCTTGCTGATGACATCAGAACCAGGAAGACATCAAATACACCTGGGAGGACGGAGGACCACACTCTTTTCTAACTGCTGAGCAACTACCTGGAGAAACAGCTGCAACAATGGAAGACACAGGCAGTGCAGGCAGGAAGAGGAAATTGAAATTCTCTGAAAAGGAACTTGAGGTGCTGACAGAGAAATGCTGCCAGCTCCATGACCAGCTGTTTTGAAAGGCAGCCCTGAGTGTCCCAGACACTGAAAAGAGGAGAATCTGGCAAGACATCCAGGAGAGGATCAATACCATAGAGATGAGCCACAGAAGCATTGAGAAAATTAAAAAACTGTGATATGACCTGCGCTCCAGGACAAAGGAGAGGGTGGCAGAGCACCTCAGGGAGATGAGGGGCACAGGAGGAGGCCCATCCACCATCCCACCACCCACAGCCATGGAGGAACTGGTTGAACAGACCCTGGAGCCTGAGGCAGTGTCAGGAATGGGAGCACTGGACACATCAGCGCAAGGGACATCAAAAAGTGAGTGCCATGAAACATGCATGTACACCTATAAATGCTATACCCGCACTCACACAGTACACAGCAGCATGCACAACCAGACTAGCAACCACCAGAATGGTGCATTATGGGCAATGTAGTAAAGTAGCCAGCTTATAGGCAAATGTTTATTAGGAGGCATACAACAGATGTTAGATACTGACAGTGTGTTCCATATGTGCCACAGGTCTCCCACAAGACACCCCCACCAGCCACACCCTCCAGGGTGAAGAAAGTAGGCCACAGGCAGGGCAGGAGGCTGCAGCAGCCACTACAGGGCCCAGCACCAAACCACCACAGTCCCCTCCAAATGAAGAAGTGACATGGAGGAACGAGACACAACACCTGGTCCCAGCCACAGTGCGAGACAGCAAGAGCCAGAAGCACCACAGCGTCGCGTTCGCAGACTCCAGGTCCAGGCAGTGTCCCAGGAGTATATAGGTGACGCATCCATGTCTGCAGTTGAGGCATCCCTCCTATCTGGTCAGCGCCTGCAAACAAGGCAGTTGAGAATTATTTCTGGGGCAATGCAGAGGATGTAGCACAATTTTACACATGGCCTGGCAGAAGTGAACACACAGTTCACAAGATTGAATGACAATGTCAGTGACCTAGCACTATCCATACGCCAAATGGTGACGTAACTGGTGTCAGAGAGACAAAGTGCAAGGCGCCGTGAGGGCAAACTGGTGCAGAGATTGGACCGCATGGCTGCATCCATTGTCCGTCTTGCAGTGAACACCACAGGCCTGTCACGACGTACTGTGAGCTTGCAGGTGGACCTGGGCCTCTTTGCAGGGGATGTGGCTCGGGGACTGGGCCGCATTAGCCACGCTGTGGACATGCTGGAGGCCAGGCAAGTGGCAAGGGGCACGACTGAGACACCTCAGGACAGTGAGGAAGGGTCCACCATCAGCAGCGCATCTGTCACAGACACACGTGTCTTGCGGATTGGCAGTGCATGTCAGGGGTCTGCTGACCCACCTAACCCAAGCCATGCTGGGCGTACCAGGAGGAGGTGTTAGGCCCAAACACTGCTGGACTCATGAGGCACATAGAGTTAATGTGTCCTCATTGAGGGTGGACATGTTCAGCCCCTTACCAACAGTTCAGTTTTATAGTTATTAGGTTCACTTATTAAAATGTTTTGTTTGATCCACTTCACAACTGGGCACTTTGTGTGTGACATTAGTGTGTGTGGTGACAGTTACCACGTACCTTCCAAAGTATTGGTTTGCAATGTGGTCCCGTCTCTGTCTGCCATGATTTGCAATGCTTCTATCCCCAGGCTGGCGATGTGGTAGCTCTTGCTCATCATCCTCCGAATCTGGGTCTTCAGGGGTGAGATGTAGCCCACGTCTGGTGGCAATGTTGTGCAATATAGCGCATGCCCCAACTATCTTGAAAGCTGTTATTGGGCATACTGGAGCGCACCTCCACTTCTGTGGAGGCATCAGAATCTTGCCTTTAACAGTCCAAAGGTCCTCTCTATGACATTTCTGGTCTGCCTATGTGCACTGTTATATCGCCTCATTCTCATTGCTGGGTGTTAGGTACGGGGTAAGTATCCATGGTCTTAGCGCATATGCACTGTCACCTGTGTGGCAAAATTTAACAATGTCAGCAGGGCATGGATGGTTTCTACAGTGACCTGTGTGTATGGCTTCAGGGTGTCTGCAGCAATATCTAATAGATATCCGTCTCCAAACTCCCCACGTTCTAGGCGTTGGTGTATCCCACTGTGCCTGAAAATGTACGAGTCATGTGTACTCCCTGGAAATTTGGCTACCATGTCAGTGATGAAATAATGGGCGTCACATACCACCTGGATCTTCAGTGAGTGGGTACACTTCCGATTGCGGAACAGATATTCCAGATTTGCATGAGGGCATATTTGTATATGTGTCCCGTCTACACACCCTATTACATGTGGGAAGTTGGCAATTCTGTAGAATTCCAACTTGGTGCTGTTGATTTTTGCCTCATTCCTGGGTAGGTATATGTATCTGGACATGTGTGTGAGTATGGCATCTAGGAAACATCTGAAGAATCGTGAGAGTGCACTTTGGGATACCCCACCTGCCACTGCAATGACCCCCTGATAGCTACCCAAGGCCAAAAGGTGCAGTGAGCATAGCACTTGCACATGTGTGGGGATGGCGCAGCTGCGCACAGTCTGTCGTTGAAGCTGCTGATTGAGTAGATCAATTAATACTAAAATTGCTGCACTGCTGAGTCTGTATTTGTTATAAATCTCCTCCTCAGTTTGTTGGAAAAGTGTCTGCCTGGTTCTGTATATCCTCTCCTGACCTGGCTCCTCTTCCTCCTCCTCCTCTGCTGTGCGGCGTGGACTCTCTTCCTTCTTGCTATCACATATATTTCAGCCATTTTTAGTAACCCAGATGCCTTCTGGGTCTCCTTTTATACTTTGGTTATGGTTACCACCTGCTCTGACTTAGTGGTAATTTGGGTGTGCAAAATGGGCTTTTTGAGACTAGTCACAATTTGCGAGTGGCTTTTTCATATGGTTTGCGACTCGCAAATTGCGTCTACCTATTTGCGGGTCGCACAAAGGGGTCGCAAATTTTGCGAGTCGGTAATGGCTCACGTCGCAATTTGCGCTTCGGAAATGGGATTTCTGCATCCCATTTCCGATTTTGCAGGGTCGCAAATTGCGATTCAGGCCATTTGCGACTCGCAAATTTTTGCTACATCTGGCCCTAAGGGCCTGATTACAACTTTGGTGGAGGGGGTTAATCTGTCCCAAATGTGACGGATAACCCGCTCACCCTACTACGAGTTCCATACGATATGGTAGACTTGTAATACGGCGGGCACGAAATCCGTCACATTTGGGACGGATTAACCCCCTTCGCCAAAGTTGTAATCAGGCCTTAAGTCTGAAGGAAAACTTTTGATCAAGGCCTCCTGCTTGTTGTAGTCACGCCGGGCTCCATTGCGGTCACCCTTAAACTTTGACTTTGCCCTGGTGTAGGTGTGACCAGATGATCAGATTGGCATTTTTAGTTTCTATGCGCTAGAAAACATTAATTCTTTAAAAAATAATATCTCCTGTTCCCTTTATCCGATTTTATTTGTTTTGGTGTCAAAAGAAGGATAAAAATATTTTTCATTTTTATACATTGGTTTCGGATTTTTAAACTGTGCTTTATTTTATTACTGTTTTGTGATACTTGAATGTTTTACACACTTTAGTCCTCAGTGCAAGGCTGGAGGTCAATAGACCGCCAGCCTCGCAGCAGCGGCCCTCATAGCACCGTAGACCCGGTGGTAAAGACCGCTGCACTACAAGTGGTGGGGTTTGGCTGAAGCCAAACCACCAAAATGCCGTTTGGCCCACTGGTGCGGTTGCACCGATGTGGCCGGCAGTGAGCTCCTGCTGGCCGGCGGCAAGGCCTCAGGCCACCGCCCACATTTTGAGGAAGCAAAGAGCCAGGATTTTCGTAGCAGTCGCCCGCCATGAAAGCCTTGGCAGAAATGCACCCGGTGACAGGAATCCCCCTTCCTGTCGCCGGCACACACCTCCACATGTCCACACACCTCCATGCATGCCCCAGCCATCCACATCTCCATACACCCCCACACATGTCCAGACACTTGCAAACACCTCCCACCCAACCGCACATATCCATACAAACACCCCCACCTGCTCTCACACTGACATACACACACACCGACTCGCACTCACAATTATGCACCCCCCTCTGCAATCATTCACTAACCTAACCCCTCCGCATTCATACACACCCCCACCCCTTTCACACATGCATACATTCACGCTTTCCCTCCGCAAATGCACACTTGCACACACACACCCTCATCTATGGACTTGCACACAACCCCTAATCCGCACACTTGCACACATACACCCCCACTCACTTGCACACATGTACACCCACTCACTTGCAGACTTCTACACATGCACCCCACTCACATGCATTCCAACCCACACCTACTCACTCACACCCAGACACAACCCACTTCCTT
The DNA here is from genome assembly GCF_031143425.1 of Pleurodeles waltl. Classification (NCBI taxonomy): domain Eukaryota; kingdom Metazoa; phylum Chordata; class Amphibia; order Caudata; family Salamandridae; genus Pleurodeles; species Pleurodeles waltl. The sequence continues at coordinate 528,285,433 of NC_090442.1, forward strand.
GCGCTTACATGCAGACACACACACAAAAACACATGCATACATTCAGGCACCCCCAATCGATCACTCACAAATACGCACTCAGACACCCCTATTCGCACACATACATGCACTCAGACAGATACCCCCACCCTTCTGCATACAAACACACAAGCACTCGCACCCTGACACCCCGTCCCCTCCGCATACATGCAGACACACACAGCCTCCCCGCACACATACATACACACACTTACGCCCATGCAGGCACATAAGCACGCACACCCCACACATGCACCCAACACCCCCCCATTTCCGATGATCAACTTACCTTTTCTGGCAAGGTGGTTGCCTTGGAAGAGATGGGTGCTGACGTTTTCCACTGCCGACAGGACTCTGCCATTCCGTATTATGTATCATAATATGGCAGGCGATGCCTTGTTCCCGTGGCGGTGCTAAAAATGCCTCTTCAACTCTGTCAACCAGGACAACGGAGTCGGATTTCCGCCTGTAAAAGGATGGAAGTCCTTTCAGGTCTCCTAATGTGGCGGTCAGCAGACTGCCAGCCCTGGCGGTATGTTGACTGCAGCGGATTCGGTGGTCTTTGACAAAGACCGCCAAAGTCATAATGAGGGCCTTTGTCTCGTAAATTAAGCCTTGCTGCTTGTTGCCAAGATACAGAGGGTTGAGTTGGGGTTAATTTATTCAGACCTAACTAAACCTAGTGGGGGTTAGTGGCCTATTGCTAAGTGTAGGTACCTACCTGCCCCTACCAATAGTCCACTTTCCAACATATTTATTTGCTGTTTTAGTGTATTTAAATGGTTTACATACCAGTCTCGTGAGTTAAGCCTAACAGCTCGTTGTCAAGCTACCAGGGGTGGAGCCAGGAGCTACTTTGTGGGACTTGGACTGGGCACAACGCTGTGATGGGGGGTGTCTTGCTAGTGGTAGGTGTGTACTTACCCCTAACAATACCCAGTCTCTAACAGGCTTGAATTAAATCTCATGTGCCAAACGCAGCAGATACACAGGGTCAATGCTTCTCCAATTCCACTCCTATGCCATATAGTGTACTTAATACCTTCATTTTCTCATCCATTCTCTTCAATCATTATGGCAAATCAGATCAAAGCCTTCTTAAATATCTTAGCAGCAGAAGTTTCTGATTGAAACCATTAAGATTACTGGCAATACTCTAAAACCTGTCATCACAGACAAAACCCTGGGATTCCTATGATTTGAAAACCTTTACTTCAACGAGAATAATTTAGCCACGTCTAAATAAATAAAAATAAAAACTCATTTGCTGAGACTAAAATAATTAAAACATATTTTCTCTGTACAGGATGTGAAACTAGTTAACAAACCTCTTGTAATGTCCCATCTTGAATACATTTTCGGCGTCCTTGCTTGCTCCCGTGAATCACACAGGCTCACACAAAAACACGAACATATCGAACCAGCTCTTGCTTTCCTTAATGGCTACCCGTTGATGTTACATCCCGTATAAGAACTGCTTGTCTCACATTCAAGAAGAAAGGCATCCTGCACAGAACCTTGTCAGACACTGCCCTCTTTAACTGAGATGTCCGAAATGCCCCGGCTTTTTGCACAAAACTATCTATAAAAAATAATAATAAACGTGCTAAAAAAAAATTAAATGTCACTGAAAAATTCCTCTCAGTACGCTTTCTGAACTAGCTTCTCGATTCGTTCAGCTTCATGGTATAATTGTATTACTCTTATGATTCCATCCAAATTACCTACCACCATTGCTTAGTCCTCTCATTCATTCTGCTATGTTTCGACAGCATCCTCCTGGTCTGGGTTGCTCAAACTCTTCATAGCAACTATTCTCTTTACCCTACACTATCTTACACATCTTGTGAATTTATAGTAATCCATACTCCACTAGCAATTGTCAGGAAATGTCTCTATCCTGCTTTCTTATCCCTGACTTTCTATTCTTCTTTGCCAACATGCTAAGGTCTACTTAAACAATGATGCAACCCGTTGGCTAATGTTGTCTTTCTAAATATTTCAATTCAATGCTGCTTCTATGGCTTTTACAATACATCTTTGTACCTCTTTCTGGAATAGTTTCACTAAAGGCTTCTTTTACTTTTATTTTTGCAAAAAAAAAATGTTTCACAGTGCTCTGAAATTAATTCACCTAACGCTTCTTTTAAAATTGCAAACGCTATGTATAGGGTTCATGTTTCATGAACTCTGCGAAAGAAAACAAAGGTATTGGAAGTAAACGCTTACCAGGCATAGACAGGGACCTCGCTCGAAGGCTTTGTATAGTGGAAGGGAATGATATGGCAGATAAAAGGGATCGAGAGTGTGAAAAGAATACGGTGCTTAGATGGAGGGGGTGTCAAGATTGGCTAGTGTGAATGGATGCGACGGCGTGCTTAGATGATGTATTGCTTGGATGTACTGAGTGAACAAATGTGGAGGTGAGTGGAGGGGCATCTGGTTATGGATTATAGAGTGGGTGTATTCGTAGACAGATGGAAAAAGAAATGGAGGACGTTTGAAACGTCCGTCAGAAACACAACACCTTAGACTTATGTTTATTAACTGTGCTTGGTACGTCGCCAATTTCAGACTTTTGTATTTAAAAAAGTATGACCTACATGAATGACAACTTGCAAGTAGCTCAAAATTATTTTTAATATTTAATCGCGGTGTATTAATTGACTTAATACAAAACCGACAAGAGCATAAGTAAGACAAAAATGAATATTTTTTTTTATTCTACAGCAGCAATACTTTTATAATACCAAAGCCAAATCCTGTTAGCACATTGCCACTTTTGATGCGTTTGAAAACAAAACTTGCGATTTGTAACTGTTTGACTGTGGTAGTCCCTCTTTTAAAGCCAAAGAAAAGCCTTTTTATAAGCTGTAACACTTCACTGCTGATGTTAAACTCCTACAGTTCTGAAATACCAAGGTAGCTGCTTAAGTGGCAAGGAACCTGTCAAAGGCAGATGAGCACCAGAGACTAGTAATCTATAACACTCCCTGACAATCAAGGTGCATCTTGCTACAGTCCTGGAGTTCCCATTATGCATACATTTGTACACCTAAGGCCACGCTTCAGTTCAATGTTTCTGAATTATATTGCAATGCTGTCTCCAATTGTAAAAAGGCAGCATTTATAATCATGGAACGAGTTAGAAATGTGGATGGCAAAGACAATCTGTTTGTGTGGCAAAACTGTTCCTTTTGTCAACGTTTGCACACATTTTTCCTACAATTAGACGTGTGCATAATCAGAAAAAAAGTATTTCACAGAGTAGAAGGCAGCCACATTTTTCATGCAATGTACATAGAGGTGAAGCAGCATGATCCCTATACTGGAGGTCTTAAAATTCGGTACATTTTATAAGACTTGTCAATACGTTTAGAAATAAATCATAGTAAAAACATTGGCAGCAATCTTATTGTGAGAAACTGGGTTGTTGGTTGAAGGGGGGAGTTAAACCCTACTCAAGCAACAGTCACATTCTTTGAGAGGATGAACCACATAAGTTACTAAGTTTACCTATGATGAATCCCCTCATTGATTAGCAAAAAAGCAGTCAGGCTTAACTTTGAGGCAATGTGTAGTGTATTTATGCAGCCTTTAAACAGTGATAAAGTGAAAACACAAGGAAAATCCCACACCAATTTAGACAAATAGAGTACATTTTTGACACCAAAATTACAAAAATGTAATCAGTAGATCCAGAAATAAGCAACTTCAAAGATGTAAGTTGCATAATACCTAAAAGCACAATTTGACTCTTGAGGTTACCTGGTCGTGCAAGACCGGGTGAAAGTCACAAGTTCAGGCCAACCACAATTGAGCATGGACAGCATACATGGACAATGTTAGTCCAGCTAAAAAAGTTACCTTCTCAAAGTCTGGAGTGAAGAGTTCAGTTCGTGGTGGAAGGTGCCAAAAGTAGCAGAGAGAGCGTTGGGGAGGATGGTCATTGTAACATGAAGAGCAAGCCAGGTGTAACAGATGGTCGTTGCTGTAGCACAAAGATCCTGTTAGGTGTTGTAGCTGGAGCTTTGCACTGGAGGTCACTACTGGTTGTCCATTTTGTAGTATGAAGTGCAGCTCTCATGGTGCCAGTCATCACTGGCGGTTGCTGTAGTGTGCTTAGTCAGGTTCACTGGAGCTTTGTTTTTGTGGGGGCAACAAGATCTTGGGCCCATTCAAAGTCACAAAGAACCCAGAACTTAAGGATTTCTCATTTTCTTCCAAGAGGAGCTCAACCAATGCCACACCAAGGGTCCAGGACCTGGGGCTACCTCTTGGGTATCATTAACTCACTCCAGCAGAGTCCAGCAGAGTTCAAGCAGGTCCTGCAGGTCCAGTTCAACAGGTCAGTGTAGCTGAAAACAGGAGGAGAGCTCACTAGCTGTTTGGAGTCTCTCAGGTAGCTTTGGATAAAGGGAGCAGGTCCAGACATCGTTCTCAGGCAGCATGGCAGTCCTCTGGCAACAGGGCAGTCCTTCATCTGTAGTGTCCACAGGTCCAGGACTGTACTGCTGAAAAGCGGGTCACATGTCGTAGTGTTATAGCAGATGCCAGCTGTGAAGACGGTTAGACTTCAGGAGTTTTTCCCCACAGAAGTGTATGGGATTTCCTGCCTCACTCCCCTGGTACCAGTCCGCCTGCAGTCACAACAGGCTAGTGTGAAGTTCTTTGTGTGCAAGATGAAGCAGTGCCTTGGAAGTGCAAGTGGGGCTGTGCACAGCTCCACCCCTTCATACTGCCAACAATCAACCCCTGTATTGTGTGGCTGTTCGGGAGTAATATTGAAATTACACCTGCAACTACACATAATCATGTGATCTAGAAAACCGAGACCTAAAGCCAGCGAGAATCAAAATTTTGGTGGAAAAACATGCCAAGGATGACAGGTCCAACAATATTGTTGCATATAACAAACTTAAATATTAGCACATAAAACAAAACCATGCATTTCTCAAAACATTAACAGTCATCTACAGTGTGAGGTGAACAACGAATACTAAACAAATGGCACTCAAATATTCTAAATCTTTCTAAAAAAAGTATTAAAATCAATTACTAAATTAAACAATTAAAATAATACATAATGGGTAATGTGTAATTTAAATTTTTGCCTTAAGATAACTATGACTCTTCTTCAACATGCACAATTTTTGCATCAATATTTTCATTGCAAATGCTAGAGTGACCATATCAATGATGTCACAGAAGATCCCAAGAGTGTTGCAATAAGTAGAGTAACTAGCACTGCCTGGTGATGGTATGAGTTATAGTTACCTTAGGGCATGAGTAACTTGAGATAACTATAACTAGTGAATTTGTGTTTTTTTTTTAGTTTAAAATGTTACGTTATTACTGAACATTTCACCTAACTATAATGTTACTTTAACCTTTGTTTTTTCTGTGAATTTATGGTTTTTTAAATGTGAACTAATATTTCATTACCATACGTAATGCCAACCCTGCCACGTACCACCACGCAGCCAGGCCCTGAGTCCAACTCCCTGCAGACAGCCGCCAGGAGGTAGCCAACCAAGTGCTGTGTAGTCTTTGGTTGTGCATATGGTTGGCCACAGGGCCTGGCTTGCAGCTTGGCACTGCATCCAACTTGACCTTTGGCTGTGCACATCAGGGGTTGGCCACACGTCTTGGCCATTTGGCCAACCCCCTCAGCAGGCTGCCAACCACATGCTGTGCACAGCCTTTGGTGTAGGGTTGGCTTTTTGTGCCTCTGGGACATCATCAGGCAGCCCCATCTCTGAGCCATATTTTCCCCTGTGGACCGCACCCCAAGGGGCCAAATTCCAATATTGGGAATGCAACCTCCCTTTCCCCTTCTTGGGTCACAGGGATCTCATCCCCTGGGACCAAATTCTAAGTGGAGGAGGGCGTGCAGCCCCCTCCCGAGCTTTAATAGGCAAAGGGTACCCCCTTCTCACTGACAAAATATAATAAAAAAGTGGAGGGGCATGTTCTACCTGAAACTATTTTGGGATCTGAGAACCCCATCCCCCAGGGAATGTCTAAATTATAGGTGAGTACCCCAGTGTCCACCTGGGGCACCCACCAACCACCACAATGGGGTTTGCCGGGAGAGACTGGGGACCTCCACAACCCCCGCAGGCTTCTCGTATGATGGAGCCAGCACTGCTCTTGCCTAGGGAGAGCAGCTGTTTTTTGGTTGCTCCCTCTGGGTGGGAGAATTATATTTTCTGTTTCCATGCCAACAGGATTGCAGGAAGGTAAACAGAACAAAAGTCTACTCTCAGCTCAACCCAGTTGGGAGCAGACTTCCATGTTTGCTCTTATTTGGCAGGAAACTTAAAAATGCTCCCTCCATACGGGAGCAAAAATATGTTGAAACTATTGTGTCTAAGGGGTGGGTTTGCTGAGACACAGTCACTGAGCCAGCCGCAGAGGATGGGGTCTCCGTGTCTTTAAAGGATCAGGCAGAGAGGACACACGGTTCCCCTTCCTTTAAAGTTATTTAGAGCCCCAGAGGATGAGGCTCATAGGGCCTTTAAAGGCTTGGGAGGAGGTTTGAATGACCCAGTCCCCTTTTTTATTGATTTTAGTCCCATGGATGGGGTCCATAAGGCCTGTTCAAGCTCGAGAGAGAGGGGGCACAGCCCCTCTCCCCCTTCCTTTTTTTGAAGAATTTACCCTGGGGGATAGGAACCCCAGAGTCTACAAAGGATCAGAAAGGAGAGCTGTGTGGCCTCCCACCCATTAATTGACATACACAGCCATGGAGGATGGGGTTCTAGGGGTGCAAAGGGGATCAGGGAGGGGGCTCTACTCACACCCCCTCCCCATACGTATTTTTCTTAAAGTGGCATCTGTCGCTTTTTTTTTCTGTTACAATCCTGCAGGAGTCCCTGGGGATCACACAGAAAAATGCAATTTTTTTGGCCCAAGGGGGGGGGGGTTCCTAAGGTTCTCCCCAAAAGGGCCTAGGGGACAGGGTATTCCTTCCATGCCCTTTCAGTTATTTTTTTTAATTTAACTTCAGGATAAGGGACTATATCCCTGAAGGGCCTAATGCCTTCCCCGAGTGCTGTAATGGCTGCCAGCAGCATTTTTCTCAGCCAGTCAGAGTGCTGCTCCCACAGAAGCCTGACTCCCATTGAAGCGAATTGGCCCAAGGGGTAAAAAGCTCTCTAGGCCAATCAGAAGGCTCTATTTTTTAAATTGGATTTGAGGGACCACCATCTCCCCGGGGCATTAGTCAGATTGTGAGGGAGGGCTACGCAGCCCCCCCCGCAGTCCCGGGGAACACCACCTCCCTAGGGAATTTCTTAAGTTGTATGCGGGGTGCCGTACAGACCCTCCCCCCCACATCCCTGGGGGACCACCACTTCCCCAGGGGAAATGTTAAAAATAGAAAAGAGGATCTGTTTCGGACCCCGCCAACCCCGGGAACAACCACCTCCACAGGGCTACTTTAATTGGAGCCACTTATGGCCTTGGGGACTGCCGCCCAGGGCCAGCTCCTGCTATGCCCTGGGGTGCTCACCCCCAGGACACAACTGTTTTCTGTGGCTTGACAGCAGCTTTACAGCTGCCACCAAGCCACAGCAAACACTCTGCTCCCAGTGAGAGAAAGCTGTCAAACAGCTCTCCGTCGCTGCGAGCAGAGGTTTCCTCAGTCTACCTGCCTGTAAAGATGCAGGCAGGGAGGCAGAGGAAACTGCTTTAGCAGCTCCCTCTCTGTGACAGCATTGCTGGCTCCCCCAGGAGGTGAGGAGCCAGCAGGGCCTGTGCATGCCTTCAGGCTCCCCCCATGGTCCTCAACATTCTGACTTGGTGCCCTGGGGGCACCCAAGTCGCATAACCGGGCCCCAGGGAATGGGATCCCCAGCGCTGAGATGGGCCTGGGGAGGGGGGCTCGTGCAGTGCATGGCGAGGGCACGAGTTTCAGTTACCTTAGGGTGCGAGTTATAGTTACTTGAAAAAACTCCAACTATAACTGTTCAATTTCTGTGGTTTTGTAGAAGTAAATTCAGAACCCCACTATAACGTCCCTATAACCTTTGTTTTTTAGTGAATTTCCAAGGTTTTTTTGTTGTATTTCCTACCTATAATTTCCCTGTAACATTTGTTTTTTTCAGTAAAATTGATATATATATATATATATATATCAGGATGCAGGTACCACCGCACACCCCCACGCCCCCAGTTTTCATATGGGGTAATGCATGAGGTACTACAGAAATTCCGTTGGAGCGGCAGAGCAAGCTTCACTCTTATTCATCCTACAGTACTGAGCAAGCCTCATAGTCTGAAGTTTCTAAGGTACCCAAGGGTGAAGCTTATTCATTGGGACTGCAGGAGTATTGCGGTACTGGAGATAAAAACAAACTGGATAATTTATTTTTAAAATAAATGTGGATTGGTTGTCCGTGAGGGAATGGGCGACGCATCGCTGTTGGTTTCAGCGCCTATAACCTTAGTTGCATGTACACAAAAGCAGACTGAGATAAAGCACCTCTCAGTAGGACACCCCTATTTCTACTTTCCTGAATATTCTCTAATGTATGAAAAATTTCTCCAAGGTTCTTAAAATAAACATCCACACATTGTAAACATCCTTGCTATATAAAGCTTGTTTATTGTATTGCATTACATCTGTTTAACCCAGGTGTTTCATGCCCAGATATACACAAGTAAATATTCTATTGTCAAAAGAAGCTCTAGGCTTACTCTCAGAATTTTCTCAGTGGGTTTTAGTGTAAATGAATATTCTGCTTTGAAACACAACTTTCCAACCCACAATACACGCACTCAGCCTTTACATTGTTTAACATGGAGTACTAATTGCACCCCAAAGTTCAGTGATTTGCTAACAGTGCACTATATGACTTTGAACATGCACAAATACCCTTGCTCAAGGACTTACACTAATTTCATCCCATGCACCCACACATGTTCACACAGTGCTGTATATGAGTTTCAAAATAAAAGCAACGTTTCAACAGCAATTCATTTTAAGTCCCAACCCACAGGGAGGCAAGTGAATCTAGTAAAAGCCCTTAGTAACTGGTGTCGTTGAAATGTCATCAGGTAAACTTTATGTAACTTAAATTGCTGTTTCTGATGACATTTATTCATGTTATGCTAATCGCTTCTACTATTAATGTTGAAACTGCAAGCTGTAAAAAACTAATAAGGCCATTGCTATCGTTCAGCAGACTCTGCATATAAACAGTTTTTTTCTGATTCAGACCCTACCATAAATAGGTCCTGTAAATAAGTCTAGGCAGTACAAGATATCCTTGTCACATAATTTTTAGCTTCTTTAAAACATCATTTACAATATTGAAACATCGCTTAAAACTTTCCCGGATTAGAAACTATGGCAAATTATAATTGGGTAACTAAATATTATGGATATTTTTCATGAGGTGACTGGCTATGAGTGGCATAACACATACACCTGAAGCAAAACCTAGGGTGTTGATATCACAGCACTCTGATTCCAGAGATGAAAACGTTCGGTATACTCACAATCAACAATCTACCATTTGATGTTATATATACCCCTCAAAAAATTCTCTACAGCTCACAGCAGCAGTACAAGAGTAGAGGCATGGAGGGGATATTTCACACATAGCCTCACATCCTTAGTCCTCTATATATTGCTGAATTTAGGAATAGTTTTAAATATGCTACCAGTCCCAGCTATACTCTAGCCAACTCTCTGCTGCCCAAATCAACTAAAAAATAACTGCTATCCTGCCAGCCCCCCACAAAAAAAACTCTGTATTGCTCACCCCTTCAGAAATACTTGAAGGTAAAATAACTGGATGTATGATACTCTTCCTTGCCCAAATAAAAATAAGTTAACAACCAAATAATTACATACCCCAATCCCACTGAAATATGAAATAATTAAAATATAACGTCCTACTTCCAGAAGTGGCTTGTGGTGCTAAATAGGGGCGGGGCGCGTGCACGGGTGGGAGGGGCAGTGGGGGGGGAATTAATTTAAAAAGAAAAAAACTTACCTGCATCATCACCGCTGCCGTCACCACCGCGCTGCTCCTATCCTGCAGACAGGCTGCAGACACAGTCTCCCAGCTTGCCCTGTGGCCAATCCTGACACTGCTCAGAGCATTGTTAGGATTGGCTGGGAGCGCCCAGAAAGGGCGCTCCCAGGCAGACTGGGTAGCCTGTGCCTGCTCACTCCAGCCCAGCAACCCAGCTAAGGGTTGGAGAGTCTACTGTGCATGTGTGTTTGGCCAGCCAAACATACATGCGCAGCCCCTCAGAGCTTGGCACAGCCTGTGGCCCGTCCCTTTTATCAAAAAACGATAATAAACATAGTTTATTATCATTTGTTGGTCAAAAGTTTTCAGCTGCTGCTGCTGGTGGGGTGGAGTGAGGCTCCTGTGCCCCAGGGGAGGGGCTGCACCTACCTACTTCCCCTACCAAAACCCAAGTCATTTTCTTGAGCAATGAGTGTTTTTTTATAAGGGCCAAGTGCCGTTGTCGTTGATGATGAAAGATTTCTGTCAGTACAAATAAGTGCAGATTCGCAACTGTTAGGGGAGGTGACAGTTGACAGTGCTGCATTTTACCATCTCCTTTGATTCTACAAAGAACCAACAGAGGTGGTAAAGGAAGGTAAAAAATGGCCTATCATCCTTCCTTCAACCATATTGCGAGATTCTCTGCAGACCATGGCGAAATGAGGTTAAGTTTTGGGGCATGAGCACTTCCCATGTCATCACAGTAGTAAAATAACTTGTTTATGATTACTGTGATATTATAGCAGCGAATAACAATTCTGTTCTTCCTAGAAGAACGACATTCTCCTAGCGGAAAAGACCTAGTGTATACAGCATCAGTCTGCCACAAACTGGCCTCACTAGGTGTGCATCTTCTCTTCTGCATTCAAAGCCCACCCACATGGAACCTCGGAGCTGAACAGTAAAGACTTTAAAAGTGTCTCTTGTAAACATACCTTGACTGCACTTTTTACTTAACAATTAACGTCTGTAACACAGAATCATAGGGTGTGTGGATTATTCAGGTACTAATTCTCAGTGCTACATTTTCAAAAACATCTTCTGAGTACTGTTCCCAATACACTATTTATCTTCTTTTTCTCTCCAGGGAGTGGAAAGCATTCTGGAGAGATAATCTCTCACACAGCATGTAATGTCTTTAAACTTCTTTTTTGCATCAAGTGAATTTACAATTGCAATTATCTGCCTGAAATATTAAGGCAATTAAAACCACCTTGCAGAACAATTAAGAAAAAAGCAAGCAAGCAATTCCAATTTTTCAATTAATTGTATAGTATTAATTGTTCTCATCAAAAACCTAAATTCTAAAGCACTGCATTCCTCAATACTCCATGCCAATGAACCCTATACACACACATATCATGTGTGTGTCTGAGTATATATATATATATATATATATATATATATATATATATATTTTTTTTTTTTGTTTCTCTTAAAAAAAACAAAGGTTATAAAGACGTTCTAGTTAGGCTCACATTTTAAATTGACATGTAGGAAAATGCCACTGTTGGCATGGTTCCCCCCCCTAACTTTTTGCCTTTTGTTGATGCTAGTTATGATTGAAAATGTGCTGGGACCCTGCTAACCAGGCTCCAGCACCAGGGTTCTTTCCCTAAAACTGTACATTTGTCTCCACAATTGGCACTGCCCTGGCACACAGATAAGTCCCTTGTAAATGGTACCCCTGGTACCAAGGGCCCTGTGGCCAAGGGAGGTCTATAAGGACTGCAGCATGTATTATGTCACCCTGGGGACCCCTCACTCAGCACATGCACCCTGCCTAACAGCTTGTGTGTGCAGTGGGGAGAAAAAGACTGAGTCGACATGTCACTCCCCTCAGAGTGCCATGACCACAACCCACTGCCTGTGGCATAGGTAAGTCACTCCTCTAGCAGGCCTTACAGCCCTACCACAGGCACGCTATACCACAGGTTAGGGCATAACTGCATGAGCACTATGCCCCTACACTGTCTAAGCCAATTCTTAGACATTGTAAGTTCAGGGTAGCCATAAAGAGTATATGGTCTGGGAGTTTGTCAAACACGAACTCCACAGTTCCATAATGGCTACACTGAATACTGGGAAGTTTGGTATCAAACTTCTCAGCACAATAAATCCACACTGATGCCAGTGTGGGATTTATTGAGAAATGCACACAGAGGGCATCGTATAGATGCCCCCTGTATACCAGCCCAACTACTAGTGCTAGGCTGACCAGTTTCTGACAGCCTGCCACATCCAGATGGGATTCTGGCCACATGGGCTGAGTGCCTTTGTGCACTCTGTGACCAGGAACAAAGCCTGTACTGGGTGGGGGTGCTTCACACCTCCCTCTGCAGGAACTGTAACACCTGGCGGTGAGCCTCAAAGGCTCAAGCCTGGTATTACAATGCCCCAGGGCACTCCAGCTACTGGAGATGCTCACCCCCCCGGACACAGCCCCACTGTTCGGCTGCAAGTCTGGAGGAGATAAAGATAAAAATAAGGAGGAGTCCCCCTCCAGCCAGGACAGCCCCTAAGGTGTCCTGAGCTGAGGTGACCCCTGCCTTAGAAAAACCTCCATCTTGCTTTGGAGGATTTCCCCCAATAGGATTAGGGATGTGTCCTCCCCCCCCCCCCCACAGGGAAGAGGCACAAGGATGGTTTCGCCACTCTCAGGGACAGTAGCCATTGGCCCTAAAAACACCCCTAAATTGAGTATTGAGGGGCGACCCTTAACCCAAGAAAACAAATTTCCTGATGACCTACAAAGAAGGACTGCTGACCTGAAAGCCCAGCAGGGACAACAACTGACTTGGCCCCAGACCTACCAGCCTGTCTCCAGACTCAAAGAACCTGCAACAGCGATGCTTCCAGCAGGATCAGCGACCTCTGCCGACTCAGAGAACTGCCTTGCAACCCCAAAGACCAAGAAACTCCTGGGGACAGCGGCTCTGTCTAAACTACAAAGAAGAAACCCTCTTTAAAGGGGCTCCAGCTTCACTCCGGAAGCGTGAGTCTCCAATACTCTGCACCCGACGCCCCCGGCTCGTGTTCAGAGAAACCAACACTGCAGCGAGGACTTCCAGGTGACTATCACGATGTGGACACCCTGAGACGACCTCCCTGCACCCCCACAGTGATGCCTGCAGAGAGAATCAAGAGGCTCCCCCTGACCACGACTGCCCGGTAACAAAGAACCAGATGCCTGGAAGAAGCACTGCACCTGCAGCCCCCAGGTCAGAGAGAACCCAACTACCAATGCAGGAGTGACCAGCAGGCGGCCTCCTCCTTGCCCAATCGGTGGATGGCCTGAGAAGCCCCCCTGTGGCCTGCCTGCATCGCCAGAGTAACCCCCGGTTCCCCCTTGACTTCAATACTAAAACAAGACACCTACTTTGCACACTGCACCTGGCTGCCCCTGTGCCGCTGAGGTTGTATTTTGTGTGCCTGTTTGTGACCCCCCCCACCCCCAGTGCTCTACAATCCCTCCTGTTCTGCTTCCCAAGGACGCAGGTACTTACCTTCTAGCAGACTGGAATCGGAGCACCTCTAGTCTCCATATGTGCCTATGTTATTTGGGCCCTACTTTGACCTCTGCACCTGACCTGCCCTGTGTTGCTGGTGCTGGGTGTTTGGGGGTCACTTGACCCCCAACAGTGGGCTGCCTCTGCCCCAGAGACTGAACTTGTAAGTGCTTTACTTACCTGCTAAACTAACTTGTACTTACCTGCCCCAGGAACTGTTGATTTTTGCAGTGTCCACTTTTAAAATAGCTTATTGCCATTTTTGCCAAAACTATGGCCCTCATTACAACATTGGCGGTAAAAGCTGCTTACCGCCGTGCAGAAGACCGCCAACACACCGCCGCGGCTGCGGAATTCCGCCACAGCTATTATGACCCACAGTTCGGAATCCGCCAAAATTCAGACACCCACACAAGTCTGCCACACCAAAGGTCAGTGATAAACTGGCGATAACAAAACCTCCACCGTCACGCCAACAGAAATACGCCCACACTATCACGACACACGAATCCACGCGGCGGTCTTTCAACCGCGGTATTCCATTGGCGGTACACACCGCCGCACTCATAATACACACACATTTACAAAACACAGCCACATTGGACAATTTGAAATACACACACCTGATACACATACACACACCACTCCCAGACACCCAATACAATATAAAACACACACCCACATCACCCAGAAATCCTTACTACCAAAAATTCTGAAAGAAGGCCAGAGAGAGACAACACCAGCAAGAACAACAGCATCCACAGGCACACAACACCATCACCCACAGAACTTCCACGTACCTCACACAACACACTACTACATATCAGCACACTTATCACCACACACTCCACCCCACACATCACCTGCACCACCCCATGGCACGGCAAAGACACTCCAGGTTCTCGGAGGAGGAGCTCAGGGTCATGGTGGAGGAAATTGTCCGGGTAGAGCCACAGCTATTCGGATCATAGGTGCAGCACACCTCCATTGCAAGGAAGATGGAGCTATGGCGAAGAATCGTGGACAGGGTAAACGCAGTGGGACAGCACCCAAGAAATCGGGAGGACATCAGGAAGAGGTGGAACGACCTACGGGGAAAGGTGCGTTCCGTGGTCTCAAGACACCACCTGCCGGTTCAGCGGACTGGCGGCAGACCCCCACCTCCTCCCCCACAACTAACAACATGGGAGGAGTAGGTCTTGGCGATTCTGCATCATGAGGGCCTCGCAGGAGCAGGTGGAGGTATGGACTCTGGTAAGTCAAATCTTAACTATTACATCCCCCACCCTACCTGCATGCCATCATATACCCCCACCCTCACCCTCACCCCCAGCACCCCAACTCCTCACAAATGTCCCTACATCACAAACACACATCCTAACACCAAGCCCTGCATGCAACAACAAAGCATGGACACCCATCACCAAAGCATGCCCACTGCACATACCCATACAACCCCCTAAACCATCATCACACAAGGTCCCATACAGGAATGCAAGCACTGGGGTACACGGTCACCCACCCATTGCACACCATGGCACACACAAATGTAATAACCATCCTTTTATACCCCTGCAGGACCCCTACCCAATGTCACCGGACAGGAGGATCCACACATGTCTACACCACCAACAGAAGAGGCCCACAGTGATGACAGCACCTCTGTCCAACTGGATCTAGATGACCAGCCTGGCCCATCGGTGACCTCTGGATAGTCGGTTCACCTGACAGTCACAGGCCACTACAGACCTTCCCCCCTCTGGAAACACCAGCACAGCACCCACCCAGCGGGCCCATACCTCCGTCCCCAGGACACATCAATCAGCAGTGTGTCCACCACTACAGGGAATCCAGGCTAACCCACCACCCCAACAACAACAGGGACCAGGGGCAGTGGCAGTGGGCACACGGTCCAGGGGACGGAGGCCCAGGAACACAGGGGAACTGGGAGGGCTGCTGTGTGACAGGGGGCGGACAGGCCAAGGGAACCCACTCTCCATGAGGCCCTCTCCTCCATCATGGGAGCCTACCACCAATCCCAGGAGACGATCGCAACGGTACTGGCCAAGTTTCAGGAGACCCAGCGCCTGCAGGAGGAACAGTATATGGGCTTCAGGGAGGAACTCAGAACCATCAGCTCCACCCTGGGCACCATCGTAGGGGTGCTGAAGGAACTCGTGAACACCAGGAGGGACACTGTGGCACTACAAGCTGCCCCTGACACTAGCATGGACGATGAACTGCCCACCACCTCCGCCGGTGCTAGTGGACAGGACGCCCTCAGGGATGTGGAATTCCTATCGCCCGACGCCCGGGACATCTTGTTTGGGGTCAAGGGCAACAAGTTTTTATGTTTACTTTGTCCTTGGGACAAGTAGGCCCAACCCCCTGCAGCTCAAACCCTTTGGCTGCCTGATTACAGAGAGTGGAACTCTCTGCAGTTAAGGTAACGTGTTTCCAAAGAACTTGTATTTATGGTTCATTATTTGAAAGCCTTCATTATTAGGGTGAGTGCTGTAAATAAATGTTTTAAGGTCACACTTCACTACGGACGTTGGTTCCAGTACCAAAAAAAAAAACTTGTATATACATGTTTGAAAAGTTTAGGCTATGAGGCTAAGTATAATGCTCCCAGAATGCTCTCTGATTATATGCAAATGAAGTGTCATTTAGTAAAATGTGTTGATGCATGCTAGGATTTCCCAAAAATATTTCTAATGGAAAATCAGTGTAACCATTTTCAACACGATTATGGGAAGCATGAAAATAAACAAACACTGACAAAGCCAACTGATCTGACATATTTTTATAAGTCTTTTAGTTTCATCAATGCGTGTCTTGTTTTGACATGGCTTTTGTAACACTTTATTGTTGTGGGAGCTACCAGGCCCTCAACATTGTAACAAACACTGGCAAACCCCCCCCCCAAAAAAAGTTTTTGAACTCTCTAAAAGCACACCAGCGGCATAACAAAGGCCCCGCAGCCGCCCTCCAGGGGGCCCCTTCAGCACAGCACCTGCCCTGAGTGAGTCTGGAGAGGGGGCTCCTCCATGTTCTTTACAAAGGGGCACCCTCTTGTTTAGTTACGTCACTGATTGCCACTGTAGTTCCTGACACTGAACAAAACTACTTTGTGTGGCAATATGCTCCTTGTGGAAGAGCAGAATGCGATCACTCACAGTAAAGCCGGCCGAAAGAGAGAGAAATAGAAGTTTAATAAAAACAAAATGTCTTTGTTAACACCAGACCAAATATGGGACCAAGACCCACATGTAGGTAGCTTTTTGCATGTCGCAAACAGTGACTTTCGCTGTTTGAGACATGCAAAAAGCACACTGCGATGCACAAACCCAGTTTTGCGATTCGGTAACCTGGTTACCGAATCACAAAAAGGGTTTGCGACTCACAATTAGTAAGGGGTGTTCCCTTCCTAATTGCGACTCGCAGTGCAATGTAGGACTGTTTTGTGACCGCGAACGCGGGCGCAAACCAATCGCAGTTTGCACCCATTTCAAATGGGTGCTAACACTTTCGCAAAAGGGAAGGGATCCCCACGGGACCCCTTCCCCATTGTGAATGTCACTGTAAACATTTTTTCAGAGGAGGCAGTGGTCCTGTGGACCACTGCCTTCTCTGAAAAAATGAAACGAAAACGTTTCATTTTTCATTTTTGTTATGCATCTCGTTTTCCTTTAAAGGAAAACGGGCTGCATTACAAAAAAAAACCTGCTTTATTGAAAAGCAGTCACAGACATGGTAGTCTGCTGTCTCCAGCAGGCCACCATCCCTATGAGGGCCGCCATTCGCGAGGGGGTCGCAAATTGCGACCCACCTCATGATTATTCATGAGGCGGGCATTTGCGAAGCCCTTGCGAATCACAGATGGTGTCAGGGACACCATCCTACATTCGGATTTGCGACTCGCAATTTGCAGGTCGCAAATCTGAACCTACCTACATGTGGCCCCAAATTCTTAAAGAAAGTCACAAAAGTGCACCCATGGTATATGTCGTACCCTATAAAATATTTGTGAACTGTATTTTAGCATGGGTAAATACGATGTGTAGATTTGCTCATGTAAAAATCTATTGAGCATTTGCAAGTTCATTTTCCCTCCAGCCACTTTCTTCCCAACCCTGGAAGAAGTTCTAATTCTGCCATTGTCAGGAGTAAATGTCCAACCTTTCCTATTATGGGAAAATATTAGAGAGAAGCTGGTAAAAATCTTTAAAACATGCAGGTTAGTAGGTTTGCAGACTCAAAGGCATTCCAGCCCTAGAACTATTGCTTACTGCTTCCTCCAGCCCCAGTATGCAGATCTGCAGGAAGGTGGCAAAATAAGGAAATTGCTACAGTAGGGATTGAAACTGCAAGTATTCAAGCGCTACTATGGTAGTAGCCCTGGCATAATCAGAGAGGCTATTATCAGAGCACTTACATAATGAGACTGCTGCCATAATTTGTCGCCACACTACATGGCACCAAAGGGACAAGTAGATCTTTTTACAGGACAAGTAGATTTGAGAAGCAACCTGTCCACTGGACAAGTAGATATTTTAAAAAATTCCACACCCCTGCGCCCTGCCACAAGACCACCACAGCAGCACCCCACCCCCTGCAGAGGGAGAACCACCCCGCAAACGGTCCCTGAGATCCAGGACAAAGACAGAGCACGATGCCAAGACCCCGCCAAGAAATGAGACCATCCTGATTGTCATCCTACTGTCCCACTTTGTCACTCTGTCCATACTTAAACTGCCCCAGCTCCACTTCCTATGCCCATATGGGCAATGCACCTGTGAGACTAATAGACTGGACTCTGCCATGGACATTCCTATACCATCACCCCTCACCATTTTACTACCCCCTCCAATACTGAGCACTTAAATAAACACACTTAAAGCACAAAACAATCTGGAGTCTGTCTGTGATTTTGAAATAGTGTATTAGCAATTACAGTGACAAAATGCTCTTACAATTGTAATGTCAACATACCTATATCACACAGCTCTAGTCCATGAGAAAACTAAGCAGATGTCACACATTGGGACCCACATCTGTGAAATCGTAAGGGAAAGTGACAACTCAGTGCCAACACACTGGGTGAAAAGGACAGACAGTAGAGAGGTAGTAGTGTTAAAGTACATGTAGTAGGCAGGTCTGTACTCTTACCTGTGTCTCACTGGAAATATTGCTAGATCACTGAGTCCCTGTTGTTCATGTCTTCTTCCTCTGCTTCCTCGTCTTCACTGTCCACAGGCTCCACAGCTGCCACAACACCGCCATCTGGACCATCCTCCTGCAGAAAAGGCACCTGTCGTCGCAAAGCCAAGTTGTGAAGCATACAGCAGGCCACGATGATCTGGCACACCTTCTTTGGTGAGTAGAATAGGGATCCACCTGTCATATGGAGGCACCGGAACCTGGCCTTCAGGAGGCCGAAGGTCCGCTCGATCACCCTCCTAGTTCACCCATTTGCCTCATTGTAGCGTTCCTCTGCCCTTGTCCTGTGATTCCTCACTGGGGTCAGTCGCCATGACAGGTTGGGGTAACCAGAGTCACTTGCAAATGGTGAATGAAAACTGTTAGACACGCACTAACCTGTAGGGATATCCCCAGACCCAGACAACCATTCCCACTGTCTTGCTCCCAGGTGCTCACCTAATAGCCACACACAGTGCCTCTGGAGGTTCCCCATCACATAAGGGATGCTGCTATTCCGCAGGATGTAGGTGTCATGCACTGAGCCAGGGAACATGGCATTCACATGGGAGATGTACTGGTCGGCCAAACATACCATCTGTACATTCATTGAATGATAACTCTTCCTGTTTCTGTACACCTGTTCACTCCTGTGGGGGGCCAAAGCCACATGTGTCCCATCAATGGCACCTATGATGTTGGGGATATGTCCCAGGGCATAGAAATCACCTTTCACTGTAGGCAAATCCTCCACCTGATGGAAAACGATGTAGCTCCGCATGTGTTTCAAAAGGGCAGACAACACTCTGGACAACATGTTGGAAAACATAGCCTGGGACATTCTTGATGCTATGGCCACTGTTGTTTGAAATGACCCACTTGCAAGGAAATGGAGCACTGACAGCACCTGCACTTGAGGGGGGATTCCTGTGCTATGGCGGATTGCTGACATCAGGTCTGGCTCCAACTGGGTACACAGTTCCTGGATTGTGGCATGGTCAAGCCTGTATGTGATAATCACATGTCGCTCCTCCATTGTCGACAGGTCCACCAACGGTCGGTAAACAGGAGGAAGCCGCCATCTCCTCACATGTCCCAGTGGATGGTGCCTATGAAGGACAACAGCAAGCACAGAGTCAAACAACTCAGAGGTACGTACCCACAGTTTACACAGAACACCATTCATACACAAAAGGTGGCCTGTATGTGTGTTGAGTCTAGGCCTAGGTATGTGTGACGCAGTTGAAAATTAATCCATGTGGGCCCCTGAAATGGCGGCTGCCTGACCTCTAAAGTGGGACAGTGGGATGTGAGGTAACTGCGCTGGCGTTGTACACCGTCGTGGTAGGCGGTCAAAGACCGCGGCGCAATGCTGCATTGGTTAACATTGGACCCTATGGGTCCCAGGAGCCAATGACGATGTACGCCGGTGGTGACGGTACGCACCGCCATGGACTTGACCGCCATTTTCTATCGGTTCAATCACTCGATACCTGATCTTAGACAGGAGAGGACCTACACTGCAAGTGCTGCTGTGACCTCGGTCTGGAAGAGACAATGGCTCGAGTGTCTGGGGAAAGGGCCCCTGCCTTCACATCGGAGGAGTTGGAGAAACTCGTGGATGGGGTACTCCCCCAGTACACGCTACTCTACGGTCCTCCAGACAAACAGGTAAGTACACTGGGAGCATGCTGTATGGGCTATGCCTGTGCGGAGAGGGCTGGATGTCAGGAGGAAGGGGGCAGAGTGCGGCGTGCATGAAACAACAGTGAATGCATATGCCACATGGCAAGTGAAGGGATGGGGACCAATCACTTTGATGGTGCAGTTGGTAATAACTTACTCTTCCCCCTGTACATTTCATGTAGGTCAGCGCCCACCAGAAAAAACATATTTGGCGTGCCATTGCCAAGGACGTCCGGACCCTGGGGGTCTACCACAGACAGAGCACCCACTGCCGGAAAAGATGGGAGGACACTCGCCGCTGGAGCAAGAAGACGGCGGAGGCTCAGCTGGGGATGGCCTCCCAACGTGGGAGGGGTGCCCGTCGCACTATGACCCCCCTGATGTTCAGGATCCTGGCTGTGGCCTACCCGGAGTTGGATGGGCGCTTGAGGGCATCACAGAAGACACAAGGGGGGTAAGTACACTCTCATTCTGCTGACTTTGCGCGCAGTGGAGGGGCCTGGGTGGGGGAGGTGGGCTGTGGGTTTCCCTAGGCCAGGGTGAGTTCCGTAGGCAAGGCCCCTCCGTAAGGCAGGCCATGTGGCAACCCACCCCACCTCTGTAGAGTGCCAAGTACACCTAGTCATGCCCCTGTGTCATCTATGTGTGCAGATGTCGTCCATAGCCTTGTAGGGCATTTCCCAGAAATTGAACAGTGGAGCCCAAGAGTGCGGCATAGTGCCGGGGGCTTCTGTGTCTGTCGTGTCCGCCAATGGTAGTGGTAATGCATGCACTCAACATGTCTTTCTTCTGTCGTCCCCCCCACCTTTTTGTGGTCTCCCTGTTCTTGTGTGCATTAGCATCATCAGGCGGAGGAGCAGTGGCACTGGAGCACCAGTGGGCTGCATCCCACATGGCCATGGAGGGCCACACTACAGACTCGGACTTCACCAGTGGGACGGAGGTTGAGGGGAGCTCCACGGCGGGGATAGGAGCTGAGACCAGTGACACTGACTCGTCCTCTGATGGGAGCTTCCTTGTGGTGTTGGCAACATCTGTGCCCCCCCATCTACAGGTACAGCCGCCACCCCCCCTTCCAGCACCGCCTTCCCAGCAGCCCCTCAGCCTTCGCCCCGTACCTGCTCACCCGGGAGGGTGGGCATCACCTTCGCCGCAGGCACCTCAGGCACTGCCCCAGTCACCCCTGCAGCCCTCAGTGAGGAGGCCATTGACCTCCTCAGGTCCCTCACTGTTGGGCAGTCTACCATTTTGAATGCCATCCAGGGTGTAGAAAGGCAGTTGCAACAAACAAATGCATTCCTGGAGGGCATTCATTCTGGTCAGGCGGCCCTTCAGCGAGCTTTTCAGGCTCTGGCCTCAGCACTGGTGGCAGCCATTGTCCCTGTGTCTAGCCTCCCCCCTCCAACTTCCTCCACCCCGACCCAATCCCCTGTACCTCAGCCTATCCCAAGCACACCTACAGACCAGCATGCACACACCTCACCACCCAAGGGAAGCTCAGGCAAACATAAGCACCACACATCCCACAGGCACTCACGCAAGCATCACACACATGCAGACACACCAACATCCACTGCCTCCACTGTGTCCCCCTACTCCTCATCTCCCTCCTCCCTCCCAGTCTCGTCTACACTCACACCTGCATGCACTACCTCTACAGCCACTACCTCCCTCTCTAGCACACCCACCACCACACCCCGCTCACGTGCAGTCACCACCCCCACTACCATTCACACATCCCCTGTGTCCTCTCCCAGTGTGTCTGTGACGCCCCCTCCCAAGATACACAAATGCAGGCACACACCCACCCAACAGCCATCCACCTCACGACAGCCTCCAGCACATGCACCTTTACCCAAAGTCAGCAAACGAACACCTCCTACAACCACCACCTCTTCCTCAACTCCCAAACCCCCTCCAGCTACCCGTCCCAGTGTGTCAAAAAAAACTTTTCCTATACAAACTTGACCTCTTTCCCACACCTCCCCCACCCCGTCCGTCTCCTAGGTCCCGAACTAGCACCTCAGCCACAACATCTCCGGGACCAGTGGTGCCTGTAGTCACCGGAATCTGGAGTGCACCGGCCACCAAGGCAGTCAGTGTGGCACGGAGCCACAGCACAGACAGTCCCCCACCTGTGAAGCATCAGAAGTTGGCCAGTGCCTGGCGGGAGAGGGGGAAGACTCCAGCCACCAAAGCCGCTCCCAGGGGTCCCGGTGGGAGTGTGGACTCAGCTGTGACACCCTCCAAGTTGGGGAAGGGCCACAAGAAACCAGGAAAGTCTGGGAAGAGCAGCACGGCGGAGAAGACCGCCATCATCCCCACTGCCCAGGAGGCCACCTCCAGCACCTGCCCAGCTGCCCAGGACAGGACCACCAGCACAAGCCCAGCTGCCCAGGACAGGACCACAGCACAAGCCCAGTTGCCCAGGACAGGACCGCCAGCACAAGCCCACCTGCCCAGGACAGGACCGCCAGCACAAGCCCAGCTGCCCAGGACAGGACCACCAGCACAAGCCCACCTGCCCAGGACAGGACCGCCGGCACAAGCCCCCCTGCCCAGGACAGGACCGCCGGCACAAGTCCACCTGCCCAGGACAGGACCGCCAGCATAAGCCCAGCTGCCCAGGACAGGACCGCCAGCACAAGCCCAGCTGCCAAGGACAGGACCGCCAGCACAAGCCCACCTGCCCAGGAGGCCACCGCCAGCAAAAGCCCCGCTGGGCCATGAAGGACCGCCAGCAGCTGAGTCCCTGCAATGGTGACCGCCACCTCAAGCACCGCTGCACAGGGCACCACCATCTGTCTCAAGCACCACTGAACAGGGCACCGCCGTCTCAAGCACCGCTGGCCCATGAGCGGCAAGGGCACTGACGCAACAGAGTCCGTCACGGGGTGAATAATGCACTCCGGGCACCATGCCCCCTCCAGAACCAGTGGAGACTGTCATCCACTACCTCTGTCTTTAGCAGGATGAAGCACTCTGGGCACAAAGCCCCCTCCAGAACCAGTGGAGACTGTCATCCACTACCTCTGTCCTTAGCAGGATGAAGCTCTCTGGGCACAAAGCCCCCTCCAGAACCAGTGGAGTATCACATCCACTACCTCTGTCCTTGGCAGAATAAAGCACTCTGGACACAAGGCCCCCTCTAGAACCAGTGGAGACTGTCATCCACTTGAGAGACTGTGGCTTTGCACTCCCCAGGATTGAACAGTGGGCAAACCACCCACTGTAGAGACTTGTGAGACTGTGGCTTTGCACTCCCCAGGATTGAACAGTGGGCAACCCACCCACTGTAGAGACTTGTGAGACTGTGGCTTTGCACTCCCCAGGATTGAACAGTGGGCAAACCACCCACTGGAGAGACTTGTGAGACTGTGGCTTTGCACTCCCCAGGATTGAACAGTGGGCATGTGGCCCCCTCGTGGATTTGGCGTCGTGCACTCAAGCGGCTGAGGTGCCCCCCCTTTCCCTCCCCCTGAGGTGCCTGTTTAGTTGCTCTTTGACGCCCCTGCAGTGTTCTCTCCGTCATGGTCGGGGATCTTGTGTGGGCCTCGCCCATACCGTGTGGTCCCAGTGTTCCACGGACTTTATTAGAGCACTACCTGGACTACTATGCTTGGTATATATTTTGTACATGGTGTATATATATGTTTCTGCCTACTTGCTTTTAATATATTACAATGGTTACACTCATTTTCTATTGTCTTTGCATTCTTCCGGGGGGTGTAACTGTGATGTATTGATATGCATTAGTGTGTGTGTTGTGGTGGGTGAGGGTGGGGGTGCTGCGTGTTGCGTCTCCCTGTTTTTTCCCTCCTCCCTCCCCTGTGTCGTAGGTGCAGTACTCACCGTGGTCTTCGCCGCCGGCGTTCGTGCTCCTGGTAGAGGAGCAGGAAGACTATTGCAGGTAGAATTTGGAGTTCCGGATCCATTGTGTCCTCGTTCCTCGTGGGCTGTGTAGAGGTGAGCGTTTTTCCATTGGGATTCCTGTTTCCGCCGTGTTTTTATCCGCAGTGAATCTGCCCCGGAAAAGGTGACGGATTGGCCTGTCATAATAGTGTGGGTGGTACATTGTCTCCCGCCTGTCTGTTGGCGGTGACCGCCACGCTGTTTGTTTGTACTACCGTAGCGGTCGGAGTGTTAAAGTAGCTGTCTTTGTTGGCGGTTTCCGCCACGGTCGTAATTGCACATTTTTTACCGCCGGCCTGTTGGCGGTCTTACCATCAGCGTTGTAATGACCACCTATGTACCTTACTGTTTTACTTTAAAGTTCCATACTTACCTATGCTAAGTACCTTATAATTGATGTATTTACTTGAATTCTGAATCTTGTGGTTCTAAAATAAATTAAGAAAAAAATATTTTTCTACATAAAAACCTGTTGTCCTGGAGTTGTCTTTGAGTGTGTGTTCTTATGTATTGCATGTGTGTGTACAACAAATGCTTAACACTACCCTCTGATAAGCCTACTGCTCTACCACACTACCACAAATAGAGCATTAGTATTATCTATTATTGCCACTATCGACCTCTAAGGGGAACCCTTGGACTCTGTGCACACTATCCCTCACTTTGAGATAGTATATACAGAGCCAAGATCCTACGGTACAAAATCATAGAAATTCAACTAATAGAGTTCTCAGGTAACTATAACTCGTGCCCTATGGTAACATTAACTTGCGTCCTCGCCACGCACTGTTTTTCGTCAAAACTTTTACTGCAAATATTACATTGATATTATCAGTGATCTTATTAAAGGTGTCATGAGTGCCATAATTTGTGGGGTAATTAGCAGTGTATAGCGAGGGCTCAATTTAGGGCTCGAGTTATGGGTATTTGAGATAATTAACTATAACAGGTGAATTCCTATGGTTTTGTATGTTTAAAATGTGAACCTAACTATAACGTCAATGTAAACTTAGTTTTTTCAGTGAATTTCTACAATTTTTCTAACAAAGTCATTTTCATTACTGTACATTGATCTAATCACTGCCCTGCACAGCCTTTGGCAGTGTGTGATAGCGGTTGTCCACAGGGTCTGCAGCCAGCCCCATAACCCCCCATCCCCACGCTGCATGTGGCCATACGCGGTGGGAGTTGCCCGTAGCCTGTCTCTCAGGGTGCAAGAATAAGTGTGAGAGGGTGCATCTGGAGGTGACAGAGGCTGTGAGAGTGTCTGCCTCGGTGTGAGAGTGGATGCATCAGTATCTTAGTGGGTTTGGCAGTGTCTGTGTTGGTCTGTGAGTGGCCGCAAGAAGGGTTTAGTGGGTCTGTGAGTGGGTGTGT
Organism: Pleurodeles waltl; assembly: GCF_031143425.1. Taxonomy (NCBI): domain Eukaryota; kingdom Metazoa; phylum Chordata; class Amphibia; order Caudata; family Salamandridae; genus Pleurodeles; species Pleurodeles waltl. The sequence continues at coordinate 528,311,168 of NC_090442.1, forward strand.
GGCTGTCTGGGTGTGAGAGTGGATGCATCAGTGTCTTAGTGGGTGCATCAGTGACTTTATGGGTTTGTGAGTGAGTCCCCGAGGGTTTTCAGTGGGTCTGTGACTGGGGTGTGAGAATCTGAGTGGGACTGTGAGTGGGTGCATAAGGGTCTGAGAGGGTGTACGAGTGGGAGAAACAGAATGAAAAGAAAGAAAGTGAGCGGGATAGAGAGAGTGAGTTTTCTGGGCTTTGGTGAGTGATATACTTAGAATGAGATATTTCTGGAAAAATAGAAATCTGTCAATTAAAAAGAGTGAGATCACAGCTTTTAAAGTTTGAAATGCATTAAAATAGTAAAATGACCACAGACACACCCAGAGTAGAACCCTCAACTTTCAGGGTTAGGGTTTGTGACCTTAACCATAAGGAGGCTTTTGTTATAGTCAATGGATGGAAAATGTGAGAGAGTGACAGGACTGTGGGGGAGCCTCAAAGCATCCGCGGGCCTAGCCGGCTCCCCACATCCTGTGTAAGTCGGATTTGCTCCCAAAAGCAAAGGAGGTGGTGGTCCCCTCTGAGACCCGAGCACCAGAGCTAAGGGTTCACGGTGACTGTACCATGGCCCATTTTTTTTTTCACTTTTTTTCTGGGACTCAGCTGAAGCCAAGTCTCAATATGGCTGCCAACACTTCCTTGTTTAAGTGTTGGCAGCCAATCAGATCTCCGTATGAGATCGGAAGGGGTTGCAGTATACACACACGCAAATTTGAATTTTCCTTAATTTCTTTGAAAATATGGAAGGGATTTACACCAACTAACAGACCAAGAGCTACATTTCTACCAAATTTGGTATAATTCCATCCAGTGGTTCGAGCGCTATCACTGTTAAAAATCTCTATGTGAATTAACATTGGAAATGCTCCTTTTTTACCCCCCTCTATCTCTACACATCTCTCGACAGATCACCCCAAAACCTACCAGACGGCAGCTGACATGTCTGTTGAATTTGTTGGGGAAATTTTGAGAAGATTTGTCAAGCGGCAACAAAGATATAGGGATGTAAAAAACAGCTTTTTCCATAGAAACTAGGTCCTAACTATAACTACCTAGTTGTGACCGCCGCAAGTAGTTTTTTATATATATACATAAAGTATATATATATATTTTACCTACTGCCACTAGATATAGTTAGGAGCTAGCGCTTTTTGTTTTGTCAATACCTTTGGCATTGTTTGAACAATCTTCACGAAATTTTCAAACCTGAGTTCAGCTGTTGCCTAGAAAGTTTCAGGATGATTCATCAAGGGGCTGAGAGAAAGGGATACCCAAAATGCATTTTCCCAGTGCAAATTCTCTTGTTGGACAGAATTATATCAAATTTGGCAGAAAGCTAGCTCTTGGTCCAGAAGGAGCCCTTTTTGTGATTGTTGTAAATCCGTTCCATAGTTTTCAAGTAATTACAGAAAAAAACTAAATTATATATCTAGGGACATGGACACCCTAGATCCCCTGCTGAGATCTGAATGGCTGTCAACACTTCAACCAGGGAGTGTTGGTTGCCATTTTGGGACTCAGAGTCAACCAAGTTCCCCATCAAAAGTTAACAAAAAAATAAAAGAGGGCAGGGTAGGAATAGCATGACCCCTTAGGCCTAGTGAATGGGTCCCCCAGGAGCCGGCCTGGGCCAAAAAGCATTTTTTTCCCCAAAACCTTTGCCACAAACCTGTGAAGGTTCTGTGGATCTCGGCAAAAAAATGTAAAAAGATTCAAGTGTGTTTTCCAGTGCTTGTAAAAACTTTGCTCCCAGATGGGCCAGATCCCAGGGGCCATTGAGAGGGGGCACAAGCAACTTACTCCCAATGGCTGACTTCAGCCCTAGTGCCGCCACCTTCCCAGGACAGGCTACATAAAATAGAGGTGGAGGGGTGCATGGACACTCTCCTTAAGCCCTTTTTGGCCCTGGAGACCACCACTTCCCTGCAGCTGGCCCCACAAGAATAATAGAGGGGGACCATTAATGGCCCTGGGGAACACCACCCCCCAGGGCTGGCGGCCTATGTCCAGATGTGCCAACCATCAGGACATAGTTGTTTGCTGTCTCTTGGCAGGAGCTTTGACAGCTCCCGCCAAGCAAGAGCAAAAAGTAAGTCCACTCCCTGTGGGTGGGAGCAGAAAAAGTGTTCCCACTCACTGGGAGTCGAATTTTCAACTGTTTTCCTGCTTGCTAGATAGATGAAAGATTTGCTCCCACATGCAGGGAGCAGCACTTCTTGCTGCTCCCTGCATGCAGGAGCAATGCTGGCTCCCGGTTTGAGTCTCACCCCATGGTCCTAAAAAATGCACAATGGGTGCCCTGGGTGGGGGAGGGGGGGTTGTGTCAGGGCACCCAGAAACAAGTGGCCAGGCCCAGAGAATGAAGTCCATTCAACAAAATCGGCCCATGCAGGGGGGCCATGCAACCCCCTATACTTCAATTAATTTCCCAGGCTCTGAGGATGGGGTCGCTGGGGTCAAAATTGGCCCAGGGAGGAGGCCACATTGCCCCCTCCCCTTCAACTAAATGGACCCCAGGGGATGGGGTCCCCAGGGCCAAAATCAGACCAGGCCACATGGTCCTTCTCCCTTTATACTAATTGGCTGAGCCTGGGGGATGAGGTCCTCAGGGGTCAAAATTGGCCCAGGGAGGAGGGCCACCCTGCCCCCTCCCATTTTACTAATTGGCACGTCCCCGGATACAGTCCTTGGGGACAAAGGTGGCCCTGGGGGTCTGCTTGGCCCACCTCCCCTTTTAGTTTTTCAGTGGCCCAAGGGGATTGGGTGCCCGGGCCACAAGAGGCCCAAGGAGGGGGGCTGAATGCCCCTCTTCTGGGTTGCAGAAATATGGAGGGGGGCCACAGGCCCTCCGGCAGAAAATCAAATCAACGCTTTGCCCATTCACAAGTGTAACATTTTTATGTACTGCCAATATCTAATGTTCTTGTAATTGGATGTTCTTTCTTCGCCTGATGCTTTGGACAAATAGCAAATGTTTAGCAAGTTTAATTTTAGGTACTGGGAAGTTGGGAGTATTTTACCCTGACATGCTGTTCATGAAGCTATTTTTTTTTTTGCCAGTTATATTTCATGCCTTACCAGTCAGTCTACTCACATTCTGATGCTTTAATATTTTCAGAGTTTTACTATGTCTGTTCAATGTTGAACTAATGATCTGATGGTAACCACGGCAAAAACGAGAGTACTTTCCTACAGGGTCGCACATTGGCACTAATATGAGATTACAGACACACCAATCTCTGAATTTAACTGTACAGCAGCTGCCTGGTACTCAGCCTAATAGCATTTCATTCCAAGGTTTGACAGTTCAGCAATTGACTGAATGGTTAGATAAGCTGAACAGCCCACAATGTACTTCTAAGGGAGAAGAATAATTGAACTATACTAGGCTTACAATGGAAATGAGTGAACTTGTTGAAGGAACTATAGGTCTAAATAGGTTAGAGTCCAACACTGAAGCAGAATTGAGATACTTGTGTCCAAAGATTACAAAAAAAAGCAGGAGAGGTACATCAACAGTTTGCAATGTTACAGACAAACAAGGGTTAGACCTTTCAAAAATGAAATATTTAAAACAAAATTACAGGTTAGATTCTGAGGCAAAAGATTTCAACCCCATGAGATCTGCAGGGATGAAAATGCACCTTAGAGAGTTGCTTCAAGGAATCCAGATATGGAGAGCATTAGACAAATGGGAAGGCAGGTGGGTGAAGAAAAGAGATTACCCGAAAAAAGGTCCTGATACTTTTTCTGCAGAAGCACCACAGAATAGGGAAGTAGTTAAAGTTTTACTAAGAGAGAGATTCCAGGAGGGAATTGTGTACATGTCCCTTGGAGCAGAAGTGACATTTTGTCATTTACAAATCATTATCCTAGACTGAGGGAGAAACCAGTAGAATGGTACCAGCATACAGACAGGTTTGTGAAACTTGCAAAATGCTTGTGGGAGGATCTAAACACTCTTTCAGAGGTAGTTGTTCCAGCAGACTTGTGGACTGAATGCAAAAGGAGTGTAGATTGGCCAACAAGTGAGCTGCTGATAGATCCAATAACAGGTGCACCATCTCCTGAAGTGTTACTATAAAGTAATTTAATTTTTTAAAATGAGAATTTCGCCCAAAAACATTGATTAGCAGTGCATAGATAGGACAACTTAGGAAGCAAAAGTCTCAATTCATGCATACTATGAGAGATTGTTGAAAGCATTTAAACATCACAATGGTACAGAAACAATTGAGCTGAAAGACATGATTCACTTTGTGTTTAGATTTGTTGAGGGACTCAGACCAGAAATTAGTCAGATGATTAAGAGCCATTTGATTGATGAGGTGCTGCAGTATGTGAAATACTGTAGTGATGAGATTGAATTGAAACAGCAAAAGTTGAAGGAGAAAGTGATGGTGATGCAGATCAAAGCTGCACAGACAGGGATACAGGGAAGTTTTAACCTCAGCAACAGCATGTTTCAGAATCAATGCATGTTTCAGAAAGTAGGAGAAGGTAGAGGTTTTGGTGGAATGGGAAGTGCTAATCGTGGTTCTAATTTGACTGATTTGAATACAGTCATGATACAAGGAGAGCCACAAGGAAAGAGAATGTTCCCTTGTCACACTTGTGGGGAAATCGGGCATTGGATCGGGAGTGTCCGATTGTAAATCAGGGAGATGTTGTTCAGAAAGGGTGCTGAACAAATGTGAGAGGACCAAGAATGAGAGGTCAAAATCAATATTTACAGAATAATGTAAATCCGCTGCAAGGTTTCCAACCTATGCAACCCATGCATCACATGTGGACTGTACAACCATTAAGAGTGCGAGTGCCCCAGTTACCGCAGATGCAGCCGCAGGTGCAGATGGTGCCTGCACTGCAAAATCAAATGCCTAGACAACAGATTCAGATACCTCAAGCCCCTATGGATCAGCAGCAGGTGATGCTTTCTCAGATGGTCACAGTTCAAAGAGTGAACCAGAGTAATAATACTGTACATCAATTTCTACTACACAGTGAGGATGGAATAAATGATGATTGGATGTCTTAGAGTTCGGATGAAGAGGAATGTGTGATGGCAGCTTCTTTGAAAGTGGATCAGAAAAGTCCTTATGTTAAAGGAAATGTGAATGGTCACAAAGTCTAATTTCTGGTTGACACTGGAACCACACGATCAACAGTGAGATCTGCAGAAGTTTCACACCTGCCCTTGTCAGGGAAGACAGTTCAGATTGTGGGAGTTGCTAAACAATATTTCACTAACCCAATTACGGAACCAGTTTTGGTTAAAATTGGAAATTTTAAGTGTTTGCTCAAGTTTGTGGTTTGTGATTCAAGTACCGTGTCCTTAGTGGGAAAGGATTTATTGTGCAAAACAAGATGCTCAATTACTTGTTCAGATGAAGGTATTGAAATTCAAACACACAGTGATGATGAAGAAGATCCGATACTTGATGTTAACAATGAGTCAGTGTCCGAAGAATTTCCTTTGATCAGTTTGGATGACCTAGTCAATGAGGAAGCTACTTTGATTAGTTTCTTTTCCGTTTTTGCAGTGAAAGATTTTCCTGCTGATTTACAGAAAAATGTTAAGACTAAAGGATCTTTCAGGAAAGGACATTGAGTTGATAAAATGAGCAGAGCCAGTTAGAGTTGCAGTTAAGCCCAATTTAGTTTTTCCTCAGACTCCACAATACCCAATAGCAACAAATGCAATTGAGGGATTGAAACCATTGATAGGAGAGTTTGTGGAGAAAGGTATTTTAAATGCCTTACCAGTCAACATTGGTGCATTACATTGATGATCTATTAATTGCATCCAAAACAAGAGAAGGGTGTAAATACAATATGATTGCATTGTTGAATTTCCTGGGAGACAATGGACATAAAGTGTCCCCTGCTAAATTGCAGTACTGTCAGAAAGAAGTAAAATACTTGGGTCATTTGACCAAGAAAGGAAGTAGGAAAATTTCCAGAGAAAGAGTTGCAACTATTTTCCAAATGCCAACACCGAATACACCGAATACACCGAAAGATGTGAGGATGTTCTTGGGAATGGTGGGTTACTGTTGCTAATGGATCCCAAATTTTCAAAGCTCTCACAGAAGCTGACTCATAAAGATGTTTCTGATTCTGTAGTACTGGATGAAGCATGTATGAAAGCATTTACAGATTTGAAGAGAGTTTGAGCCAAGCTCCAGCTTTGGGTATGCCTTATTACACTAAACCTTTTCTGTTGTTTTGTCATGAACTAATGCATGTTCTTTGTCTGTTTTGACTCAAACTCATAGCTGTTTGAATCACCCAGTGGCATATTTTTCAGCCACTTTGGATCCAGTCGTAGCAGCTTTACCAGGTTGTTTGCGGTCCATTGCCGCAGATGAGCAGAATCTCACTCAGACGAGAATATAGTAATGGGTTACCCCCATACTATAATGGTACCACATTCAATTGAGATTGTGTTTACTGGATCTAAAACACAATATCTGAACAGCTCAAAGCTGACCAGATATGAGACTGCAATCTTGCGGCCTCCAAATATCACTATGAAGAGATGTACAATGCTTAAACCAGCAACTTTACTTCCAAATGAGGAAGCAAACATTGATAAATTGGATGATATTGAACATGATTGTCTGCATATTACAGAATTATGCACAAAACCCAGAGCTAATATTAGAGATACTTGCCTAGAGGAAAATGACAAAATTATATTTGTTGATGGTTCCTGCCTGAGAGATAATGTGGGCACATTAAGAGCAAGATATGCAGTGTGTACCATCACTGGCATACTGGAAGCTGTATGGCTTCAAGGAGTGTTTTCTGCACAAGTGGCGGAACTAGTGGCTCTTACTAGAGCATGCCACATGTCAACTCAACTGAAAGCTACTATTTATACAGATAGTCAGTATGGATTCGACATTATGCGAGAGGTTTTCTGACCTCTTCTAGTTCACCAATAAGAAATGGAGAAAGAATAGATGAGTTGTTAAAAGCAATTCAAATACCTGGATGATTGCTGTGGTGAAATGCAGTGCACATCAGAGATCACAAGATTACGTATCATTGGTAAAGGCATATGCGGGTCAAGTCGCAAAGTTTTGTGCTTTGAACGGCATATCCTTCAAAGGAGAATGGGAATGGTTACCTGAAAATGATGATATCTATGCAAAGTATGTAATGTATGTCATTGACAATTTGGAGGAGTTAAAAACTCTTAAAGATAACATGTCTAGGGAACAGCTTAGGGAGTGGTTAAAGTCAAAATGCATCCAAAGAAATGACGATGTGTGGATTTCAAGATAAGGGAAGGTAGTACTGCCCAACAGTCTACTGACTCAGATGGCCAGATACTATCCTGGTCAAGCTCATGTTGGGAGAGATGCCATGGTCAGGTTGTTTAAGCAATTTTGGTTCAATCCAAAATTTAGGCAGGTTGCCAAAGCAGTTTGACACAGATGCATTATCTGCCAGCAGCAAAGGAACAGTTTTCAATTTGGGACATATAGGCATGGCTGAAGGACCATTCAGTAGAATGCAAGTGGATTTCATTGAGATGCCTGCGTGTCCTGCTTTGAAATATGTGCTGGTGATTGTGTGCATTTTCAGCTGTTTGATTGAGGCTTACCCTACACAGAGAAATGATAGTCTTGCAGTAGCAAAGTTACTGCTTTGGAAGTTAATTCAATGTTTCGGTTTCCCGGTCTCTTTAGAATCAGATAGAGGAAGCCACATCAACAATGAGGTGGTTTAATTGCTATGTTCCGCTTTAAACATTGAGTAGAAGCTTCATTGTTGCTACCGTCCAGAAGCCTCAGGACTTGTAGAACAGATGAATCGTACTCTAAAGTTGAGATTATCAGAAAATTTGTGCATCTACAAACCTGAAATTGCCAAATGCTTTGCCATTGGTTCTAATGTCAATAAGAAGCACTCCTGATAAGAAAACAGGATTGTCGCCCTATGAAATCCTCATGGGAAGGGCCATGAGATTGCCAGCTGTACCTGCAAATGGTCTTGTGAACATTACAGGTGATATGGTATTGGACTACTGCAATGGGTTAGCTGATGTTGTTCGCTCTTTCTCTCCTCAGGTGGAAGCTACCACACTACAACAGTCCCAAGAGCAAGGACACAACCTGAAGGCAGGTGACTGGGTTTTGATCTGAAAACATGTCAGAAAATCATGTTTGGAGCCTCAGTGGAAAGTTCCTTTTCAAGTGGTATTGATCACTACCACGGCTGTGAAGTGTGCGGGACGTCCAAACTGGATCCTTGCAAGCCACACTTGGAAAGTGAATAATCCAACAGAACAAGAAGAAGAGCTGTTGAGATAACCACCAACCAGACATATTCCACTGCAAGACATAAGAAGAAGTGAACTGGAGGCAGAGCCTGAACATATTTCAGTTGACTTGCCCACCCCTGTGACGGACGAAGTGGAAGGAATCCTGGAAGATGAGGATGAGATCTCCTCAACGTCCTTGAATGAAACAGTGAAGGAACCTGTCCAGGGAGAACAAGAGAGAGACCCAGTCCAGAGAAAACTTGTTCAGATGAGGGTTTCCTCATAAGCAGATGTTCTGACAAATCAGACTGAACAAGTGACTGCCCCAAGTGGAAAAGGAGTCGAGGCAGATCTGAGCCAAAAGGAATTGACTCCTCCTGAACCAGTTGCGGGAACGTCAAAGGAGCAGAATTTGTATCCAATACTGAAAAGAGCATTAACAAGAAAACCTCTGAAAGGTGACAACTGGCCAGAAACAAGATCAAAGTCAAAGAAGACAAATGTGGTGCCACCAATTCAGGAAGAAGTTGATACTTCTAGAAAAGAAGTTCTGCGTGATGGTGAATACAGTGAAGGTTGAAGATTAAAATGGAAAAGGGTTGCCAATCGAAGATACTCAGGTCCTGATTGGGCATATGTAGCTACCCAAGAATGGCAAGAAGAATTTTTTTTTTTCTGTTTTGATAGAGACATTCCGAGTCTATATTTTGGCACATGAAAAAAAAATGATGAAAATTTGCTGAAAAAAAATGAAAATTTGAAAAGTAAATGAAAAAGAGACTTTGTTGAAAATATTTTGAAAAGACTTTGACAAGCTGCTAAACTGAATTTGACAAATTTACTGATTTTTGAAAAAAGGGTTCTGTGTGAATGAAGCTGCGAACATTATTGAAAAAAAAATAAGGAGTGATTAAACACTAAAGATTGAAGACTTGATATTTTTTTTTTTTTTTTTTGCTTCACAGCCATATTTTTGTATTTGCTTTTACTTTTTGATTCTTTGCAGACCATGGGTTACCACAACCAGAACACTAAAAGCAGATGCTGTAAATACAGAGGTATTGGTTTGGTGATTGTTCGTGCAATTGTATGCTAGGTATTAATTTTGGGTGTGATTGTCTTGATAAGAATGGGACCAACCACACCATAGCCGTAGAAACTATATCTTCAGAATTAACATCTACTCTTTCAGCGATAGATAGATTCAAAATAGATGAGAAATATTTGCAAACACAGGGACAACTTTCTTCTAACATATTCTATCGCTTATTGCCTGACTATGTTGATAAAATGGATGCGAGTGATTGTTATGTTTAGACACAGATTCCAGCCTCTGTTGAGGAGGGAATTGCCAATCACAGTTTGCCACTAAGTTATGGCATAAGTTGTAGTCTTTTACTAACATGATTCCATAACCAAGGGTATATTCAGTATTTCAATTCTAATTTTGATATAGTGTTATCTTTTGTACCTATCTTTATTAGCTTCTAATAAGATAGCTAAGGACAGTAATATAGTGATAGAGAAGGATTGCTTGGAACCTACATTAACGTTTGGGACAGCCTTTGCTCATAGAAACAACCTAACCTGTCTACTTTCAGCGTTAGAAAATAACTTTTTAGATTACACAGAAGATAGGAGAAGGGCAGTCAAAACTAAGGAAGATGAGGGATTAGTTTCACGTAGTTCTCGGATTGACTATGCATACACTGACGTTATTAAACAAGGGAGACTAACCTTAGATGCACAACACTTAGGAAAACTTTGTACATACAGGCCACAATCTAGGGTAGATAACATTTTTGTGGGAATGAGTGAATGCAGACATGTGTTTTTGTATGAGCCTAAGTGGACATTTATTTTGAATGGCCAGGATCCACCGGTGCCCGGTATCTATAACATCTGCGGGAAAAATGCATAGTACGGTCTTCCTAAAGGATGGTATGGCACATGTTATTTGGGAATAGTCTTCCCGAAAATGTATCAACTTGATGACTTGAGTAAATTTCCTAAAATGACTGAATTACAACCAAAGAGACAAAAGCGAGAATCTGTTTCTAGCATTGTTGGAGACATATTTGGAGTAATTATCCCTACAGTGGGAGTTGTTCTGAATTCTATTACAATTCAACAGTTGTGGATAACTGTAGGAAAGTACCATCTTGCCTGGCATGTTACCCCCATATTTCACTGTATATATGTTGTTTTAGTTGTATGTGTCACTGGGACCCTGCCAGCCAGGGCCCCAGTGCTCATAAGTGTGCCCTGTATGTGTTACCTGTGTTATGACTAACTGTCTCACTGAGGCTCTGCTAATCAGAACCTTAGTGGTTATGCTCTCTCATTTCTTTCAAATTGTCACTAACAGGCTAGTGACCAATTTTACCAATTTACATTGGCATACTGGAACACCCTTATAATTCCCTAGTATATGGTACTAAGGTACCCAGGGTATTGGGGTTCCAGGAGATCCCTATGAGCTGCAGCATTTCTTTTGCCACCCATAGGGAGCTCTGACAATTCTTACACAGGCCTGCCACTGCAGCCTGAGTGAAATAACGTCCACGTTATTTCACAGCCATTTTACACTGCACTTAAGTAACTTATAAGTCACCTATATGTCTAACCTTTACCTGGTAAAGGTTGGGTGCTAAGTTACTTAGTGTGTGGGCACCCTGGCACTAGCCAAGGTGCCCCCACATTGTTCAGGGCCAATTCCCCGGACTTTGTGAATGCGGGGACACCATTACACGCGTGCACTACATATAGGTCACTACCTATGTGTAGCTTCACAATGGTAACTCCGAATATGGCCATGTAACATGTCTAAGATCATGGAATTGCCCCCTCTATGCCATCCTGGCATTGTTGGCACAATCCCATGATCCCACGGGTCTCTAGCACAGACCCGGGTACTGCCAAACTGCCTTTTCAGGGCTTTCACTGCAGCTGCTGCTGCTGCCAACCCCTCAGACAGGTTTCTGCCCTCCTGGGGTCCAGCCAGGCTTGGCCCAGGAAGGCAGAACAAAGGACTTCCTCTCCCTTTGGAAAATGGTGTTAAGGCAGGGGAGGAGTAGCCTCCCCTGCCTCTGGAAATGCTTTCATGGGCACACATTTCTGCATAAGCCAGTCTACACCGGTTCAGGGACCCCTCAGCCCTGCTCTGGCGCGAAACTGGACAAAGGAAAGGGGAGTGACCACTCCCCTGACCTGCACCTCCCCTGGGAGGTGCCCAGAGCTCCTCCAGTGTGCTCCAGACCTCTGCCATCTTGGAAACAGAGGTGCTGCTGGCACACTGGACTGCTCTGAGTGGCCAGGGCCAGCAGGTGACGTCAGAGACTCCTTCTGATAGGCTCCTTCAGGTGTTGCTAGCCTATCTTCTCTCCTAAGTAGCCAAACCCTCTTTTCTGGCTATTTAGGGTCTCTGCTTTGGGGATTTCCTTAGATAACGAATGCAAGAGCTCATCAGAGTTCCTCTGCATCTCTCTCTTCACCTTCTGCCAAGGAATCGACTGCTGACCGTGCTGGAAGCCTGCAAAACTGCAACAAAGTAGCGAAGACGACTACTGCAAATCTGTAACGCTGATCCTGCCGCCTTCTCGACTGCTTTCCTGGTGGTGCATGCTGTGGGGGTAGTCTGCCTCCTCTCTGCACTAGAAGCTCTGAAGAAATCTCCAGTGGGTCGACGGAATCGTCCCCCTGCAACCGCAGGCAGCAAAGAACTGCATCACCAGTCCTCTGGGTCTCCTCTCAGCACAACGAGCGAGGTCCCTTGAATCCAGCAACTCTGTCCAAGTGACTCCCACAGTCCAGTGACTCTTCAGTCCAAGTTTGGTGGAGGTAAGTCCTTGCCTCCCCACGCCAGACTGCATTGCTGGGAACCGCGTTTTTTGCAGCTACTCCGGCTCCTGTGCACTTTCCAAGGGAATCTTTTGTGCACAGCCAAGCCTGGGTCCACGGCACTCTAACCTGCATTGCACGACCTCCTGAGTTGTCCTCCGGCGGCGTGGGACTCCTTTGTGCAACTTCAGGTGAGCACCGTTTCACTCCACTTTGTAGTGCCTGTTCTGGCACTTCTGTGGGTGCTGCATGCTTCTGAGAGGGCTCTTTGTCTTGCTGGGTACCCCCTCTGTCCCCTGACGCAATTGGCGACATCCTGGTCCCTCCTGGGCCACAGCAGCATCCAAAAACCCTAACTACACGACTTGCAGCTAGCAAGGCTTGTTTGCGGTCTTTCTTCAGGAAAACACTTCTGCACAACTCTCCATGGCGTGGGACATCCATCCTTCAAAGGGGAAGTTTCTAGCCCTTGTGGTTCCTGCAGAATCCTCAGCTTCTACTGCCTAGTAGCAGCTTCTTTGCACCCACAGCTGGCATTTCCTGGGCATTGGCCCACACTCGACTTGGTCGTGACTTTTGGACTTGGTCCCCTTGTTCCACAGGTACCCTCGTCTGGAAATCCATCATTGTTGCATTGCTGGTTTTGGTCTTTCCTGCAGAAACCCCCTATCACGACTTCTGTGCTCTTTGGGGAACTTTAGTGCACTTTGCACTCACTTTTCAGGGTCTTGTGGTGGGCTATTTTTCTAACCCTCACTGTTTTCTTACAGTCCCAGCGACCCTCTACAAGGTCACATAGGTTTGGGGTCCATTCGTGGTTCGCATTCCACTTCTGGAGTATATGGTTTGTGTTGCCCCTATCCCTATGTGTCCCCATTGCATCCTATTGTAACTATACATTGTTTGCACTGTTTTCTAATACTATACTGCATATTTTTGGTATTGTGTACATATATCTTGTGTATATTTGCTATCCTCATACTGAGGGTACTCACTGAGATACTTTTTGCATATTGTCATAAAAATAAAGTACCTTTATTTTTAGTATATCTGTGTATTGTGTTTTCTTATGATATTATGCATATGACACTAGTGGTACTGTAGGAGCTTCACTCGTCTCCTAGTTCAGCCTAAGCTGCTCTCCTAAGCTACCATTATCTATCAGCCTAAGCTGCTAGACACCCTATACACTAATAAGGGATGCCTGGTGCAAGGTGTAAGTACCCCTTGGTACTCACTACAAGCCAGTCCAGCCTCCTACAATAACATGCTGACAGGATATTCAGGAGCCATTATCCTTTTGGATACAGAGATCTGCTATAAGAGCTATGACTCTTCAGAACCGCCTTGCATTAGACATTCTCTAAGCAAAGGAGGGCAGAGTTTGTAAATTGCTAGGTCCGAGTCATTGTTTTTCCCTATATACCGGACAACAGTAAAGCAGTTAGAGGCTTGATTAACAATATAACAAAAGATGAGACTAAATTAAAAGAACTAACTGAGCTCACTGTTTGGGAAAAAGATGGCAAAGAGAGAACTGCTGTGGGAAACTGGATTGGCAACTTGGGAAAAAGGATGATAATGAAAATAATACAAGGAGTTTCAATTATTGTGATTTGTATTATTATAAAATGGGGATTTTTCAAATTGTACAAAGTGATCAAAAGAGGAGAAGATTTGAAAAGAATAAGAGGAGGGTGGAATTTCAATTGGAAATATTATATGGGAAGTATTCAAGGGAGAAAAGATTAAATAAAAATGTGAGGGAATCAAGATTTTAGACAATCTGTGCAATTAAATAAATACATTTATTTGAGATGTAAGTGTGTTGACATAAATAGTCATCAGAGGTTGGATTGTGAGCGCAGAAACCAGCGGCAATAATTTTTACATATATTCCTGTGTGTGATTTAATAGATAAAAAACGTATTAACAGTTGAAATTAATGTGTAACACAAAATGTACCTTTATTATTGGCAACCATTGAGTGAAAGGCCTACACATGTAGTCTTAACATAATGTACTAACGTTGTAAGGAAAAACATGTCTCTTTAAGAGCACGTTCCCTGCAAAATTAAATGCTGAAATAATATGAGTATTTTCCTGTTTTCTGCTGGGCCTCAAGCAGATAAGGCCGCAGTGGGAAGTTATCTAACATACGGTGTTCTTACTGTTGTTACATTCAGATGTTCTCATATCGGTTGTATAACAAACTTCTTTTGTTTGAAACATGAACTTGTTCTGTGCATGTGTAAGGAAATGCCTCCTTGGCATGGTTACCCCCTCTGACTTTTTGCCTTTGCTGATGCCAAGTTATGATTTGAAAGTTTGCTGAGGCCTGCTAACCAGGCCCCAGCACCAGTGTTTTTTCCCTAAAACTGTACCTTTGTTTCCAGAATTGGCACACCCTGGCATCCAGGTAAGTCCCTTGTAACTGGTACCAAGGGCCCTGATGCCAGGGAATGTCTCTAAGGGCTGCAGCATGTCTTATGCCACCCTGGGGACCCCTCACTCAGCACAGACATACTGCTTGCCAGCTTGTGTGTGCTGGTGGGGAGAAAATGACTAAGTCGACATGGCCCCCCCTGAGGGTGCCATGCCAACCTCACACTGCCTATGGCATAGATAAGTAACCCCTCTAGCAGGCCTTACAGACCTAAGGCAGGGTGCACTATACCATAGGTGAGGGCATAGGTGCATGAGCACTATGCTCCTACAGTGTCTAAGCAAAACCTTAGACATTGTAAGTGCAGGGTAGCCATAAGAGTATATGGTGTGGGAGTCTGTCATACACGAACTCCACAGAACCATAATGGCTACACTGAAAACTGGGAAGTTTGGTATCAAACTTCTCAGCACAATAAATGCACACTGATGCCAGTGTACATTTTATTGTGAAATACACCCCAGAGGGCATCTTAGAGATGCCCCCTGAAAACATACCCGACTTCCAGTATGGGCTGACTAGTTTTGCCAGCCTGCCACACACCAGACATGTTGCTGGTCACATGGGGAGAGTGCCTTTGTCACTCTGTGGCTAGTAACAAAGCCTGTACTGGGTGGAGGTGCTTCTCACCTCCCCCTGCGGGAACTGTAACACCTGGCGGTGAGCCCCCTTTGTTACAGCGCCCCAGGGCATTCCAGCTAGTGGAGATGCCCGCCCCCTCCGGCCACGACCCCACTTTTGGCGGCAAGGCCGGAGGAGATAATGAGAAAAACAAGGAGGAGGCACTGGCCAGTCAGGACAACCCCTAAGGTGTCCTGAGCTGAGGTGACTCTGACTTTTAGAAATCCTCCATCTTGCAGATGGAGGATTCCCCCAATAGGATTAGGGATGTGCCCCCCTCCCCTCAGGGAGGAGGCACAAAGAGGGTGTAGCCACCCTCAGGGCTAGTAGCCATTGGCTACTAACCCCCCAGACCTAAACACACCCCTAAATTGAGTATTTAGGGGCCCCCAGAACCAAGCAAGATAGATTCCTGCAACCTGAAGACGAAGAAGGACTGCTGACCTGAAAAGCCCTGCAGAGAAGACAGAGACACCAACTGCTTTGGCCCCAGCCCTACTGGCCTGCCTCCCCACTTCGAGAAAAACTGCAACAGCGATGCGTCCCCCAGGGTCCAGCGACCTCTGAAGCCTCAGAGTACTACCCTGCATCTAAAAGGACCAAGAACTCCTGAGGACAGCGGCTCTGCTCCAAAGAAGAAACAACTTTGCAACAAAGAAACAACTTTTAAAGGATTGCACGTTTCCCGCCGGAAGTGTGAGACTTTACACTCTGCACCCGACGCCCCCAGCTCGACCTGCGGAGAAACAACACTACAGGGAGGACTCCCCGGCGACTGCGACCCTGTGAGTAGCCAGAGTTGACCCCCCTGAGCCTCCCCAGCGACGCCTGCAGAGGGAATCCAGAGGCTCCCCCTGACCGCGACTTCCTGCTTCTAAGAACCCGATGCCTGGTAAAGACACTACACCCGCAGCCCCCTGGACCTGAAGGATCCGACCTCCAGTGCAGAAGCGACCCCCAGGTGGCCCTCTCCCTTGCCCAGGTGGTAGCTACCCGAGGAGCCCCCCCCCCCCCGCCTGCCTGCTTTGCTGAAGAGACCCCTGGGTCTCCCATTGAACTCCATTGCAAACCAGACGCCTGTTTGCACTCTGCACCCGGCCGCCCCCGTGCCGCAGAGGGTGTACTTTTTGTGCTGACTTGTGTCCCCCCTGGTGCCCTACATAACCCCCCTGGTCTGCCCTCCGAAGTTGCGGGTACCTACCTGCTGGCCGACTGGAACCGGGGCACCCCCTTCTCCATTGAAGCCTATGCGTTTTGGGCACCACTTTGACCTCTGCACCTGACCGGCCCTGAGCTGCTGGTGTGGTAACTTTGGGGTTGCCCTGAACCCCCAACGGTGGGCTACCTTGGTCCCAACTTTGAACCCTGTAGGTGGGTTACTTACCTGCAAAACTAACAAATACTTACCTCCCCCAGAAACTGTTGAAATTTGCAGTGTCCAGTTTTAAAATAGCTTATTGCCATTTTTGCCAAAACTGTAAATGCTATTTTGCTGATTCAAAGTTCCTTTGATACCTAAGTGAAGTACCTTTCATTTGAAGTATTAATTGTAAATCTTGAACCTGTGGTTCTTAAAATAAACTAAGAAAAGATATGTTTCTATAGAAAAACCTATTGGCCTGGAATTGTCTTTGAGTGTGTGTTCCTCATTTATTGCCTGTGTGTATGTACAACAAATGCTTAACACTACCCTCTGATAAGCCTACTGCTCGACCACACTACCACAAAATAGAGCATTAGAATTATCTCTTTTTGCCACTATCTTACCTCTAAGGGGAAACCTTGGACTCTGTGCATGCTATTTCTTACTTTGAAATAATACATACAGAGCCAACTTCCTACAGCATGTATTAATGAAATGTATTTCTCTGGAGGAAATGGTACAACTCAAGGATGTTTCCACATCTTTGTAGCCCCTGTCTAGTAGATGTGTATTTGGAATGTGTGGAACAAAAGAGCCTACAGATCAAAGACAGAAAAGGATGGGGAAGATACATTTAGTATAAGTTTGGAGTTAGGAAAAAGAGGCAAATCCAATCTACGCTTTGCCCGTTCACAAGTGTAACATTGTGTTAGACTTTCCATCCTTGGCGTGGTCTCACTTAACTTTTTACCTCTGTTCCCCAGGTTGTTGATGTGTGCTGGACTCTGATTTTACTGTTTTTGTTACTCTGGGCACTTTACCACTGCTAACCAGTGCTAAAGTGTAAGTGCTCCTGTTTAAAATGTGTACGTAATTGGTTCTCCATGATTGGCATATTTGTTTTACTGTTAAGTCCCTAGTAAAGTGCACTAGAGGTGCCCAGGGCCTGTAAATCAAATGTTACTAGTGGGCCTGGAGGACTGGTTGTGCCACCCACACAAGTAACCCTGTAATCATGTCTCAGACCTGCCACTGCAGTGTCTGTAAGTGTATTTTTACACTGTAAATTCGACTTGGCAAGTGTACCCACTTGCCAGGCCCAAACCTTCCCTTTTCTTACATATAAGGCACCCCTAAGGTAGGCCCTAGGTAGCCCCAAGGGCAGGGTGCAGTGTATGGATAAGGTAGGACATATAGTAATGTGGTTTATATGTCCTGACAGTGAAATACTGCCAATTTCGTTTTTCACTGTTGCAAGGCCTGTCTCTCTCATAGGATAATATGGGGGCTACCTTTAAATATGATTAAAGTGTAGATTCCCCTAGAGAGTAGATGGACATGTGGAGTTTGGGGTCCCTGAACTCACAATTTAAAAATACATCTTTTAGTAAAGTTGATTTTGAGATTGTGCATTTGAAAATGCCACTTTTAGAAAGTGAGCATTTTCTTCCTTAAACCATTCTGTGACTCTGCCTTGTTTGTGGATTCCCTGTCTGGGTCAGTTTGACAGTTGGGTTGTTTTTCACCTCACACCAGACAGTGACACAAAGGGAGCTGGGGTGTAACCTGCATTTCCTGATTACCCATCTCTGCTAGGAGGGAGGGGTGGAGTGGTCACTCTCATCTGAAAGTACTGTGCCTGCCTCTGACAATGCCGGCTCCGACCCCCTGGTGTGTGTCTGAGGCCTTGCCTGGGCAAGGCAGGATTTCACAAGTAGGTGTGAGTCCCCTTTGAAGAAAGGTGACTTCAAAGACTAAAATGGGTATAAGAAGGGCACCCAAATCTACAGACTTTAAAAACACTTCTGGAACCAAGAGGAACCTCTGCCTGGAGAAGAGCTGATAGCTGAGGAAGAAGTGCTGCCCTGCCTGTGACTGTGCTTTGTGGAGCTTTCCTGCAGTGCTGCTTCTGCCAGAGTAAGAGGGCAAAGACTGGACTTTGTGTGCCTTCAATCTTGTGAAGAAATCTCCAAGGGCTTTAGTTAGAGCTTGCCTCCTGTTGTTTGAAGTCTCAGGGACAGCAAAGACTTCTCTCTGCCAGCACCTGGAGTCTCTGGAGAGACTCCTGCCCTGACAAGTGGTGCCCTATCCCGTTCCTGGGCCCTTGAAAGGAAAGCTGGTGGAAATCCAAGGAAATCGACTTCGGACGACTTCGGACCGACGCCGCTGCTGAATCCGGTAACGCCGCCTGCACCGGACGCCGTGACCTTCGCTGGAACGCAACGCTCTTCGCAGGCCTGACGCCGCAGCAGCCCCGCTGAAGTCCGCGACTCCGTGGAAGTCGCCGCACCACGTCGTGACCGACACCGCTCGAAGTGCGCGGATTCAACGTTTCGCACAGATGCCGCGATCCCCGACTTCGCGATTCGGCTTGTTTTCACTCTTCACCAAAGGTACTGTACTTGGGGGTCTACACAACTCCGTGTCCGGCGCCGCTGGTGTCAGATTGTTGGAAACGACTCCGTCACGACGCCGTGTTAACATCTCATCGAAGCATTTTTGTTTCTAAGTGCTATTTTTGAGTTTATTCTTTAAAAATTCATAACTTGACTTGTGTATGTCGGATTTTTGTCGTTTTGGTCTTGTTTTGTTTAGATAAATATTTCCTATTTTTCTAAACTGGTGTTGTGTCATTTTGTAGTGTTTTCATTAAGTTACTGTGTGTGTTGGTACAAATACTTTACACCTAGTGCTCTGAGGTTAAGCCTACTGCCCTGCCAAGCTACCAAGGGGGTAAGCAGGGGTTAGCTGAGGGTGATTCTCTTTTACCCTGACTAGAGTGAGGGTCCTTGCTTGAACAGGGGGTAACCTGACTGTCAACCAAAGACCCCATTTCTAACACATTGTTAAGTACTTCTGATATCTAATGTTCTTGTAATTGGATGTTATTTCTTTGCCTGATGCTTTGGACCAGCAAGTTTAATTTAATGTTTAGGTACTGGGAAGTTGGGACTCTTTTTCCTTGACATGCTGTTCATCAAGTTATTTCTTTTTTTCCCAGTTATGTTTCATGCCTTGCCAGTCAGTCTACTGACATTCTGGTGCTTTATTATTTTCTGAGTTTTACTATGTTGGTTCGATGCTGAACTAATGGTCTGGTGGTTTAGTAATCTAATAGTCCAAATTCTAAAACGTCCCCCATACCCTGCTCCTGTCCTGATGCTGGCTATGTTGTCCCCCTGATAAAGTTGATGCTGTGTTGCTGATTACCTTAGGGATAGGTAAATGTATAATCTGTGTATTGTTGTTTGTCTTTTGTTTTTCAGGTACCAACTGCTGCTGTTTTAATACTGCTGCTATTTTAATTGCGCCATAGCTCAATGTTTTCTTAATTAATGTTATTAGAACTTTTGCATGAAGCCCAACATGCTAATGCTAATCTGAAGTTAGTGAGGTGCTTCTCCTATACCTATGAATTGGTGTTATTATATTGCTAAACCAATGTATGTCACCTCGCTTGCTCAAATATTGCTGTTATTAATTTGCGTTTTCGCTATTTAAATTGTCGTTCTTATTGCTTTGTTTAAGCTAAGATTCTTTAGGAGATTTGGACAGCCTGTGATATTTCTTTACTTGCGCCATTTGGTGTTGAGACTAATTTTTGTGACCTTAGCATTGTTAATATAGGGAAATAAATATTTTTATTGATACTAAAAGGTGTGGTTATTCATGACCAAATGGGTCATGGTGTGTAATTTACTGACTCTTTGGTGATCGTTATTATTTAATACTGTTGCTTTATATTACACCTTACAATAATAATTTAAACAAGTCCAATGATTCATGGATCTTAGGGATGCGTCCACTTACTATTATTAGAACAAAATAGATAAGCCGAGGGCGCGCTCACAGTGGGGCACGAGTTATAGTTACCTTGGGGAATGAGTTATAGTTTCTTGAAATAAGTATAATTATAACTGTTATTCCTATGGTTTTGTGCACATAAAATCTGAAACAGACTATAACGTCCCTGTAACCCTTGTTGTATCCAGTTGGGAAAATATAAATAAATATATATATTTATATGAAAACATCTATTTAGTGCTATTTTAAGTACTAAATTATAATTTATATACTATGTTTCTGCGAAATCCAGTAAACTGTGATTACTAACATCATCGTACGCAACATAAGTTACAACACCAGCATAGAAAATATTTGAAATATGAACTGAATTTGGACGCAATGAGGTACTGGGTTTTTCAGAACCGGTACTGATCCGGTAACCCAGTGGTGCCAGGGTACACCCAAAGACCTCGGGTACTTTCCTGATTCAGACCACAGAAACTCAGAGTCTTCTAGGTGAAGTCAAAGATCGAATTTATTGGCTGCAACCAAGTGACAAGCGTCCTAGAAGTACAACAGCATGGTTTGTAAGTTCTCAGGAGACTGTGTGTCAATGCAAAGTCAGGTTTCCTTATATACAGTTTTTTAAGCTTCAGGCAAACATTCTTGACATTTTGGTTGGTCATTGACATGTTTTCACTACAAAGGAAAAAACAGTGTCATGATGAAACCTCATATTTCATGTCATCCAACCAATAATAAATTACCCGGCAAGGCCTAGTATTTTACATCAGATAAGTGTGGACCCCCAATAAAAACGGGCACCTCCCCCTCGTAAAGTAAGAAGAAGAAAAGAGCAGGTGCAGGTGTGAGCAAGATTAGGCAGGGTGTGTGAGCGATAATAAGGGTTTTATGGCATGGTGTGCCTTGATGCTATCTGATTCGGCCACTGGGAGAGGGACTGACCAAACAGGTTTGGCCTGAGGCAATGGTTCCCGCTTGCCCAGGTCAGAGAAAAGTCAATCAAGGTGTACGTGTCCTTGGAATCAAATCTGACTGTATTATAAGCCTATGTGAGGGCAACTTTTAAAAATGGCTGCCGTGTATAAAATGGGAGCCACGAGTGCAGGACGAAAATGGCGATTTCGAGGTGAAAACGCTGCTGGAATTGAGCGAAAATGCTCATGCTTAGTGTACTAGTCATTATCGGTCTTTTGATACTAAAATCGTACTGCTGTGGCAAAGTAAATTACATGGGTCCAGAATTTTTAGAACCACAAACCCTCCTTTTGCCCTTACATAGGCAATAAACCTATTCTCATGCTAATCTGAGTCCAGGTCTATGTTTCTAAAGTCGTTGAGATGTTGCTGTAACATCATCCTAGTATTTAGCTCGTCTCTTGGTGCAGGTTTCCTTATGCATGATGTAACACAGAGGCCACATATGGCAGGACAAAGTAAGGAATACCTCTATCTGCAGTAGGTGGCATAAGATCACACACCCAACAATTAGTGATGTTCACTACTAACTAGTGTTGATGCAGAAGCTGTACAAAAGAATTGCTTACGAATTCTGATCTTCTAACCTGCTCATGTTCAGGAAAAGGGTGAAAAGAGTGCAAAGAAACAATAGTAGGAAAAGACATAGGTTGGGAAGTGGGTGCAGAAGTCAATTGAGTAGAGAAAAACAATCCCACCCATAAATGACAACGTCATGTTTAAAAGACACTAGAAAACACGTTATTAAGAACATACAGACAACGGGAGAAATTAGTGACCACTATTACAAATGAAATAATAATTTTTCACAACCCTAACCAAAAAGCAAATCCTAAAATTATCTAGTAACATTTTTAGGGCTCCTCTGCATTTCAGTAATTTTGGTATGTTCAGGTGGAACAGTGGTGACTCTCATCAATGCTTTAAGGTGAAAAGGGGGTACTCTTTCCACAGAAAATTGACTTTATTCTGCTTTTACTAAACAGAATAGTACTTTAAAACAATGCCAGCAAAACAATCAGTCTCCTAACACCTAGTCTATACAATCACACGGAAACCTCTTGTGAAACCAACTATGCCCAGAGTCCGTTCAAAAAGCCTCTCTGGCAGGCTTCTATTGTCCATCAAATTTTCTTTTGTTGTTTTCTTTCGCATGGGCCTCTCAATTCAGGCCTCTTCGTGAGAAAAGTACTGCTTAGTTGGAGTGCCCTCCTGGCAAACACCCACAGCTCACTCGAAAGTCTCAATGTCTTAAAGCAATGCACCAGTGTCTCTCCTCTGTGGCAGACACTACAAACAATGTGCTCTTCATTGATCAAGGGCACAAATCATCTCGTGCAGACCCAAGCACCATTAATTGGGAAATAGCTCAAGCTCAGCAGCACTTTCAGACTCCAACACTCATTATTTATTGTCAGAGGACGCTCAAGCTGCTCTTTCATGGGCACCACAATATAGTGCCTTTTTCCAAACTTGAAATCTCCGGTGCACTGCCCTTCTTCCGTTGGAGCAAAGAAAAGGGGGGGGGTGGCCAAAACTCAGGCCAAGGGGCTCAAGGGATTGCACACTGTCAGAGGTTACCAGCACATGACAGGTAGAGAAATGAAACCTCAAAACAGCTCTGCCATCAACAACAGGAATCCTTCTCTTTAGCTCTTTTACACTGAAACTTTGGTTTTGTGATGTCCAACGCCGTCTGATGGAGCAAGTACGATACCATGCGCTGGCGATCGCTGTCCAGCTTTGCTACTTTCTGGGTGCTGAGACTGTAGGGCCAAAACGTCCGTCTTTCATCTGTAGCTGTCACTGATGGGAATTAGGCTTAAATCAATGTCCTGCAGGTTATTATGACTTGATACCCGCAGAATCTAGTGACGTAGGAAATGTGCCACAGTTGTTAGTTCCCTTCAATTTAGTACAAAAACAGTTCATGGTTTTTAACAAGGGGACTGCAAGCAGGTGGTCTGCAATCTTCAAAGGAGTAGCCATACACCATGGGCATAAAATACAAAGACAAAGGCAGAAGGGCAAAACAGGGCCTCTAGCATCTTTAATTGGGTTCTCTCCATTATTCTCTGCCATCTATAGCTACATGAGAATTCTATCTGAATGGATTTCCTCACACAGTGGCATTGTCTAATGGGGTAAACACATATTTTCCTCAATGATTAAGTCTAGGTGTTCCTCCTTATCTTAGAACATCTCAATAGAGAAATCACATGATACCGATTATCAGGGACATGTAGAAACCTTCCTTTAAAAACTGTGCATCAGGTGCACTATGCAATACACAGGCTAATAGTCAAATGTGCAAACAAAAAGACAAAAACTAGAGGGTCCTGATATTTGCATGATTAGGACACATCTGATCCCACCAAAAATTAAAGTAGCAGGAACAGAAGGGAACCGAAAACCAAATTAAAATAGACATTGAAAATTCGTCATGTTCAAAAAGGTAAACATAAGATATCTCCTATAGAGATGGAAAACTTGTCTTACTATAATATTGAGTCAGTTAACCAGTCTATCGCTACCCTGACAGTCAGGCTGGAAAACATTGAAGCAGGCCTAAGGCAAATTCTTGAAAACCAGTCTGGTCATACCAAAGGGAATTATACATAACATGGGGGTCCCTGGTACATCACTGCAGTCTGGAAATGTGAACCTGAACAATACATCAATAATAATAAAAGGTCTGACTGGTGAAAGGAATTTGAAAAAGAGAAATGGGACTAGGACATAGCTAAAATCTCAATAACTAAGCATGATGCGACATTGGTCAGGGGAAGTAACAAAAGAAAAAATCTATAGGAAGAACAAAAAAATTATTTGGGTGATAGTCAGGCATGTGACACAACACCGAGAGTACGGGTCATACACAAAGGCCAAAGTTACACAAATTTTAACTCTACCGTTGGTGACTACACCATATACGGTACTCCTAGTTATTGTTTCAGTTCCTTCTTCAGGAAAAAATGAAAACCTGGTTTTCTTTTAAGGAACAAAAGCCATATGCTACTTAGGAAACAGAACATCATTAACTAATGTAATATAGAAATTAGGCCACCTTGAGTCACAGATCTATAATTTCATCCTTAGGTCCAATCAAGGCTACATAAATGTAGGGCTGCCTGTTCCTTTAAGGGAAGGGGCAGTAACGTGACTAACTGCAGGTGACACACTTTGATCCTGTATATCTCTTTTTATTTTCCTTCAATACCATTATAGCCAAATAGACATGCACTGGTGAAGTGTTGTCTCTTATGTTCACAGCATGAAATATCATTATCTGTGGAATTTAGTAACAAGAACAAGTTCAACCAACTGTTGCGTAGCGATGGGCATCGTCATGACCATCCCCTCACAACACAGGGGAGCTTTTAATAGTATCAAAAGCAGCAACAAACATGCAAAAAAAAAAACAAAAAAAAAATAATAAAAACGCACAAAACGTCAAGCTATCAGATATACTTGCTGTGTATCAAGCACAAAAAGCATAGACAAAACAATAGCATGTGTGAATAAGCGGTGACACACAACACCATGTCATGTACTTTATGCACTGTAAACCTGCAGCCCAAAATCCAATATTTGGGCCTGTTTAATTTGTCAGGTTTAAAATCCTTACCCTCCTTTTGACAGTAGATCACCAGGCAATGGAAATCTGCTGTCAAATATAACTTTACTGTTTCTCTTCTAACATACAGGACCAGCAAGAACAATTCATGATAGGACCAAATACACGAAAATAAATTTCCATTACTTAACTGTTACCCTCTTGTCAGTTACTTCGCAACATCAAGCCACCTTAGTTTAACCTTTCTAAAAGTAAAAATTGTTACACTGACACTCCATATTAATTTGGCACCTACAATTTCCACTGTGAAAAATAAGTCTTAATTGGTAAATCGTTCTCATTAAGGCATGTAGCCTTCAAAATTTTAGAAAAGGGCTGCATCTTATTTTCTGTCTAAGACTTAATGCAACACTTCGTTTTCTGTCAAATAAAAGCAACTAGCAGGCATCATTTTATTTTTTTAGAGCGGAGAAATAAATGTATCAGTTCTGCAGAGCATTTAACATGATGTTGGGACTTTCGAAGAAACCCCTTTTTTTAATATTTTCCCTTTGGAATTAAGTTCTTTAATTGTATTGATGTTCTTCTGGAGAAACCAGAAATCCCACTTTTAGAGGCCCGTAGGGTCATTCTGTATTTCACAGAGACAAGGCCCTAATTTAAAAGGTCACAAGTGTCAACATGACAGCCTCCTCCATTGTTTATGGGAAAACTAAAGATAGCATCTCAGCAGCGTGACTTGAGCCAGCCTCTGTAGCTCTCTTAGCTTCTGCCACACTGAATCTGTCAAAGACAGTAGGCCTTCCTGTTTTCCTTCTAACCTGCAATAATTCACTCTATTTAAAAAAAAAAAAAATTCCTTTTTAGGCGCTAAAAAAAAATTATCTCTATTTCCAGATTATTAAACTACATTTACTGTGAATAATTCACAAACCTTAATAACACACATACCAGTTGTTAGAATAAATGCTTGTTGCAATCCCATGCAATGGTACATATTTCATCAACCTCAAATGAATGAACGTCTCAGTAGGCCCAGCTGAAGTTAGAACCTTCAACCTCGATATTAAAACAAGCCTTTGTACTGGCACATTGACTCATTGAATCATAAGAAGGCACAACCTGCAAATATATATCAAACCTAAATGTATGCATTTACTGAAGCCTGAGACACTTTAAAAAGTACTCTGAATGAAAGAAAATGCAGTTTAAACAGTGCTTTTGCCCAAAATCGACTTTGATATTTTAGGCATTAAAAATCAATATCCTACAATTTTCTTGCATAATATGCATTACCAGAATGTCTATTACACAATCCATGAGTCAGCCATTGAAAATATTAACTTATACTTTATAGAAATGAGCTTGTTTGCTCCTGCGCCAAGGGAAAATTGCACATACAAATGTCATTTTAGCGGTGCAACATAACTTAAATTAAATTTTAATGCTAGGAGGTCATAGTATAGGTATTAAGCTTTATAAATATTAAAAAACGATTTTGAAAGGCACTTATTTTTTAAATAATTTTTCCATAATTAATAATTTTCATTTAAAAAAAAAATATATATATATATATTTTTTTTGTGATAATTCCACATATAAAAGCAAGCTGCATCCCTTGCCTATTATTTGGGATACATTAACTCACAAGCCTAAGCGCATAAGCCTAACTTGAAATGCGTCACATTTTTGCGCCACTTTCATTTAAAAGGAAGGTTATGCAAAATTCCACCCGTGTTTAACTGGGAAAGTGCTGGCTGAATTGAACATTCCTATCAAATATACTGCAGCTGAAAAGTTTGCCTGTGAACATCTAATACAATGCATCTAAGAAAAATGCTGTAAATGTATTTATTTTTTTGCAAAAATAGATAATTTCGGTTTTTTTGGGGGGCCCTATTTATATCTATTGAATGTGTTTTCTAATTTATTAAGCATTTAACAGCAGTTTTGTATATGTGCACAATTGCTCATTCTATAAATTAAAGAGCAACATATAGCTATGTTAGCACATCACATGGTTCATTTCTGGATTTTTTCTGAGTTTCTACTTAATATTAATTAACCAACATTTTACTTAACAAACTGAAAACATCAAGAAGACCCACAAACACACATTGAGCTCATTTCAGATATAAACAGAAAACACTCAGGACACACAATACAGCGCGCTTTAGCCATTTTTCATAAATAGCGCCGTCGCAATTTACTTACAGAACCGTTTGCAGATCCTAGTTGTAAGTCATATTTACAAGAGAAAAGAAAACTTTTCTCAATAGTGTTCCAAAAAACTGCAAAAACAGCCTCACAGACATTTATTTCCAAGAATAGCGGACCCATACTTTATTAAACGTGATGGGGCCCACTCCGTGCTTCACATATAGTTCATAGGTTGGAGTTCCAATCGGAGGAACCGGACATGAGTCCTCCAACCGGGAGTCCCTTTCACAACCAAGACAAAACAAATTTCCAAGTCTGCTAAGACCAGGCATCTTCGCTCACTAGTCTAGCTTCAAACTTCAAAGGATTATCCTTTACGATAGTCTCGTGAATACACGAGTCCTTCGGCCTTGGTACTTGCAAGTTCCAAATCAAAGTGATCCCGAAGGGATACCAAACCAAATGTCCAACTAAGGACCAAACCAAGTGTCCAACTAAGGACTGGGAGACGCTCCACTTATACTTAACTGAAAATATCGATGACGTCACCAGAAGACTTGTCTTATCGTTTCGCTCTACCAAACATCAAGGGTCCAAATCAGGGCGATAGCCAGGGCAGCAGTCCTTCGTAGCCGTCGGGAAGCGGGGAACCTCGCAGCAAAGACTTTAGGACCACGTCGACATGCAGGGGTCGATGAAGTGGCGGCCTTCCTCCAGAATTTTCACACGAAGGTCCCCACGGACCTCAGGCTTGGACCGGTACCGTTGGTATCGCCCCACGTTGGGCGCCAACTGAGGTGCGGGTTATTCAGAACCGGTACTGATCCGGTAACCCAGTGGTGCCAGGGTACACCCAAAGACCTCGGGTACTTTCCTGATTCAGACCACAGAAACTCAGAGTCTTCTAGGTGAAGTCAAAGATCGAATTTATTGGCTGCAACCAAGTGACAAGTGTCCTAGAAGTACAACAGCACGGTTTGTATGTTCTCAGGAGACTGTGTGTCAATGCAAAGTCAGGTTTCCTTATATACAGTTTTTTAAGCTTCAGGCAAACATTCTTGACATTTTGGTTGGTCATTCACATGTTTTCACTACAAAGGAAAAAACAGTGTCATGATGAAACCTCATATTTCATGTCATCCAACCCATAATAAATTACCCGGCAAGGCCTAGTATTTTACATCAGATAAGTGTGGACCCCCAATAAAAACGGGCACCTCCCCCTCGTAAAGTAAGAAGAAGAAAAGAGCAGGTGCAGGTGTGAGCAAGATTAGGCAGGGTGTGTGAGCGATAATAAGGGTTTTATGGCATGGTGTGCCTTGATGCTATCTGATTGGGCCACTGGGAGAGGGACTGACCAAACAGGTTTGGCCTGAGGCAATGGTTCCAGCTTGCCCAGGTCAGAGAAAAGTCAATCAAGGTGTACGTGTCCTTGGAATCAAATCTGACTGTATTATAAGCCTATGTGAGGGCAACTTTTAAAAATGGCTGCCGTGTATAAATGGGAGCCACGAGTGCAGGACGAAAATGGCGATTTCGAGGTGAAAACGCTGCTGGAATTGAGCGAAAATGCTCATGCTTAGTGTACTAGTCATTATCGGTCTTTTGATACTAAAATCGTACTGCTGTGGCAAAGTAAATTACATGGGTCCAGAATTTTTAGAACCACAGCAACAGTCCTGCAAGTCTACCATCATTCTTGAAGCCAATGACTCGTCCAATCCAAACATAGCATGGAACGTACCTTGATTAAAATGTAGTACAACATTCTGACAATCGTTAATGAAGGCACCATTGCAACATGTATACATGTCGATGTGCCAGTGGCATTGTACATTGTCGCCCGACACTTTCTACTGGTATCACAGAACCACAGGTATATTTTGATATTGCTTGCAGCTTTTAAGTTATTTTTCCCAAGTCGTTCCTCCCAACACGCACCAACCTTCCAGCAGCCCAGGCGGAACTGCTCGCTCTCTTCATGCGAAGACTGCTAACTCCTTTCCACTAACCTTCTCTAAGGCCACAGGGCTATTACCCACCAGCATGCCTGTGATAACAATGTCACCCCATTAAGTGTTAAACCTTTCGTACCAATCGTTCGGAAGAACTTTGAAAGTATGACTTATTTTCAGCTACTTCAAGTCCTCGAGATGCCTAACAGCATTGGATTGTAAATTAAACAGAAGCAATGCTAAAGCAGTATCTGTCTTGCATTCATCAGCTAAGTAGCAGCAACAAACTCTAACAAGCCTAGATGAAGCCAATTCATTTTGCACTCTGATCTAGACATTTTATTTCTTACATTTTACATGGAGTTCCGTGTCGAAGGAGCCTGTTCATCTCATGTAGCAACACACTGTAAGGGTGATTTGGCTGAGGTATAGTGGACGTGTGCGTAATGAGAAAATAAAACACATACGTACAGCACATCCGGTGGCATATGATAATGGTATTTTTTATTATATTCTTCGTCACTCTTCTTTTGTGTACGCTTCTCGGGCTAGACTGTGACCTTTAAGTCCGCTGAGTAAGAGAAATGGGAGGGGCCGGGAGGCAGAACTAGATCAGAGAAGTGAAGACAGTGGTATGGCAAAACAGGTGAATTAAAGGGAAACGGTTGGCAGAGGTATGCATAAGGTAAAGATAAAGGTGCGGCTGGGTGAAACATGAGGTAAGGAGAGAAAGATTAGGTAGCAAGTGAGAAAGATATAGAGAGGTGGAAAGGGATACTGTTAAGTCAATACAGAAAGTTAGACACATCGGCAAGGTTTTTAGTGTGGTACAGAGACATACATACAGCATGAAATATATATATTGAAAAGGAGCGTGGTGAGGTATACTGTTGTGGGAGGTAGCAAGAGGGGTAAGGTAGAAAGTGGAGTGAATTAAATAAAGCAAGGTTGAGGGTAGAGTCAGACAAGTAGAAATGTGAGTTACTTAGAAACATAAAAAGATTCAGAGATGAAGGTGATGAAGAAGGAGGGGGGCACAACGAGACGAGCTATAAAAACAGGTAAGGCAAAGAATAGCAAGGCAGAGAAAATATGAATGAAGGATAGACAGATGTGAGAAAAGAGATGATTTAGAAAAACGGAGCAGGCTGAGAATAATGAAGTTGCTACAGAGATATAAAAAAGGTTGAGGAAGAGAGACAACCGTGTGGTAGAGAGAAGCCGAGACAAACATGAGCTTCAGAAATGCATAAAAAGAGACAGGAAAGGTAAGACAGAGAGAGGTTAAACTGAAATAAAGACGGAGGTGCAGAGAAGATATGAAAGATAGGATAATGAAACACAGAAAGAAGTAAAGAGAGAGGGAGTTAGAAAGAACTGCAAGATGTGAACTGGGGAATCAAGATAGATAGAGAAAGGGATGAGAATTGAGGTTGTGAAAGATTAGGTAGATTTAAACAGTAGGTGGCAGGGGTTTAATTAGTGGGAGAGAATTGAGGTAAAAAGTGAAATGAGGTAGAGGGGGTGAGATAATTATCGTGGGAGGGACACATTTCTGAGCTTAAGAGAGATGAGTTTACTAGAGGCATGGTTGATGGAGGAGAGAACCTTTAAGATGAGAGAAGCAGAACATTCAGATAATGCGAGGAAGTGGAGTGGTAGAAATGTGGAGGTGCACACAGAGTGGTAGAAAGAGAGGTAAGATCATGAGAGAAAGAGAGAGGGAGTGGTATAGAGCGGTATTGAGCGAGGCGAGGTAAAAATCGGTGCTGTAATCAGAATTGAGATAGTGGTGGTGGAAAGACTGCTATAGTGATATGTATGACCTGGGGGAGGATCGAAATATAAGAGGTGAGGTTTGTAAGGAGAGGGACATGAGACAAATAGTCTTTTTAAAATTTGAATACCATCAACTTTCTGAGAGGGTACGTGTGTGCATGCACACTAAAGAAAAATAACCTGTTTTCATTTAAACCGTTATGGCAGGAATTTTGATGGCCCCAATCATTTTACAATGGGGCAGGCAATTGCAAGCTTTGGCTTTGTTTTAAAAGAGCTCCCATCCCATTGCCTGTAGATTTTCTCCTATTAACTCAAACAGGATAATTGTTTTGTCAGCTATACATAGCACATAATATTTATGTCAGACAATATTAAGATGAAGATATAGTGTTATCAAGCTCTTTAAAACTGCCCATTCTACCAATTATTCAGTGGGTTCATGAGGATTTATCTGATAGGGACTTTAAAAAGTTGAAAACTTAGTGGTAATGCATCCCTTCAAAGCATTTGGAGCTACATGAGAGAAATCTATCTAAATAATTGCCATATTATTGGTAACCTACCTAATTGAACTGTTGGAAAGCAGCATGCTCTGGGAACATCAACCAAAAACCTTTGTTTCTGGCTTAAGAGGAACCTCAGCAGAATTACACAAGTTAGTAAGTTAAAAAATAAGTTTTCTCCCAAATTAGCAGCTCTGGTAAATCATCTTTTATCTTCTTCATAAAGACATGGTAATTTTTTCAAACTCAAAACTGGAAATCAGAAAGTAATATGAACAGGCCTTCCAAGCTTCAAACTAAACCATCAACAAAATTGCTGAATCTCGCTGGATGGCTCGAAACCGGTATCCATGCTGATCAAAACCGGTACCTGTGAGACAAAGACTTCCTTGAATGCTGATTGAATTTGGTAAATATGAAAGGAAATGTACAATTGCTTTGTGTTTCTTTTTAGGTAACCAACTGCTGATTTTGATAAGAGCCCTAGTTAGGAGTTTTCCAAATTAATGTTGCTAAATTGTTTTCGCATGAAGTCCCACATGCTGATGCTAATTTGAGGATAGATGAGGATTCATTTGTTGCACAATGCAATTTGAGACCTTGTTGTGCTGACCAATGTATGCAATTAGCTCATTACAGATTATAGTTTTAGTGATTTGCATTGCTATTATCGAATGCCTTGTTATTCAAATGCTGCATAGATTGCATCTTTTCCGCCGTTATGGACAGCTATTAATGTTCATTTACATATATCATTTGGTGTTGAGACACATTTATATTGTGCTAGCTTTGTTAATATAGGGAAATAAATTCATTAACTTGAATAAACTGGTGTGGTTATTTGTGGCCGAGAGGTCATAGTTCGCCGAAATGTTTTCTGGATTAATTGTGAAGTGTTACGTTGATCAGGGCATTGCTTATGTTCGTTATTGATTATTGATTTCATTAAATTGACTGATCTCGGGTGAGGAGTGTCCCACTTGGTCAAAAGATTCATCAACCCAAGAGCGTCCGAAATACAGGTAAATTTATTAGGTCGGAACGCTCTATCAGTAGATGGTAGCAGAGGATGGTTACGCCCTTTGGGACCCCTCACTCTTAAAGTACATGGTGTTGAATTAACGGTTTCGCCCTTTGGGACCCCCCACTCTTAAAGTACATGGTGTTGAATTAACGGTTTGGCATTTTGGGACCCCACTCGAGAGGTATATGGTGTTGAATTAGATTTTTCTTGGGTAAAACAGATTGAGAAAATGATGATGGGCTAAGTCCCCCGCGACTTTCCCGGGATCTCGGAGCTTGCGAATGGAGAGAATGGAGGTGTGAGATCGGCGTTGGCGGTACTAGTGATGGTATGAGTGAAGTTAGGATTTTGCGCTTGCACAGCTTATTGCCGCAGATTGTGTGAAAAGGTTGCGAGGATTTTAGAGAATAGCGGAGGTGCGACTCCGAGTGTGAGAGTAGGGAAGTCGTCGAACTTCATGTGCATGTGGCGCTTTGTGCAGAAAAAGGTCCACGTGGTTGTTGTTGTTGAGACGGGCCCTGCGAGGTCAAGAGACTCCGGAGTATGTTGAAAAGTGTATGAGACACTTGTTTTATGTTGTGGTCTGGTCGGTTTAGTAGGTTGACCGGGCGTGGTCAACGAGTCGGTACGTGTGTTAAGGGAGTGAAAGAAAACTTCGACTTCGGGCTTTGACAAATTCTAAGTGCACTAGAATAGATCATTGACAAGTTGAGAGCAGTCTGCAGGTCAGATTTGCTTGCGAACGTGGGGACCGAGAAAGATGGAATAACTGCCGAGGCTAGTGAAAAATCCCTAAGGTCCTGAAGCGATTGTGTTACCCTTCCTGTAGTAAACCGACAGATCTGTTTTATTATTATTTTGGTTGCTCGCGATATATGCTAGAAGTTGTTACGAGAGGAGCTGAGTGAAGGAGGACTAGCCGCGAGGCTTTGTCAGCCGCAGTGTGTGTGAGTGTGACGTCACTAGGAGCCGCGCTGGGATAGGTTGGTTGCAGAGAAGGGTCGCGCACGGATTGGACGCAGTCCGTGGGGCTCGATTGGAAGGGGAAAGGCAAGCAAAGAGTATTCCGGGAATTAAAGTCACTTATTGATTACAAATTTTGTGAAATAAAAAGACGAGAAAATGAAATTTTTGAAAGCATTAAAGAGTGCGATGAAGGGGGAGTCTTACATTAAGGCGAGTGTAGGAGAGGAGACGCCACCCGAAGGTACACCAGCTTACATTGTAATGGAGGAAAGGGGGGTAGCTCCGTGCCTTTGGCTAAAGCAATGGCACAAGCTGACAGAGAAACATGGGAGCGTAGCGTTCCCGATCCATGGGACATTCAATATAAGGATCCTAGAGAATTTGAGATTCGCGATGTACGACATGAAGGTACCTCCAAGGCCAGCACAGTTTGAGGCTCTAGCGATTTGGGAACTAATGGCTAGACAGCAACAGCAAAAGAAGTTCGAGACCAGGATAAGAAAGGCAGAAAAGACACTAGCGGACGCTAGGTGGGATAATGCACAGAAGGTGTGGAGGTCAGATATATTGCAGGGGATAAAATTGTTTCCCGCAATTGCTAAGGAAGAAGAGGCGACAGGCAAGAAAGCTACCTGTAAGACAAACAGGAGGTGTTCCAAAGATAGAGAGGAAGACGAGTCAGAGGATGAGGAGTTCATCATGCAATTGCTGAACGACCGTCCACCACCTTATGCAGAGAGTGGACAAGGTCCAAGTACCAGTTCTGCCCCTCCGGCACCGGTACAGAACAATGAAACTCCGAATTCAGAAATGCCATCGGGATCCAAGGACCCGAGTTTACTGTTTACCCCGCAGATACCGCAGGTTAGGAGAATATATCCAGATGTGCCCATATTGAATACAGCAGAAGATTATCAGCCGCAGGTCCCAAGGTACTACAGCAGTGACAACAGTACGGGAATGATTCTAGATCCAACCGTAATGGGAGTACAGAATGGTCGCAACCCAACATTGGCACAAGCTGAATCAACCCAGTTTTTGATGCCTCAAAAGCAGATGCAGGGGGGAAATGCACATGCTCAGATGACGGGGAGTCAGACGGGCATGCCGGCAATGATGACCCATAGTGTGGGAATGAACATGCCTCAGAACCTGGGGAATGGACAGAACCCAGATGCGATATCCCTACCCATTACTGTAGGTCCACCGGTACCTTTGTACGTTCAGCCTAACTCAGGTATGAGCGGTCAAGGATTAATGGTGCAGAATGGGACGGAAAGGAGGTGCATAGAAAACACTCCAGAGACAACCCCGATAGTGGCTCAGCCAACTGGATCTGGGTCCTTGATGGAGTTTAGTCCCATATGTGCTCAGTCAACAATGGTGAGGTCGAGTCCCCCACTGATGATACCACTGTCATCGAACACTGAAAAGTTGCCGCAACCGTCAATGGCAGTCGATGTGAATGCTACACTGATGGGGTTGAATGCGCAACAGCTAACACAGTGGTTCAACAGTCTGAATTCCACACAAAGCTCAGCCAGTGGGAAGGGAGAAGACTATCTGAATAGGGTAAGGTTGAACATGGAAGCGGAAGAATTGGTGGAAGGGACTATGGGTCTGAATAGGTTAGAGTCCTACTCGGAAGAAGAGCTGAGGTATCTATGTCCCAGGATTACGAGAGAAGTGAACAAGGTACATAGAAGGTTGCAAGAAATAGCTGACAAAAACGGGCTTGAGATAGACAAGACAAAACACTTGAGCAGGAGCTATAGATTGGATTTCGGGACCACGGACTTTGAACACATGAGGTCAGCAGGCATGAAAACACACCTTAGAGAATTGCTGCAGAGTGCACAAGTGTGGAGGTGCTTAGACAAATGGGAAAGCAGGTGGGCAAAGAAAAAGGAAAAGAAGAAAGACAGTGTCCCAGAGCACAACGAGAAAAGACCACAGAGTAGTGATACAATAGCCATGTTACCAATGAGGGAGACAGCAGGGGGGAAATTAATACATGTACCGTGGCACAGAAGTGACATTCAGTCTTTTACGGATGATTTTCCCAAACTGAGAGAGAAACCGATTGAATGGTATCAACAGACTGATAGGTTTGTGAAGCTTGCAAAATGTCTTTGGGAAGACCTGAACACCCTCTTTGAGATTGTGGTTCCGGCAGATTTGTGGGAAGACTGCAAAAGGGCTGTAGGTTGGCCGACAAGTGAACCAGAGAGAGACAGGGACACGGGTGCACCGTCACCTATGGTAATGAGCTTGTACTATAAGGTGATTGAGCATTTGAAGACGAAGGTTGCCGCGAAAAATGTGGATTGGCAGAAGATTGATCGAACTGCCCAAGAGGCTAAAGAGTCGATTCATGGTTACTACGAGAGGTTGTTGAAGGCGTTCAAGAACTACAGTGGCACGGAAACAATAGAGGCGAAGGACATGCTTCATTTTGTGTTTAGATTCGTGGAAGGGCTGAGACCAGAGATAAGTCAGATGATAAAGACGCATTTGATTTGTTGGCAGTCGAAACCTATTGATGAGGTGTTGAATTATGCGAAATACTGTAGCGACGAAATTGAAGTGAAACAGAAAAGGTTGAAAGAGAAAGTGATGATGATGCAACTTAAAGCAGCTCAGACAGGTTTGCAAGGGTTGCAAGGGTTCCAACAGCAGATACCGCAGCCGCAGGGAAATATGGTGTTTCAGCCACAGGCGAGAGGCAGAGGCAGAGGAGGTTTTGGGAGTAATGGTCCGGATTTGAACACTGTTGTGATTCCGAATGGTGTGCAGGCAATGAAAAAGGTGATGCCGTGTCACGTGTGCGGAATCGTCGGACATTGGCGAGTGCCCGATGGTGGTGCAGGAAGGTGCAGGTGTTGGTCAGCAAAACAATTATGTCAATGCATTCCAGACAATGAGGGGACCGAAAATGAGAGGTCCAAACCCAAATTTTCAGACCATAAATCAGCTGCAGGGATTACAGCCCATGCAACCGCAGCAGATGCAGATGCCCCGTATGCAGATGACGCAAATGCAGCCAATGCAACAGCAGTTACCTATGGTACCTAATCAGTAAATGCAAATACCTTTGGCACCAATGAGTCAGCAGCAAGTGATCGTTCCTCCACAGGTCTTGGGTCAGGTGATGAGCACAAATGGCACAGTACAACAGTTCCCATTACACAGTGAGAATGGAATAAACAATGTATGGGAGAGTGAAAGTTCAGAAGAGGAGGGAAATTGTGTGCTTGCAGCATCCTTGGAAGTTGATCTAAAGGGTCCATATGTGGAGGGAAGAGTCATGGGTCATCATGTTTCATTCTTGGTTGACACAGGAGCCACACGTTCAACTGTTAGGAGCATTGAAGTACCAAATTTGCCACTCTCAGGGAGGACAGTTCAAGTAGTAGGAGTAGCAAACAGGCACCTGACGAACCCAATCACAGATCCAGTACCAGTCAGAATTGGCAACTATCAAGGCTTACACAATTTTGTGGTATGTGACTCAAGCCCAATATCACTGTTAGGGAGAGACCTATTGTGCAAATTGGGATGTTCGATTATGTGTTCGAACAATGGAATAAGAATTCAGACGAACAGTGATGAGGAAGATGAGGAAAGTGTAGAAGGGGATGAGATGGAACCTGCGATGAAGAATATCCTTTGATTAACCTTTTTCCGATGATAACTGAAGCAGATATTCCAGCTGAATTACGGGAAACAGTCGGAAAGGAAGTGTGGGATATGACAGGAAAAGAGGTGGGATTGGTGAAAGGAGTGGAACCAGTGAAAGTGACCGTAAAGCCCAATGTAACCTTTCCCCAGACCCCACAATACCACATGGCACAAGACACCCTCATGAAAGTCGCCCAACTCATTGACAAGTTTGTAAAACAGGGAGTATTGAAAGAAGTGTTAAGCAGTCCATGTAATTCACCAATCATGGGACTGATAAAGCCGAGTGGAAAGGTCCGAATTGTGCAGGACTTGAGGAAAATAAATGACATTGTAATTAAATGCTGCCCCGTAGTACCGAATCCAGCTGTGATAATGTTTCAAATCCCTTGCGATGCCGAGTGGTTCTCAGTCATCGACTTGTCACAAGCATTCTTTTCGGTGCCTCTTCATGAGGACAGCCAATTTCTCTTTTGTTTCAAATTCTTAGACAGAGTTTACAGTTGGTGTCGAATTCCCCAAGGGTTTTCTGAGTCACCGTCAATTTTCAATCAGATTCTAAAGAAAGACTTGGAAGCGTTAGAGTTGCCATTCGAGTCAACCCTAGTACAGTACATTGATGACTTACTGATTGCATCTAAGACAGAAAGTGGCTGCACAGCCGATACCATTGTTCTGCTGAATCATTTGGGAAGGAATGGACACAAGGTGTCTCCTTCAAAGTTGCAGTTCTGTCAGAAGAAAGTGAAATACTTGGGTCATCAAATAGAGAAAGGGTCATGGAGAATAATGAAGGAAAGAATAACAAGTGTACTTCAAATGAGTCCACCAAAGACAAGGAGGGAGGTGAGGAAGTTTTTGGGAATGGTGAGCTACTGTCGCCAGTGGATTCCCAACTTCTCAACTCTAGCAAAGCCCTTACTGAAACTGACCCAGAAGGACGCATTGGATGAAATTGAGCTGAAAGGAGATGAGATGGATGCTTTTATTGAATTGAAAGAATGCATGTGCAGGGCTCCAGCTTTAGGTATGCCTGATTACACAAAGCCTTTCACATTGTTTTGTCATGAACGTGATGCATGTTCTTTGTCTGTCTTGACCCAAGCCCATGGTGGCATAAACAGACCAGTAGCGTATTTTTCAGCTACTTTGGATCCGGTCGCAGCAGCACTTCCAGGGTGTTTGCGCGCCGTAGCAGCAGTTGGTATCAGCCTCACTCAGAGTGAAGGAATAGTGATGGGACACCCATTAACAGTCATGGTCCCTCACTCAGTTGAGATACTTTTGACCCGCTCCCGAACGCAACACATGACTGGAGCAAGACTCACAAGGTATGAAACAATAATTCTGGGCTCACCGAATGTGCAGCTGAAAAGGTGCACTACGTTGAATCCAGCAACCTTGCTCCCCGGTGAAAATGCTGAAATTGAGAACGCTGAGGACGTCGAGCATGACTGCCTTCAGGTGACTGAATTTTGCACAAAACCCCGACCTGACATTAAGGATACTAAGCTTGATGAAAATGACCAAATTGTTTTTGTTGATGGGTCATGTTTAAGAGATGCATTGGGAATATTGAAAGCAGGATATGCTGTATGTACTGTAACAGGTGTCTTGGAAGCGTCCTGGCTTCAAGGAGTCTATTCCGCACAAGTAGCAGAGCTTGTAGCCCTTACAAGAGCATGCCAACTGTCTACATTGATGAAGGTTACCATTTACACTGATAGTCAGTATGGGTTTGGAATTGTGCACGACTTTGGGCAACTATGGTCACAGAGAGGTTTCCTGACCTCTTCAGGGTCCCCAGTGAAGAACGGGGAGAGAATAAGGGAATTGTTACACGCCATTCAGATGCCAGCCGAAATTGCAGTGGTAAAGTGTAGTGCTCATACAAAAGGACAGGACTATGTTTCCCTGGGAAATGCATATGCGGATCAAGTCGCAAGATTTTGTGCCTTGAACTGTATATTGCTCAGGGATGAATGGAATTCGATAAGTGAGCCAGAGCTTGAACCAGCTGAAGCATTTGCCTTGAAGGTCGTGGATGCAATGGATGAACTAAAAGCATTACAGAATAGCGTCAGGGAGGATGAAAAAGCTTCCTGGATTAAATCACAATGTACAAAGAGACCAGATGAGTTATGGGTTTCAAGTGAGGGAATTTTTTTTTACCAAATTGTCTTTTATCGCAGCTAGCGCGGTTCTATCATGGGCAGGCTCACCTAGGGAGAGATGCCATGATAAGATTGTTCAAAACTGATTGGTTTAACCCCAGATTCCGTCAAGTTGCAGAAGCAGTCTGCCATCGATGTGTCACTTGTCAACAGATGAACCCAGGAAAGGGAACGGTTGTGAACATGAGCCACATTGGTAGGGCAGGCGGCCCTTTCAGCAGAATGCAGATGGACTTTATTGAAATGCCTGTGCATGGAGGTCTGAAGTATGTGTTGGTGATTGTGTGCATTTTTAGTCACTGGATTGAAGCATACCCCACACGTAGAAATTACAGCCTTACAGTTGCAAAACTATTGTTGAGGGAGTTGATACCACGTTTCGGATTCCCGATCTCTTTAGAATCGGATAGAGGAAGTCACTTCAATAACGAGGTGATAAAGTTACTTTACGCAGCGCTGAACATTGAGCAAAAACTGCATTGTAGCTATCGCCCAGAAGCCTCAGGACTGGTGGAACAAATGAATGGTACACTGAAATCAAGAATGGCGAAAATATGTGCATCGACAAATTTGAAATGGCCTGACGCATTGCCTTTGGTGTTAATGTCAATGAGAAACACCCCTGACAGAAAGACTGGATTGTCCCCGCACGAGATTCTCATGGGCAGGACCATGAGACTTCCTGCAGTTCCCGCAAACGCGCTTTTGAATATTACAGATGATATGGTGTTAGACTACTGCAAAGGTCTGGCTGACGTGGTTCGCTCTTTTTCTCACCAGGTGGAAGCAACCACCTTGCCACCGATCCAAGGTCCAGGACACACACTGAGAGCAGGTGACTGGGTCGTGGTAAAGAAGCACGTGAGGAAGTCGTGTCTGGAACCCCGTTGGAAAGGCCCTTTCCAAGTGATCCTGACGACCACTACCGCTGTGAAGTGTGCGGGAGTTCCCAACTGGATTCACGCCAGTCATACAAAGAAAGTGTTGTGTCCCACAGATGAGGAAGTTGAAGCGCTGAAACTGCCAGTTCCTGATAACAAAGTGTCAAGCGCTGAGACAGAGCAAAACAGAACTAGAAGCGAACAAGCAGAAATAGAGGAGAGAGAAATATTCTCTGAGGACGAAACAACCGATTCACTTGGGGAAGACCAAGGAGAAGCATCAGACAGCGATGAAGCAGCTGAAGGCAACGAAGGGCCTGAAGCAGCTGAAGGTAGCAAAGAGCCTGAAGCAGCTGAAGGTGACAAAGAGCCTGAAGCAGCTGAAAGTGACAAAGAGCCTGAAGAAAGTAACGGTGACAAAGGGCTCGAAAGAGGTGAAGAAGCAGGAAAGCCTGATCAGAGGAGGGCTTTCCCAGAAGCAGACGGCACAGAAAGAGAAAAGGAAAAAGTGATTGACTCCCCAGAAGGAGGGGACAAGGCAGAACAGAACGAAACTGCTCAAACTTCTTCAGAAGAGATCGCAGGTCCATCAAATGGACACAGTGCAAAGAAAAGACCAAATATATCACCAGTAAAAGCAAAGACTAGAGAAAAGTTGAACGAAGGTGAAGGGCCAAAAGTGAAAGAGAAAAGAAAGGAAGTGTCTGTCGTGGTACCAACACCAAGTGAAGGAAAAGACTTTGCCAAAGAGGAAAGTACCAGTGAGGCAGAATCAAAGAGAGAGGCAAAATTGAAAAGGAAAAGAATACCAAACAGGAGATATTCCGGTCCAGAATGGGCATATGTAGTCAATGACGATTGGACTGACAAATTTGTATCTCTTAGCCTCGAGAACGAAGAAGAAGAGATACCAATAGAAAAGAAAAGTTTTATGGACACTGTTGATTGAAAGCTGATAAATGACATTGCTATAATCTAACGTGATACAACCAGCTGAGACATTGCTAAACCGGATGAGACATTTGCTAACTTGATAAGACTTTGATAACCTGATTGACTTTTAAACCCGATTTGAGACAACGTTGCTAACTGAAAAAAAAAAAAATAAAAAAAAAAAAAAGGATTGAGTTATTGCCGAATTGAGACAAATGCTGCTAACCGATAAGTGACTGGGCTCCTGAAGAAAACTGTGTGAACATTGCGCTCGTTCAGCTTTGTAACTGAATTGCTAAATAGTTTTTAGGTGCTTCTAGCTCTCCGATTCTATACAGATCATGACACAAAACAGTAGGGTGAAATATTGTAAATATGCGTGTATAGGCTTGATAGCTGCATGTGTACTAATAATAATGGCAATAGTGCTTGCAACGCATGGTAAGGGTGAGAATGAGAAAATTGATGCTTCTACTCCTGTTCCTATTGCTGTCACTGAACTAACCGCTTTGAAAAGACTAGAATTAGATGAGAGACACTTGCATGATAAGAAGGAACTTTCGTATAATGTTTTCTATCGCTTGCTAACAGAATATGTTGAGACTATGGATGCGAAAGATTGTTATGTGTGTACACAGATACCGACATCGGTAAAGGAAGGGGTGACTTATCACCACATGCCTCTTACATATGGGATTACATGTAGTATAGTAACTTCTAGATTTTATGGTCAGACAAACATACAGTATTTTTACTCGAATTATGATGTTACCTTTGCATATGTTCCTATAATCACGCAGCTAAGCCAGATTGCTAAAGATTGGGATGCAAAAATAATGAGGGAATTTTTTG
Source organism: Pleurodeles waltl (assembly GCF_031143425.1). Lineage (NCBI taxonomy): Eukaryota > Metazoa > Chordata > Amphibia > Caudata > Salamandridae > Pleurodeles > Pleurodeles waltl. The sequence continues at coordinate 528,353,020 of NC_090442.1, forward strand.
AGCCAATGCAACCTTTTGAAACGGCTCACGCACATAGGGAAAATCTTACCTGCTCGCTCTCTGCAGTAGAAATAAGCTTTTTAGATCGCACAGATGATAGAAGGGCACAAATGAATGCGAAATTAGAAAAAGAGCTAAGTAAGAGGACTTCAGTAGATCATTATGCTTTTGCCGCAATAAGAACACAAGGGAGAATAGCTTTAGATGCTTGGCATGTAGGGAAATTTTGTATATATCGAGGTGAATCTTATTATGACAACATTTTTGTGGGAGCGAGTGAATGTAAACATACGTTTATCTTTAAGGCCAAATGGACATTCATGCTGAACGGACTTGACCCTGTCATACCAGGTGTATATTACATTTGTGGGCATAATGCCTATTATCGTCTTCCAAAGGGATGGTGGGGGAGATGTTATTTGGGTATAGTGTTCCCAAAGGTTTATCAACTGGATGACCCATCGGTGATTTCAAAGACGCCTGGATCTCATCGTATCCAGAAAAGAGAGACCGCAGCTGCTGTGGTAGGAGATATATTTGGAGCCATGATTCCTTCATTGGGAGTTGTGTTGAATTCCATCAAAATAAGAAAGTTGTCTACTATAGTGGATAACATGTTGACAAAGTTTTCAGGTGCTATAATCCTGATGGATGCTGAACTTGCAGCAGAAAGAGCTATGACTCTTCAAAACAGGCTTGCCCTAGACATTCTTTTAGCAAAGGATGGCGGCGTTTGCAAAATGCTTGGTGCGCGACACTGTTGCACGTATATACCAGACAACAGTGTGAAAATTAAAACAATGCTTGCTAATCTAACAAAAGAGAGTGCAGACTTGAAGGAATTGAAAGAACCAGGAGTTTGGGAGAAGGTTGGAAAGGGAATTGCTTCAGTGGGAAATTGGCTTGGTGGCATTTGGAATGGAATATTGCTAAAAATAATACAGGGAATATTAATAGTACTGATTTGCATCTTTGGGATTTGGGGAATAAAAAGGGGAATATTAATGATCATGGCAAGAATTAAAAGAAGGAAGGAAGAGAAAATGATGAAAAGAATGGCAGAAGAATACAAAGCAAGAACAAGGGGAACTAAAAGGCAGAGAGAACTGACAGAATTTTAATGGAATAAAATTTGTGGGAATAGTTTTGGGTGATGACAAGTAGTCATCAGAGGAGGGATTGATGACGCAGAAATGAAGGTTTTACATTTATTAGCGCATAAACGTAGTACTGCAATAATCAAGTGTGACTTTAACCGAAATAATAAAGATTGTACGGGGACAAATGTGCCCTCAGAGTAGTTTGCCAACATTTATAAGCGTGCTTTATATAACGGGATGTATTAGAATTGTACGAATTTGCCATAATCGTAAACGT